>NC_136619.1:39824947-40012447 GCF_933228915.1 Telmatherina bonti | reverse complement strand
GTGTTTACTGGTGTAAGATGGGTGTGCACAACTTCGGAGGGCATGTAGGACTAAATTTCACTGCCATCTTGCATGTGCATGTGACAAATAATCAACTTGAGACTTGACACAATAGAAAATGGTTTTCCTAATTTGGTGCTGAAGTGTTCGGCATCAAGGATGCATGTCTATTACCTTTGAGATGAACTAAAAGTCTCCAGTGAGCCAGTGTTGCATACTAACGCTGTAAAGGCAAAGCTGGGGCAATCGCTCCCATTATACTCGACATCTGTCAGAAAACCTTACAAATGGAGGCAGATATGGCAGCACTTTACAGGGTGTGACATGATGCAAAAATGTTTTTTCTCTAATTGCTTCACAGTATGCAGAAAGGACGTGGGTGTCCCGTAACAATGCGTTCAATCAGAGTTTGGCAGACTTCTCTGCTATCAACATTTGGACTTATCCATGGATCTGTAGGTTGTTGTGCATGTTTGGTGTGTTTGGGGCTGTTCAGTCAGCAGTCTGTGACTTCAGCTCTGCATGTTACATTGTTTTCCAGTCCTTTCGTGTTTAATCTGTGGAGCCTCGACATAAGCCTTGCATCCATCACAACTCCAAATAGTTTCTAATTGGTTCAGAAAGAGCGAGAGCTTTCTCTTGGAGGAAGTGCCCTCCTAAAAATGAGAGGATTTCCAGCTGCTGTCTGAAAAGTAAGTGATAGCAGATAAACACCATTACAGATTTTTTTCTTCTAACCTGCGTCAGCGGCAGAATGAAGTGGACCAGTTAAGAATCTTCAGAGAGCATGATTGGATGGTGAGAAATACAGGCACTTTTCTAAGCTGATCCTCTCAGCAACGACACATAGAACAGGATCCGAGCAGTATCTGCCTCACCTGAGCTCGAAAACAGTGTCCTGTCATAGTGTGGCAAGTTCCAAACAGCCTGACAGCATTAAGTCATACAGCAAGATGAAGGGGTTTATATGACGGCAGTGACTTCTCTCCAGACCTGGTGCCATTCCTCCAGCTCCTCACATCTCCTAAACGACAAAACCCAAGAGCACTGATACAGTTATCTGTCCTGTTCCAAGCTGACAGCTTGAACAGGTTTCCCTTTCCATTAATCTTGTTATGGTGGGTGAAAAGATAAAGCTCAAGAAGACCTACACAACAGTCCACAAAGAGTCTGGAGGCAGGAAGTCTGTGCTGAATTAAAAGTAAACCTCTTAAAACAGACAGAAATAGCACGAAAATAAGTACAATGATTTAGTGATCCGGACGGTTAAAGGGTCACATAATCCACTTACTCTGTTTTTTTCAAGAAATAACAAGGCTGAGAGGATTTTTACACTCCCTAAACTATACTGCTTACAGTTCCTGGTGCTGGTACTCCTTTCACCGTCCATAACAGTAAATGTTGAGAGCAATGAAATCTTGGTACCTGCTCTGAGAGTTATAAACAACAGAAAACTGGATTAACATCTTAATCTCAGCATGTTTAATCTGTAATAGTATCTAGCCAGGATAGAAAAGACAAAGTATGATTTTTACTGTTCAGTTTAATGCTTATCTTTTTGTAATCTGTATGTTCAGGTCACCTGCTGAAGCCGGGTTCTGCCGCAGGTTTCCTTCCTGTTCAAAGGGAGTTTTTTTCTTCCCACTGTCACCAGTGTGCTTGCTCAGGATGGGAGTTGGATTGGAGCCTCCAACTCAATCTGTTGGTTTCCTTATATAGGCTATTATGAATTTGCTGTCATTAGGTTTTTTTCCTGTCTGTAAAGCGTCTTAGATGGTATTGCCGTGATTTGACGCTATATAAATAAAGATAAATTGAATTGAATCTGTCCCCCTCCTGTGGCAAATTTGAAAAAGGTGAGCTTTACCAACAATGGATTTTTCTACAGATTATAGATTTTTATCTATAAATTGTTTCCCCCCTCCCTTGTTATGTATTAGTCAATACATAACAACTGAGTTGATACATAAAACAATAAAAGGAAGCATATTCGTTTAAAAAAAAAAAAGAAATATTGATATTATTGATGTTATCACTGTTGGCTTAAAGTAGCTATTATTGCTTTTTATTTATTTATTTGCTTTACTGTTATCAATGTTAAATTATGTGTATAATTAATTACTGACTTATTCGAAAATGCGATACTAACATGATTAGGAGTGAATAAAAACAAACAAAAAATAATAACAACGACGACTTCCGGTGCGACATCGAATTCCCTCCGACGTTTCCTACAACCTTCCTCTTTGTTCCGGCTTCAGTGTCACTAACATGGCAGCGGAGGGAGACGTCGATCTGGACCTCGAAGCCGAGGAAAACTGTACAGGAAAGCCGGTAGAAAAACCCCGCAAACATGACAGCGGAGCTGCTGATTTGGAGAGAGTCACGGACTACGCAGAGGAGAAGGAAATCTCCAGCTCCGACCTGGAAACGGTGAGCTCTGCGGGCTTCCGTCGGCCCGGAAACATGCGGCCACACGGCTTCACATGATGGCTGCTACTAAACATAACCTTTTATTTCATTTGATTCATAAAAGACTAACCCCCTCTAACTAGTTTGGTTATTTTAAAGTTGTATCCATTAACTTTTTTTTTTTTTTTTTTTTTTTTACTAAAGTGTAATGAGTGATTAATGTTTGTAATTATCCACCATAAATACGGCTAACTGCAGTGAAATCCATGTTTTTATCTTAAATTTTATTGTGACAATACATATAAATAATACAAAGTAAATAACTTTAACATTCATTAAAATATGATATCAAATCTTTGTAAATCACACCTCTTCTTAACGTGTCTTTTGAGATATTTTCTTAGAAACCCATGAAAATAATTGATGTGGAAACAAACAAGTCCATTTACAATTGAACCTTTTCAAAAAAATGAAATTTTGTGTGAATATATCTTAAAGAAGATCTAGATAACAAGTTAATGTCTTGCAAAAGAAAAAAAAAAAGTTTCATGTGTGAATGATAATATGTAAAAAGGAAGATACATAATAAAATGATAAGTTTGAAAGTGGTAGGGACTTAATTTAGATCATATTTATCAATAAGAGAATAAAGTTTGGTAGCTTGGGCATTTCTAATCTATTTTTAAGCGTTTGTAAAATAGATTGAGTGCTAAATCCATGTACTTCTTAAATGTATTTATTTTTTTTCCCAAGTGTCTGAACATTCATAAAACTGTGGCAAACTTTAACACAGGCACAAAGTGTAGTAACAATGCCCATATTAATAAAGAAAAATAATAAAATACAAACATATCAATCAGTTTGCTGTAAAAGTTAAAAACATTGAAGAAAAAACATTTGATGGTGGGGTTAAACTATACAAAGCAGCTAAAATTGGGTAAACTTACACTGGATGAAAGTGCATAAATAGTGATATTTTGAAATCTTTAAACTTTCAGCGAATTTTATATATTAAATTAAATGTGCAAGTTGGGGTTATAATTTTGTGATTGCTCCATTGGAAAGCCCTGAAAGTAACATTAGACTTAAAATATAGTCTATAATTAAGGAGAAAATAAAACCTAAAGAAAAACTTGCTTATTTAACTTTTAAATGTTGCCACATTTGTAAGTAAAATGCATTTGTGTGTTTTACTTATTAATGTGTGTGACCCTGCGTGCTGCAGGATCCACTATGCAGGTTGCACCCAATGCCAAACAGCTCATTCCGCTAATGCATCTCAGTTTCAGCTTTAGCTGCCCGATTGCTGCCTGACTCGCAGCATTTAATCAGCTGCAGCAACCAGTTGGTCAAACTGTGGTAAAGGCGTGGAGAACGCTACACTAATTCTTCCGCCAATACGTCAGCTTTTGGTGGAGGTAGTGTGATGGTGTGGGCAGCATCTACTTCACTGGGAAAATAAGGTTTGTCGTGACTGGAGGAAATCTCACTACAAAATATGGCCATGAGATCCTGCAACCTGTAGTTATACCTTATCTCCATAGCTGGGGACCAAACTATGTCCCCCCCAGATGCCACCCGTACCACACAGTTCAGGGTTATCAGAGACTACCTGCAGAATTTGATTGATTGAACTTTATTCATCTTGCAGTGCAGAAATTCTCGTGCAGTATGACCTGACCACAGAATCAGACACAAGAGAGGGTGAATGACCTGCCTGCAGTCCTGACCTCAGTCCTGCTGAACACTTGTGGAATTAGCTTGCATCAGCTGTTGGTGCCATTGACCAACAAACAACACTGGCTGACTGGTGACAAATGCTGGTTGAGGAATGAGATGCCTTCCCACAGCAGTGTGTGACCTGCATGATGAGGTGGCGGGCTGCTGTGGTCATGGATGGATTCTCCACATTCTACCCAGGCCCCCATTTGTTAAATACAAAATGATTGAATTACCAATATGTCTCGTTTCTTCGAACCTCAATCATCCAATCCAGTAAATATCTAGAGTTCAGAACAGAATAAGATTTTTGGTCTTGGTGGTGAAGATGTGTTCATGGTGCGACCAACATACTTAACTCTGCTGCTCATCATACAGATGCACTTTCATCCATTTAAAAGAGAAACAAAGTGACTTTCCTGCAGTGTAAGATTCATTGTTACAAGGAAATAATCCACTTAACATGTTACTTGTCTCTCTTTGTTGATTCTTTTGGGATAAATTAGTATTGATAGGCGACTGATAATATCACAAATCACCCAATATTGATTTTAAGTCAACACAGTAGTTTGTTTTAAATTAGAACCAAGAATGAATTTTCTTTCAGCAGCAGGTTTTAATTCAGTTCATTTTACTTTTAAATTGTTGTCTTTTGAAAAAAAAAAACCTCTTGAATATTAATAACATGTTATTCTTTCAGGCCATGTCAGTGATCGGAGACAGAAGGTCCCGAGAACAGAAAGCCAAACAAGAACGGTAAGTTCAGTGTTGAGCGTCTTGCACTTTGTGTCCAACTGTAAAAGTCCATCTCCTTGTTTAGCATCCATTTTCTGCATGTTGAGTGCCGTATTTCCCCGACGGATCTGAGAAATGAACTTTAGCCTTTAAACTTTCATGCAGAAAGGACATAAACTGTTTTTTTTTTCTGCTTGCAGAGAGAAAGAGCTGGCCAAAGTCACCATCAAGAAAGAGGACGTGGAGCTAATTGTGAGTTTTTCTTCTTTAAGTTTTACCTGACGGAAAGTTCCTCTTTCTACTTAATATAAAACAGTTTCCCAATCCCCAAACTAAAGCACTGCTGCTACCTGAAGTCATTTTTCAGACCACTGCATTTTAAAACAGACATTGGTCTTTAAAAGTTTCACCTTTTAATTCTTTTAATCAGGTTACAGAGAGAGACCAAACATTCAAAAGACCAACGGCTTTACAGTAAACATTTCAGCTTCATGGCTGACTGTTTCAGTCTGTTTGCACGTGGACTCCGACTACGGAAATTAAACATCGGCCATTTTAACGTTTTCAGTGAGATCTTGGATCAGATGCATATGACTGGAATTCCTTCAAATAATTTTAGTGAAAGAAAATCTATCTGTGGTGGGTACAGTACATGAAAACAATAACTTATGTTCGGTGTCGTTTTAGTCTCACGTCTGAATGCAGTCCATCCTATTCCGGCTGAGGACCATGACCTCAGCCGGAATAGGGTGGATTGTCCTCTCCGGGTCGGGAGTCAGGTCCTGCCTCAAGTGGAGGAGTTTAAATATCTCGGGGTCTTGTTCATGAGTGAGGGAAGGATGGAGCGCGAGATCGACAGACGGATCGGTGCGGCGTCTGCAGTAATGTGGGCTCTGCGCCGGTCTGTCGTGGTGAAGAAGGAGCTGAGCCAGAAGGCGAAGCTCTCGATTTACCAGTCGATCTACGTTCCTACCCTCACCTATGGTCATGAGCTGTGGGTCGTGACCGAAAGAACCAGATCTCGTATACAGGCGGCTGAAATGGGTTTCCTCCGCAGGGTGGCCGGGCTCTCCCTTAGAGATAGGGTGAGGAACTCAGTCATCCGGGAGGAGATCAGAGTAGAGCCGCTGCTCCTTCGCATCGAGAGGAACCAGTTGAGGTGGCTCGGGCATCTGGTCAGGATGCCTCCTGGACGCCTCCCTGGTGAGGTGTTCCAGGCACGTCCCTCTGGGAAGAGACCCCGGGGAAGACCCAGGACACGCTGGAGGGATTATCTCTCTCTGCTGGCCTGGGAACGCCTCGGGATCCCCCCCGCAGAGTTGGCAAATGTGGCTGGGGAGAGGGAAGTCTGGGCTTCTCTGCTTAGGCTGCTGCCCCCGCGACCCGACCCCGGATAAGCAGCAGAAGATGGGTGGATGGATACAAACTGTCATTTAACCAGATCATACAGCTGTTTGTAGTTCAGAAACTACATTTAGGTTTTTTGTTAAAGTTGTAAAAAAAAGTGAAAAGTTGTATTTGTCATGCAACAAGTTGAATATCCCAAAGTTTTCTTGAGTCGAGTATTTGCATCTTTATATTCAAGCTAACAGGCTGAAATGCAAACACAAGAAGCCCAGCTCTGACATGAAAACAAGATTTTTGCCGCTTTATACATCAGTCTAAATTAGTGGGCTTGATATTAGAGACATAATATCCACATGATGTATGAAAATGGTTGTTTGAAGGTGTTGCATCCCGTTTGTTCAACCTGTCCATGTCCTACGTAGATGTCGGAGATGGAGATTTCGAGGGCCACGGCGGAGCGCAGCCTGAGGGAACACATGGGGAATGTGGTGGAGGCTCTGGTGGCTCTGACCAACTGAACAGACATTGACACACTGGACTGCTTCACTTAAACCAATCAAATCAGTCAAGCTGAGCAAGTTAACAGCCGGGGTGTGACCTACCCAAGGTTTTTCTTTTTGTTTTTTTAAATAAAAGTTGATACTTCACTGGAATCTCTGTGCTCTTTTGTAGAAATGATGAAAATAAGTTTTATTTATAAACACCAAGGTACAACATCTGTAATTACACAAAACTGGCAAGGAAGGGGTTAAACTAAAAGTCAGTGGGAGGATCTTCAAGCTAACGGTCGTTACAAGCTGATTATTTACAGAAAGCATCACAAGCTACTGCTTTCAGCTGGAGTAGCCAGTTTAAGTCCCACACACCAAGATACATCCTTACATTTGTGGATTCTGCATCTTCCTGGTGATTTAGGTGGTAGAATCAGTCTCTGTGCACGGTGGCCTGCATCTTAAGTCTTCCTCTTCTTCACTGTTGGTCTGTCGAACACGTCCCTCACGCCTGCTGCCTTCTGCTTGAAGAACTTGCTGTTCTGAGCGCTCTCCTGGGCCCAGGCAGAGTCAAATGACGTGGTGTCCTGGTCCACCAGGTGGGTGTACTTGGTGCGTCCAGACCGACCAAAGTTTTTGACCTTTATAAGGGGAAAACGACACGGACAACCGAGGGTGTTATAACTGCAAAAGCCACCAGTTTGCCCACCATCACCTGAACACGGTCTAACTGGAACTGATCTCCATGCAGGAAACAACTCACCTGCATGACTTTGGGTAAGATGGTTTTGTTGAAGTGGTCCTCCAGTGTA
Source organism: Telmatherina bonti (assembly GCF_933228915.1). NCBI lineage: Eukaryota > Metazoa > Chordata > Actinopteri > Atheriniformes > Telmatherinidae > Telmatherina > Telmatherina bonti. The sequence continues at coordinate 40,004,931 of NC_136619.1, read as the reverse complement.
GGAGCGCTGAAGTCTCTCTTATAAACATCATCTTCCTCATCCTGAAACAAAGACCACATAATTATAGTTGCACGCCTTTTTATATAGCTTGATTATTTCTAGTTGTGTCTTAATGCGGAAACATTTTTCCTGCTGCAGGGCTCATTTAGACCCTGATTCGCTGTCCGTAAACCGTCTACAGACTGCAGTTAACGTGCAGCTGTCAGCGCCATGTGCTGCTAGACAATCTAGAGTGCACCAGTTAGTTTCAGACAGGCATTACGTACAAGGATGTGTGTGAAAAGACGGTATTTTCCTGCATCAGTCAGTCTAATCTTAAAGATGCATTACCTAACTTTGTGACCTTAAAACTGCTTGACTTATTTGATGACACAGTGACATCTATCGTGTGCATTTCTAGACATGATAGAGTTTCGTTCACGGTAAAATAAGAAACTGGCTGTTTTAAACTCGCAACATCGCTGATTCGGTAAAGAAACACAAGAAGATTAAAAGAGACAAAACGAGTCATTGTCAGATCTTTTTTGCTGGCTGGAGGAGCTAACAGGGCAGGTAGGTTGCAAGACGGGTGCTCTGTTGGCAGTCGATGGGGGAGCGCTGACGTGAAAATGTCAAAAGTTCTGTAGTGTGTCTCTAAATGCTCAAATGCCAGAAAAAATAAGTCTTTATCTGGTCCCTTTCACAGAAGATTTAAATAAGGTCAGAACTTAAATACAGTATATATGTAGCATTTCTTACTGTGATGTCAGTATTGTTGTAGTGCACAAGTTCTCCACCAGGTGGCAGAAGACAACATTTACATTTTCTACAACATCTTATCTGTTTATTTTATTACCTCCATCAAGGCAGAGGTCATGTGTTCTGCTGCATTGGTCTGTCTGTAATATAACTATAAAAAGTTATTGATGAAATTTTGAAGAAATGGTTAGATTTAGCAGATCTGTATGTTTTGGTTGTGTTCACTGACACTGAACCCACAATGCACTTTGTTTTGTCCTCCACTTCCTGTAAATAGTCCACTTGAAAGAGACCGAGACCTGCATTTTTTTTTTTTTTTTTTTGTCTTGTCCAGCATTTAGGCAAGCAGAATGATGGTCTGGATGCTGTGTTCTGCTGAGCAAATTTTCTCTGCCAAGGGAAGCTTTATAGATATAATGATCCCCTTGACTTTCTGAATTTTTATTTTATTTCTATGTTTATTTTGTATTGTTGTTTGAATTGTAGAGTTTGTACTACTGGACCAGAGAGGACAGACAAAAGACAGAAAGAGAAAGGAGAAGAAACACCTCATAAGAAAAGGGAAAGAGATAAAGGGAGAGAAAAAAACAACTAAAAAATAACCCAAAAACAAAAAGAAAGAAAACAACCTACAGATGTATACATACACACATACAGGCACACACATACATATACACACACATACACACGCATACATACACATACATATACACACACGTATACACACATAATATATATATATACACATATATATACATATGTACACATATACATATACACATACATACATATACACACACACACCTCTATGCACACACATACACACACATACATACGTACAAACATATACGCACTTGCCAGTATTAACACATATACATACACATACAAGCCAACTTTAGATCATAGTAACTAAACTATGAATGTAAAAAGTTAAATATAAATGAGAAACAAACAGAAATGAGAAAACTAGCTGCTGTTAGTGAATAAACCTGCAGACGACTCGGTGACTGTGTCACATGCAGAACATGCAGAGTGGAACGTGTTCCGGAAAAGGTGATCATGCCAGTGTGACCCCTCCCACACAAAGGCAAGAGGCACGCCAGGAGTACCCCCGAGACCAGGGCCATCGGCAGCCATCCCCAGGCGCAGACCCCAACCGCCCCACCCCGGAGCCAGCCATGCACCGACCCAGGAGGCGGCAGAGGGGGGTCCCAGCCAGAGTCCCCCGCAGTCAGGGGGAACAGGCCCCAGCAGGCCCGGACCAGCGAGGACCGGCCCCGCCCCGCCGGGCACCGGCCACCCAGGGCAGACAGAGCGCGGGCCCCACGGCCCCAAGAGCCCAGAAGCAACCCCCCCACCCCCGCAGGCAGAGGGCCCAGCCCACACCGACGGAGGGCCGGGATCCCCAGACCGCCACCGAGCGGCAGCCAGGCCGCACCCCAGCAGCGCTCCCCGAGCACCAAGACCCTCCACGCACCCACGCACACAAACACACACACACATATACGCACACACGCACACACATGTGCACACACACACACACACGCACCCACCCACCTACCTACCCCCACCCACACGCATCCACACTTCCTCCTTAAACACACCCTATACACCCATTCTCTTACACACGCTCAAACTCACACTCTACTACCCCCGTTCTTTATACACACACACCCCCTCACACACACATCCCTGCTCCCTCTATAATCACCCATTCTTCCATACACGCATACCCCACTCTACACACACACACACACACACACCTCCCTACACCCCTCTATCCACATTCACAGTCCTCATTGTACACCCACCCCATCACTTCCCTGTACCACCAACATAACCCCACATACGCACCCCCACCCATCTGCATACACCCCCCCTTCCTCCTATCCCAGCGGCCATCCACTTTCCTAAATTCTTTCACCCTGATCCCCCCACCCCCCCTCTACCCTAACATTCAGTCACCACTTCATCCATTGGCTCATGCACGCCCTTCACCTTTATGTTATGTTGACTAAGTGTAATTAAAACTGGGAGGTGAACCGATGCTGGGTGCAGCGATCGAAACCACCTTGATGGCCTCTCTCACCATCCAGATCAACGTGTCCACCTCCCAACGCCCTGCCTGTATGTGGTGGAAGAAGGGAAGGAGGGGAGTCCGGGGATTTAGGTCCCGAGGGAAGCGCGCCTCCCTCAAGAAGATGAGCCACCTGTGGCACGAGGCACGTCCCCCATTCCCGCCAGGAGGGGCGGGAGAAGGAGAGACAGACCAAGGGCCCACCGCCCCCACACCCCTAGGAGACGCCCCCACCCAGAGACACGTTGCATTCCCTTCTCCTTTACACACCAACACATTCACACCCCCTCACCATCAGCCTGGTATACACACACATCTACACACACACACACACACCTACAGACCCACACATACATCTATACACATACACACCCATTCTAACAGATACACGGCCAAAAGTTTAGTCCACCTCCAAAACCCTACATCCCACTCACCTCCCTGCCCATCACAAAACACCCCTTCTCATTCTACCTACCCTAGAACAAACCACCACAACTCCCCACTTCTCTCACTGAAGTCCTACCCCCTTCATAATCATGACCCTTCACCCCCCTATACACCTACATACACATGCACCCCCCCACTCCCCCCTACACATGGGCCACTACCCCCCATACACATGCATCTCAATACTCCTCTATATACACACCCCTATCTCCCATGCATTTAACACCAGATTATCCACACACAAGCCCTTACCCCTTCCCATACACACACACACACACACACACACACACACACACACACACACACACACACACACACACACACACCACTCCCTCATTCACAACCCCAACCCCCCACACAATCATGTACTATCACACGCCCCAAAACCTCCACCCCCACACCTACATGCCCTAACACACTCCCCCTTACACACAACCCTACCCCCCACAAACTCATGCTCCACTACACTCCCCATAAACCCCCCACATATAAACCACCACACACTTCCTACACCCCACACACTCATGTACTATCACAGTCCCCTAAACCTCCACCCCCCACTGCAGCGGCAGGTCCAGGTCAGCCCAACCCCCCCACGGCAGGGCCGACCCCCCATCCCTGAGAAGCAGGGGACAGCCCCGGGCACCGGAGCCCAGGACCCGCATCCCGCCCACCCCACAGCGGCACGGCCACCCGTCACGGAGCCAATACCCGCCGATCCAGCCCCCGCCAGCGACCTCGCCCCACCGCCAAAAGGCAACTCCAACCATTGATCAACCCAAGGCCTCCCGCCAGGTCTAGAAACCTAGCCCCCCCAGTAATGAAGCAACCAAGATCCCCATCCAGGGGTCCACCCCAGACCCATAGCCACCTGAGCCACCTAGCCACTCCCCAGCCCCGAGCAGGATGAGGTCACACTCTCCCCCCTACACTAAGTGATGGAGCTGATCACAGGAGACCAGAGAGAGTGAAATTCAACTGACTGATCCTTTGAGGAGGCAGACATCATTTCCATGCTGATGTAATCTAATAACAGATTTCTAAACTGCTGGATACACAGATTCTGTTTGCTTTTCCAGTTCACAAGGATAGTTTTCTTTGCAATGCACAGGCTGCTGAGGATTGGTTTTGCTAAATTAAACCCTATGTTATTTTCACCTAAGTGACTCAATAGGCACAATTTGGGGTTTGCAGGGATATTACATTTAAACCAGTCTGACAGATCTTTACATACCTGGAGCCAGAATCTCTGGACAGGTGGACAAGACCATAAGGCATGGTAGTAGCTGTCAATCATGTTGTCAGTACAGTGTGAACAGATGTGTGAGTGTAACAGACCCATCTTGAACATCCTGTGTCCCGTATAATGAGTTCTGTGTAGAATTTTGAATTGTATTAATTGCATGCTTGAATTCTTAGTCATTTTGAATGTGTTTAAGCAGATTTGTGACCATTCATTTTGATTGAAGTTGCTGGATAAGTCTGCTTCCCATTTAGAAGTTGGGAGAGAGATGGAATCTTCTAGCTTCAATAGTAATCTGTATATTTTGGATAGTAGCTTCGGGGCCTTAAGATTTAGGAATTCTGCAACCCTGATAGGTAACTGTAAGTTTAGTTGATCAGTGGTGTATTTCTTACTTATGATAGATTTAAGTTGGTGGTATTCTAAGAATTTGGTGCTGCTGAATTCATACCGTGAAGAAATTGCATCAAATGGCAGAAAGTTTCCATTTTCTACTATATGTTCTAACTGCTTTACTCCTTTATTCTTCCACCGAGGGAAGTTTATCATCTTTTTGTTTTGCAGGAAGTCAGGATTGTTCCAGATGGGTGTGAGCTTACATGGAATAAGTCCAGACTTGGTTACTTTCAGGAATTCCCACCAAGCCGTTAAACTGGAGCTGATGTTAATGCTTTTAAAACACTTAGATGACTTGACAGTTGAGCTGATGAATGGTAAATCAGAGATGACTAAATCCTCACACAATGCTTGCTCGACATCCAGCCATGACTCATCCAAAGAACTTGGATTAAGCCACTTGGAGATGCATTGCAGCCTATTACATAAGAAATATTGATTAAAATTTGGCAGGTCCAACCCACCTCTGTCTTTGGTCTGTTGTAAAGTTTTTAGACTAATGCGGGATGGCTTGTTTTTCCAGAGAAATCTGGATATGTGGGAGTCTAGTGATTTAAACCAAGTGGAGGATGGTCTGATGGGAACCATTGAGAAAAGGTAATTAACTTTTGGTAAAACCATCATTTTAACAGTGGAAACCCTCCCCATAAGTGATATGGGCAAGCGGTTCCACCTTGAGAGGTCATCCTCTACTGTTTTTATTAGCTGATCATGATTTAACTTTATTAGTTCGGTTAGTCTGGGAGAGATTATTATACCTAAATAACTAATATTTCCTGACTGTATAGTGGTGTTAGATATGTTTTTAAAGTCACAGTTAATGGGCATTGCTGTAGTCTTTAACCAGTTAATAGAATAGTCTGATATTGAAGAGAATGTATTAATTAGTGTGATTGTTTGAGAAAGTGTTGTTTGTGAGTTGTTAAGGAAAAGTAAAATGTCATCTGCGCAAAGACTAATTTTATGTTCAATATTTTTAGCTTGAATTCCTTTGATTTCTGGGTTTTGTCTTATGGCAGCTGCCAGAGGTTCAATAAAAATGGCAAAGAGTGATGGAGAAAGTGGGCAGCCCCGAGACCTGCATTTAACGGCGAACTATAAATAAAGAAATACAGATTTTTCTTCACAGGTGAGATGGGAGGAATTATCCAGCATGTGTTTGATGCTGCTGGATTTTTAAGCAAAAAAGCTCCTAGATGTAGAACTAGTGACGAAGACGTGTTCATTTAGCTGAGAAATAACTTCAGATGCACCAAATGTCAAAAATTTAGTTACATTTTTTACATGTGAGTTTATAAGGAGCTGATACTGAACTCCAACAGGCTGCTCTACTGTTCCGTAGACCGCTGTGAGTAGGATGAGTCTTACTTACAATGTGTGTAAATATTACACACATACTATGTTATTAACTGTAATCCAAACTATTTGTGATAAAACACACAGATTCTTATTACTACTGTCTAAAGGAAGTGGGGGGAAAATATTTTTTTTGTTAGTGTGATAATTAAGGAGTTAAAGTTCTCTTTATCCATCTGATCCAGTGATTCTCACTGTCAATTCAACAATATACTAAAAGAAGAGGAGAGCCGCCACCCCCCCAAAAAAAAAGCGTTCCCACGCTACGTATCCTGCTACGTTGCCAAAGTTAGGGATATTCAGCTTTTGGGTGAAATGTCACAACAAGCCTAAAATGCATTCAAACCTGTACAGGTGAACTTAATGTGATCTTCTCTAAGCTTTTAAATGCACATGTCCAACTGTTAAATGTTTCAATAAATTTTGCACAAGTTGCTGTTCTCTAACAAGGAGCTCAACGGCAAAAATCACGGCAGGTGTGTGATCCTTGAATTGACCAATAAATGTCCTGGTTCAATTAGAGCTGGTGTTTAAACAGTTGTCCTCATCATGCTGTTCACATTTTGACATCATGAGACCAAGACGACACCTAACAATGGAACAACAGTCCCTTGCCATTGCGATGCTTCAAACAGGACGTTCTCAGACAGAAGTGGCCACTGAGCTTGGAGTGTCACAGAGTGTCATCAGCAGGTTGCAACAGAGATATGGAGAGACTGGAAGAGTCACAGAAAGGCCTAGAAGTGGACGTCCTTTGGCCACATCCCGTGCTGATGACCGCTACATTGTGAACACTGCCCTGAGAAACCGGATGATGAATGCCACTCAACTCCAGGCACGTTTAAGAGAGGTGAGAGGCACCCAAGTGTCACGTCAGACCATTCCAAACCGTTTCCATCAGCGTGGTCTGCGTGCTAGACAACCTGCATGGGTACCTGACCACACCACCAGGCACAGGCATCATCGTCTTGCATGGGCCAGGGAGCATTTACGCTGGACGAGGAACCAGTGGGCCTCAGTGCTGTTCTCTGATGAAAGTCGATTCACACTGAGCAGAAATGATGGCCGGCAACGATGTTGGAGACGTCAGGGAGAGCGCTATGCATCAGCCACTGTTGTGACCAGGCCAGCTTTTGGTGGTGGCGGTGTTACAGTGTGGGCAGGGGTGTCCACTTGGTACAGAACTGCCCTACACTTTGTGAATGGTACAGTGACAAGCCCATACTACCTGAATAACATCATTAATCCAGTGATTGTGCCCCTACATGAACAGCACAGGCCTAATTTCATCTTCATGGACGACAATGCTCCTGCTCATCGAGGCCGCATCATCAGGGAACGGCTGTTGGAGACTGGTGTACCTCAAATGGAATGGCCTGCACTCTCTCCAGACCTGAATCCCATTGAAAACCTGTGGGATCAGCTGAGCCGTCGTGTAGAGGCTCGAGACCCTGCACCCCAGAACCTCAATGACCTGAGGGCTGCCCTTCAAGAAGAGTGGGATGCCATGCCTCAGCAGGCAATAAGTTGCATTGTGAACAGCATGAGACGTCGTTGTCAAGCTGTAATTGATGCTCAAGGGCACATGACGAGATATTGAGACGTTCAAATTTTTTGTTGTGGTGTAACTACCATTGTTGTTACCTTTTGTGTTGAATGAATTTTTTGAGATGAGGAAATCAGTAGTGCATCCTTCTACTTAAATGTCTTACTTTTATGATATTATATCACTGTAGCATGAACATATTGCATTTTCCATAAATTTCACCTGAAAGCCAAATATCCCTAACTTTTTGTGAGTAGTGTATGTATATATATATATATATATATATATATATATATATGTAGGTGAAGTTCGGTGCAGCTGAAATCAGCCAAACCTGGCAACTCTGACAGGGTCAGTTAGGGCCGTTGGGACAGCAAAGTTTCTGCAAGCAGCCTGCAGCTCTTGTTTGTGGAGAGAACTGCAGCGTCAAGGATCATTATGACGTGTTTAGAAAGCATTTTCAGAAAGCCAGAGGCTGCTTCACGAGCCGCATGTGATGAGAAACCCTGATCTGATCGATCCTTCTGTTTATGCATAGAAATTATACTTAGCTAAACTGAAACACACCAGATGTCAGCTAAGGGATGAAACTTATGAATGGATTCTGATCTAGCCGGACTACTGCGGTGTCTGGAGGTAAAACGAGTCGGTTTGTGCGTGTGGATCCTGATGGTGTCCAGCACAGACAGCTTCCTGCTGGGACTCACCATGAAGAAGGCTCCTCTGTGGTAGTACTTCTGGAGGAACTTGTATTTGCCCTTTGAGGCTTTGTTGGTGATAACTTTTCCGCTGTTGCGGAGCTCAGCCCTCCGCTCCTCCTCCGTCAGGCTGTGGAACCTTTCGATTTCGGCCTTCTCCTTCTCCATGCTGAGAACGAACAACACCGTCGTCCATGAAGCAGACTTTTACCACTGTTATTTCAGCGAGTTGCGTTTACTCACGTTTCTCGGGCTTCTCTGTCTCTCTTGATGCGTTTCAGCTCTCTGACCTTCCAGGCTTCATATTCTTCCTCCTCGTTCTCTCCGTCAGTGTCCAGGGCTTCCAGGGCAGCCAGGGTGCGTCGGTTCTCCTCAAACTCCTTCTTGGCCTCTTCCTCCACGATCTTGAGGGTGTAGCGCCGACGCTCCTCTGCCTGCTTCTTGGCCTCCACCTCCAGCTCCCTCTGCCGCTGCTCCTCGGCTTCACGCTCGGCCACCGTGACTCTGTCCTTCCTACGGCGCAAACAGAGAAGATTCATGTCACTGCGGTGCAATCTGGTTTTGTCCCTCACTACGGGCAGCAGATGCACCAGAGTTAGCATAATCCCGCTTAAAATGTTTCTTTAAATGATACAATTAAATTAAAATATCAGAAATTCAGAGTTCAGTCACATTAAGCCAAGCGTGCTGGAGCAGGGACACCCAGACACCCTGCAGGATGGTGCCCCTCGAGGAGCAGAGCTGGAAACTCCTGATCAACATACTTGCGAATGAAGACAGGTTTGAGTCGCGGCTCTGCTTCATCCTCGCTGTCCGTATATTCTTCGTACTCAGACTCTGACTCCGACTCCTCCCCCGACTTGCCCTCCTCTTCTACCTCCATGACCTCCATCTCCTCGTTTTTCCTTTCCAAGGCTCGCTGCCGCATCATTGCTCTCCTCCTCTCAATTTCCTGTGCAGAGCCAAGTCTTATCATTTGTTCACAGTTTAATGAAATAAAAGAAAAAATGGAAAAAAAATATTTGCATTATTGCAACCTCATCATCCACTTCTTCTTCTTCTTCTTCTTCTTCCTCCTCCTCCTCCTCCTCCTCACTGCTCTCCTCACGCTCAGGGTGCCAAGTGCCTTCATCCGAGTCCTCGCTGCTCTCAGCCACAACTTCAGGCTCCACGATCTGTCTGTGTCTCGCGAGTCTAAACACAAAGAAACGGGATGAGTTTCAGCGCCACAAAGCGTTGCTATGGTTTCAGTTAAACTTTACGGGCAGAGTGATACCTCTCCTCCACATCTTCAGAAGCACGATTCAGCAAACGTTTGAGACGTGGATCGGAGACGTCCTCTTCCTCTTGCTCCACCTCAGGCTCTATTTCCTTCCCCACCTTCACAAACTTAAAGTCCTCCTCTTCCTCGTCTGATGACTCCATTGGGGCGTAATCTGGACGTTTACCCGACACATACCTCTTTACCTTCACCTTCTCCATGGAGAGCTCACCTGGCATGGACACAAACATCAGCAAGGTTGCTTAAAACGAACTCAAGTGCAAAACAAGAAGCTTTAATCAGGAACACAGCCACAAAATATCAACTATGGGGATTATAATGTTGCTTAAAATCCTAATTTTAAGCAAAAATGAACAGTTTCCTAGTCCCAAAAAAACCCAACTAAATTTATCTCCTTTGTTCTTCTGAAAATCAAAGTAAATTTTAACTAAGATTAAATAAAATAAATAAACAAATAAAATTTTATTTCAACCAATTTAGATTTGTTATATTTTAGACAGTATCCTTGATTGTCTGGAAAATTTGCTTGTAAACTTCCTGTTAAAATGGAGTTTTTTCCTTCCCACCCTTCGCCAGTGTGCTAGCTCAGGATAGGAGATTGAGTTGGAGCCTCCAACTCAATCTGTTGATTTCCTTATATAGACTATTATGAATTGGCTTTCATTATGGTTTTTTTCTGTCTGTAAAGCGTCTTGAGATGGCATTGCCGAGATTTGATGCTATATGAATAAAGTTTAATGGAATTGAATTAAATTTACCCATAGCAGCCCATGAAATTAACAAAACAAAGAAAAAAACTAATAATAACTCAAGTAATTGAATTAAATAAGGCCTTGGTTTAGGCTTCATGTCATTCTTTACTCTATTTTCTACGAAAGCAAACTGGAAAATACAGACACAGTTCACAACTGTGGTCAAAACAAAATTGTAGTCATGTTCGGCTTTTGGTGGATATGATGTGGAAAGTGGGACTAAAATGTTTACACCAGGATAAGTAAAAGTGTCTCACACATCTCATGAATCAGTTTCAGTTTCAAACAACAGCTCACTTATTAAGCATCTGTCACTAAACATTAATGAAACATGACTTATGGTTGAAAATCACGTTGGCAATGACACACCTAATAAATAATAATAAATTGAGTTGACTTAACTAAATTACATTAACCCCCACCCTAACCATGTCACCATACACTACTTCAGCAAAGAAAAAAACAACCAAACAAAACATTTGTCTTGTGTATCTGTAGATAGATTCAATAAACTTATAATTGTGCATACAGTCTTATAATTCCATCCTTTTTTCTTTTTTTTTTTTTTAAAAAAAAAATGATTCTATAAGGATGTAATTATGAGACTGTGTACACAATTATAAGTTTATTGAATCTATCTACAGATACACAAATGTTTTGTTTGGTTGTTATTTCTTTCTTTGCTGAAGTAGTGTGTGGTGACATTAGCATGCTCTTACCTGCACTTCTGATTTTGTTTTACACTCATGTAATTTATTTAGGCATATTTATTACTAGTAATTATTAGACTAATTACTAGTCTTAAAAATAATGGATAAGTTCAGCTAAACGTGTTTTATACTAAATATGTACATTGTACTGTATTTATGTGTTGATGTTGTTGATGTGTTTTATACTTATGGAAACAGGCATTTATTCCTCTGTCCAGCTCCAGAGGTAGGAGTATATGTGTAATTTGTCTTAATAATTCATATTTCGCCCCAACTAGGCCATTAATTTCAGTATCCATGATGTATTGATATATTATTTCTTCCAACGTGGAGCTATGTTGCTATGCTACCTCAGCTAGGATGCTAACTAATAACTCGTACCTTTCTCGTTCCGGACCGGAACGGCTCCAGCCGTGGACTGGATCGGTGGAAGCTTCATGTTGATGGATTCGTGACCTGACATTACTGCCTGGTCGATGATATCAAGTAGAATTTAAAAATATTAATAACAGGTTCAATACCAAAAGGTTTCGGAGCCGAATGCTAGCTGGTAGTAGAAGCGGCTTAACGGAAGTTTGGCAGAATGCGCGAGCGGACAGGAAGTGGGTTTGTTCCGACAGTGTTTCCCGTTTTAATGAGTCTTTTTTTTTTCAAATAACTAAATAAATTCTAATTTTGCAGCCATGATTCTAAACAATAATTATTAATTATTGTAAATTTATGTTAAAATTATTTTAGAAATAAAAGCTTTGTTAAAGCTGTAAAACGAGATCATCTAAACAACAGTGCCCTCTAGTGGCTCTTTAGTGGTAAATAAATAAGTAAACACTACACTTTCAACGTCCTCTATTTATCTCTTCTGGCAAAATAAAGATGATGATGCTTTTTCCTAGTATATTCCACACGTTTCTGTCTTGATGAGTGGGTCTCTGAATGGATTGCTGGGAAAGAACTTGACAGAAAACAATTTTTACCAAGTCTGGAGTTACATTTTGGACCTCTTTCTATTATTATTATTATTAAAACACCAAATAAAGGAACAACTTTAATCCTTCCAGATAAGCGCTAGAGGAAAAAATAAAATTAGAGTGTCTTTAAGTGGTATTCATGGCGCAACAATTCATTTCTTGTTGAGTTTTCCATTTACTTGCTTTCTGTCTCTGGAAGAGGAAAGAAAAGCAACATGTAACACAATGGAGCCGATAAATGTTAACATCTTTTCATTCAGAGAAAATAACTCGTATACTGAAAGGGAACTGTTAATGTATAAACCTGCCGGAGGACAAAGAGGAGGTTAAAGGAAGGTTTAGAAAACTCTGTACTTTAAAGAACACAGTGTAAATATATTTAAAAAGTTTGATGTTTATTCACTCATATTGTTGTTTTTTGTACTCATAAAAGATGTGTTAGAAAATTAGAGAGTGAAGGTAGTTGAGAGTGTGGGTCGTGGGGACACTTATGCAGCTGGTGGATACAAAGAGAACTGGGAGTAGCTAGTGGAGGAAGTCTGTGTGTGTGTCTGATGCATGACAGAGGAATTTGTGTGGAAAGCAGAAAATAATGAACTGTTCTGAGCGATATAAATAAGACGGAAATAGAAAATAGCCTCAAGTTCTCACTGGCTTGGTTCTGCTAAAGGTCTCCAGGTATATCTGCAGAGAACTGCTCATTGTAATTGTTGGTTTCTCATTTAAGTTGTTGTTTTAAAACATTATTCTGTGTTTCTGATCTCATTTCAATCAACGGACCCGACGGGATCGAGGGAAATTCTAGCAACATCTAGGTCGAAATAAGGACAATTAATAAGTCAAACTTACTGTATATGATGTAAACTGTTGGAGATGTTTCATGTCTGACTGAGATGATGTTCTGCAATCTTTGTTATTTATGATTAAAATGAAATATATACACTTTAAAGTTCAGCTTTTCTACAGATAACATAACCACTGTGCAGCACAAATGTGTATGAAACAAAGATTTATTTTGAGCATTTCAAACAAAATTATATATTATTTTTTTATTTAAAAAATTTGTTTCCAGAATGCTGCGATCCATCCTGTTAGAGCTGGACCCCTCTCTGTTTGAACAGCTCCTCCAGCTTCTCCTCCAGAACAGAGTTGGTTCCTTTCAGGCCTTTCACAACCTCACTGGCCCACACAAAGTACTCCTGGACCCGCTCGGCTGTCCAACCTGCCAAACAAAAGGATAGGAACTGACCAGGTTGCAATAAGTCAAACTGTGGTTATCGCTCGACTTAGCTTTGCATTCAAAATTAGTTGGTTAATTGAACCGGAAGCAAACTGATTTATGGTCCCATAAGTCATTCATTCCTTCACGATTTGAACCGCTTAATCTGATCAAGGGTCGCAGGGGAGCTGGAGCCTATCCCAGCAGCCTTCAGGCGAGAGGTGGGGTACACCCTGGCCAGCTCGCCTGTCTATCACAGGTTTTATAAATCATTCATAAATTTGACACAACTACAGTTCTTTGTGGGAGATCAACAGATATATAAATACAGCCTAATTCACCGCATGGATTTTGTCTTTAACTTACACAATAGTTTCAAACAACAGCTTAATTATTAAACATCTGTCACTAAACATTAATGAAGCATGACTGATGGTTGAAAATCATGTTGGCAGTGACAGTTTTTAGTTGAAACATTATCTTGATTGCTAAAATTGCCTCTTCAACTATCTCTCCAAGAGATGGATGACCAGTTATCCTGTCGCTGTCGTGTCACTTAGCCCTTAAAATAAGAAAAACCCAACTGTGTCTTCCTCAGTGTGTCCCTCATCCATTGGTACAGGCCACAGTTATCGCATACCTTGTTTACTAAAATGCTCCACTAATCAGGTTTACACATGCTTCAACAAATTTAGATATCAATCAACAAAACAGATATACAAAATGTGACTTTGTCAGATGAAGCTGCAGTTGTATGAATTTTTTTTTTTTTTACAAAAAAAGTGACAAACAAACTGGACAGGAGCTTCAGAGTAATTGCATTGTATGTTGTTTAACAGCTCAATAATGTCAAATTCTCCAACTTTTCTCTGTTGGAAACAGATCCGAGCCGGTCAAGTCATGATGCCCCTCATGGAAAAATATATGGATTTCCAAGCTGCAGTCTTAAAAATGTTATATTAATATTTCTGCATTAATCCTGCCATCACAGAATTTAAATACAATTTCATCCCCAATCACATCCAAGTCCGGCTCCTGGACGAGTTACTGATAAATCTGTGGCAACTTTTTACAAATGAAATAATTACAGTAGTTTAAACCGTGTTGTGTTCCTCTTGCTGCATCAGAAAATGTTAATGTGGTATGAAATAGATCTAAGCAGATAACTGTCTCAGGTAGAGATGGACAGGTACTGACCCACAGGTGTGCAGTGGTTCAGGTCCCGCAGGTTGTACAGTTTGTCTGCCAGTTTCACCAGTTTGGCCTGACGGCTGCAGTGAGGCGCGTGCTCCACCTGCTGTCGCTTCCTCTCCTGTTTCGACAGACTTTTGTCATCAGTCACTTCCTGGACAATTCGGGAAACAACCGCACCAAATTTAGCTTCCAGCTCTGCAGGGGTGGTGTCTGTGTCCTCCACGGTGTCATGAAGCAAAGCGGCCTGCAGAGACAAAACAAGAAAACTGGCTGAACAACCCAGGATAAGTATGTGACTGTCTGACAACAACTGATAACATACCTGCAAAACTTCAATGTCTGTAACTCCTCCTTCATGGCTGAGGATTCTTGCCACTCCTTGAAAGCACACACACACACACGCACGCACGCACGCACGCACACACGCACACACACACACACACACACACACACAGCTGCATCAGAGAGAGGACAGTAAAAGAGATTTTTCTGCTTTTAGCTTCTGGACTCAAATACTGGTTTTTGTCATGGCAACAAAAACCTGGCGTATAAAGAAGGGGACCATTTAACAGCACCAACAAGCTACCCAACAACACAGAAAACAGACAACAGATGGCATGTAGAGTATCAGTTACAAATCACAGAACACCTGAGAAGTGACAGCGCTCTCTAAGAAAGAGCAGAAGCTTTTTTTTACTCCCTGATTCTATTGTAGAAATCCTCCCTGCAAGCACCCAGGACAGCAGTTCAAAGCTAAAATAAACTTGATGCTAAAAAAAAAAAAATGTAATTATTTCTTATTTTTCTATCCGCTGTGACTTGTACATACTGCTGGCACTTTTTTTTTTTTTTATCCCACTCTTTCAATAACTTTACTTTTTTTAAATGCAGTTTTCCATATTTCTTTAGGTACTTGACTGTTAATAATAACAATGATGAGAAATTAATCAGTGAAATATATGTTAAAGTTTCAGCTATCCAGAAATGTTGACTGTAACATGTTTTATTATCTTAACATTCATTTTAACTACTGTGTTAGTAGTTATAATGATCATCAGAATCCCCACATTTTGACACAAAGTGTTGCTTTTTTTTCTCTTTCTCATCACAATGACAGAAATTATCTTCCACAGATTTTTTTATTTTTATTATTATTTTAAATTTTTTTTAAAAAGTTGTTACATGGGTTAGTTTTTACAAAGTGTAATAATGAAAATGATCATTAAAAAGTAACAATAAAAAAGAGATTAAACAGTATAACACAAGGAGAATCAACCAGTGATGTAGTTGTATAGTTTGCACAGATGTAAAGTTTTAGTAAGTACACTTCAATTTTTGGATCACATGAAAATAAGTACATAGATCAATTTTTTTTGAAGAGAGAAAAAGAGGGTATTTCTTTTCAAGTATTTCATTTTATGTATGTGAAACTTTGCTAAAATAATCAGCAAATTGATGACATATGACTTATTTTTGGTGGAGTTGGAATTTCTAAAAATAAGTAGCAGGTCAGACTCATTTAAAAGGAAATCCTTACCCAAATGTTTCTTAAGATCTAATTGAAAGTCAGACCAGAAATGATCTTCCACAGATATCAGGAGAAGTTCTGGATTTCCCCATTACAGACTTTTTGTTTTCTTTTTCTTGTCATTTATTGCAATTGGTGAAATCATCTAAAAATAATCAATTTAATAAATCAGGAACAAGGCTCAGACTAATACCAAAGTGATTAAATCAATTAAAATCTGTTTGATCTGCCAATAAGGTTATGTTTTTAGAGATTTGCGGCTTTGTAGGAACATGCAGATCTCTGACAGAATAAATAATCTTACTGACCAATGGGATGGTTAATGTACGGCGTTGCTTCCGGGTCTTTACGTCGCTGCTTACGATGTTTATCTGCAGCGAAATTCACAGTTTCTAATATTAAACTCGCGTCTGAATTCATGTTGATAAATTACAAATAAATCAGACAAAACTCGCCAGACGTCCTGAAGTGTCGCTCCTTTTCTGTAATGTAGAAGTCCGCTGCTTGAAGTGTCCGGAAGGAAACAACTGATTGCGTCATATATTCCGCTTCTTAAACCGCGGAAGCAGGTAAACTATCAGCTACAATCAGTTTTTATTTATTCTTTTAAAGACACATGACATAAAATTTATTTTATAAATTTAATTGATGATCATTTAAATCATATCACACCGTCGTCCGTGTATTGTCAGCTGTTTTAAAAGAGGGATATTTAAATATTGTTTTTGTTTTTAGCCTATAAGCTAACAGCTTGCACAGATTGTTGTTTTCCATCCATTCATTCTGTTACTGGAAGCATTGCGTGTTATAATCTTTACTAATACAGTTTGGTGGATATCTTATAAATGCCATCAGTGGTTGAGATACTGTTCTGTCTTAGCAGAAATCCAGGATGGCTCACGGTGCCAGGAGAGACTCCCCGGAGCTCCCTGACTTCTCGATGCTCAAGAGACTAGCAAGAGATCAGCTCATTTACTTTCTGGAACAGGTAGGAACAAGTCAACCAGTTTGTGTGGGCTGGATGCCACCTGGCTTCAGTTTAAGAGCATTTTCCTGCAATGTCAATGTCTAATTCTTCTCTGTGTATTCTGTAAATGCTGATGTTGCATTTCTAACCAAATCAGTGCACAGTAGCAGGGCTGAAGCCATATATTTTGTTTTGGTGATAGTTTCACCTTGTTCGAAAGTTCGAAAGAAACACTGAAGACTAATGTTCTAGTTCCAGACCATGATATTGTCTCTCTTGTCCCACAGCTGCCGGGGAAGAAAGATCTCTTCATTGAAGGAGACCTGATGAGTCCATTGGATCGCATTGCAAACGTGTCAACACTAAAGGTGAACTGACTTCTCTCAACGACTTCTCTCTTCACCTATCAGATAAAAGCATTTCCAAAAACCTAACACAACATCTCCCTGTTTCCTGCAGCAACACGATGTGGATAAACTCTACAAAGTGGAACACAAACCCATTCTAAGCACCTCAGATCAGTAAGCTTTCCTTTTCATACCACTTTATACCCAGTTTAGCACACATATGGCCGATGTGAGTGCGCGACGATGTGTTTTCAGGCTCTGCTTCCTGATCCGGCCAAGAATAAAAACTGTGAAGTGGATATGTGGTGAGTACTTCTGCTGACTGCTCAGCACTCATGTACGTGTACAAGTCTGCATTCACTTGTGTGTTTCCTTGAATGCTGTATATTTTACCTGCTGTCTAATGGCAGATGTTTCACACTCACTTATTCCAGATGTGGCCAAAGCAGACAAGGCAGCTGGGAAATTTAGAAGATACAAGCTGATCTTTACCCCTCAGAAGGTTCATCCTGCCTTGGTGTTGTGTTCAGCTTGGCTTGATGTTGTAAAAAGTCCTTCATTAACCATCTTTGTTCTTCTTTGCTGTTCAGTTCTATGCGTGTGAAGCTGTCCTAGAGGAGCAGGGCATCTTTGGCGGTGAGGATTTTTTTGCCTTTTGTGTTTGTATCAGTAAAAATTGTCGTGGAACAGAAGAAGATATGATTTTGGCTCTACAGATGTGACCACCGACGAGTGGGCTTTCTACCTTCTCCCTCTTGATGACGACATCATCAGTCTGGAGCTGCCAGAGTTCTTTCAAGACAACTTTCTGGTAAGATTTAGGTCTAGAAATGACTTTTCTTTGATGGTGTGCAGTCAACATGATCACCGCACATACAGTTTTCTGGAGGATTTCTTTGGACTTTAGTCTGAGGTTTTATTTAAGCTTTCCTTCCGTTTCCACGGCTGCATGTGCTCCTCTATTCATCTCTGGCAAATAAGTTGTAAGACGACTAACAGCAAATCAGATTAAACGTTTCTTCTTAGCGCAGAACGAGAGGTTCAGTCAACATGGTTTAAAACAGCACAATTTCAGTTTCTGATCTTAAAATCTGTATCATTCCCCCAAATCCCAGTTTGCCAGACAATACGGGTTATTGCTTAAATTGCTCCGAAACTCAAATGGAAGTAAACCTACTTGGTTTCTTAGCCTTTTCTTCTGGTTAAATTATTGGATTTTTAGACTTTTTCTTTCACTTTGATGCAAAAATCAAACTTTGCATGAGGAGAAGTTGTGGCTGGAGGAAAACTACGATTAGTTTCAGATCGGGACGTAAAAACACAGCAGAGGGTGCGCTTTCTGAATGATCCTATCTGGTAAAAACTGCTTTTTGTTTTTTCATTTTAGTTCAAAGTCCCCTGTAAATAAGCTGCTGTTAAGTTTTATTCTTCATTTTTCAAATGATTTAGCATGTTGCATCTGGTCAGCCCTGTGAAGGACTGGTGACCTGTCCAGGGTGCATCCTGCCTCTCATCCACTGGGATTGCTGGGATTGACTCCAGCTTCCACACAGCTCTTAATTAGACCAAGCGGTTTAGACAGTGAATGAATCACTCCAGTTTTCTCCTCATTGGGGTCCTCTCCACCGGGGGCTGCCCCCGCTCTGACTGCATGGGTGTTGCTGTGGGGGCTGTCCCTGTCTGGTGGGTCGGGATCCAGCACTGCAGACTTTCAGCTGTGGTGTGGGTCCTGTCTGCCCGGACTCGGATGGCTCCCATGGTGACGGCCTGGGTGGTCGGGGATGGGGATAAGCCTTTGTGTCGATACACCCTGTGGATATCTTTTCCTTATCTAGTACACATGTACCCAGCCATTTGTCTTCTTTTAACTGCTATAGGGGCTAATAGGGTTTGGGTGAGGGTGGTTATGGGTGGGTGTAAGGGGACTGTGGATGTATGTGAGTGTGTGTTTTATCTATTTGATGTAAAGCACTTTGTATTCTTTTTTTTAAGCATGAAAAGTACTATAGAAATAAAGTTTGATTTGATTTGAATGAACCTGGTCAGCTGGATGTGAATCCTGGTCTTGTTTCTGTGTTCCTGATCAGATGATTTTACATCCTGCTTCAACAGCTTGTTTGATCTGTAAGAAACCGTCTGTGTTTTCTCAGGCAGGAGACCAGCGGTGGGTGAGGACAACCGGCAGCGCTCTGCACCTCCTTCACTCCCTTTACGGGCCGTTCTCAAAGGTCTACGGGATCGGACGCTGTGCTAAGGTCGGCATGATCAGAAGCCAACAACCAGTGATGTTTTTTCAGCTCTCAGATTCTCTGATGTATTTTTTTTTCCTCAATATGTTGGATGACTTTTGTGAAATGAGGAACTGAGCCGCCGTTCATTCTGTTTGTCGGATGCCAGATGACTTATGAGTCGTGGAGGGAGCAGGTGGAAGAGGGGGAGAAAAAAGCTCATCAGGCTGAAATCGGGAATGTTTTTCTTATCGACCGAGGTAAGAAGCCACATGTCCTCCAAGCTGCTGCTGCAGTACCGTAACAGCTACCTTGTCTCTGCAGATGTGGACTTCGTCACGCCGCTGTGCTCACAGGTCGTCTATGAAGGACTCGTGGATGATATATTCAGGATCAAATGTGGTGAGTTTTGGTGAAAAGTCTGCATTCATGTTGTTTTAGTGCCACTAGAAGCGCTCGCTTGTCTGTTTTAGCCGCTGATTATGGACGTATTTATGAGTTAGAAGCTTTAATGGTGAAACCAGTCCTCTTTCTGCACAGCAAAGAATCCTTTAAAAACATTCTTGGACCCAGACGGTGATCCAGATTATCCCCAAATTCTAAATCACTAAATGAGATTCCCTGAAAATATGATCTTAATCCCGCCCGTAACGTTAGTCACGTTGCTGCCGGACAGACGGACAGATCACTGCTGCTGACCACATGGAGCTCCTGTTCCCCTCAAAGGCGTCAAAAGTTTTTCTTTTCAACACGTTTTTGCATTTTCAGAGGAATTAGTTCTTTTTTTAAATCAGCCAATTATTCAAAACATCTTATAAAAGAAACATGTAAATATGATGAAATGAGACATTTCCACAGTTTAATATACGTAAACATTCATTCATTCATTTTCCTAACCGCTTAATCCAATTCAAGGTTGGGGGGAAGCTGGAGCCTATCCCAGTAGTCTTTGGGCGAATATACTTTAACATAAGGTACATAATATTGTAGTAATTCACACTGAAGATACTTCACAAGGTTTAAATACTGACTTATATTATTTAGTTACTAAACTGTCAGGTTATGCTTAAATGATCAAATGAGTCACCAGACAAAAACACATGCTTACTGGTTTAAGAGCTCACAATTTCATAATTCCAGTAGATATTAACTGGGGACACAAACCAAAATCCCCTGGAGGTCGCTGGACAGATGTGAAACCAGTCAGAGTAGGGAAAACCTGTCTGGTAGCTCTGGGAAACGAGCTGAAACCTGCATGGAAGTGATTGGTCGGCCTGTGGGAGGCTGACTGGATCAGACTGGGAGACTCTGACTGGATCAGACTGGGGGACTGGAAGCCGGAGCTCGTAGACGTGTCTGGTTTTCCAGGCTTTAATGACTGTCAACATGTAAATACTAAATGTTTTCAGAAAGGAGTGCGCACCGCGGCTCAGTGTGTTTCTGCTTTTGCTGTTTTTTAATTCTTTGACTTTGTATCCGACTGAAACCAAAATCAGATGCAGGAAAAGGTTCAAACAGTTTTCTTGATTTAAAGGAAGGGATGGAGGACAGCAAGACTTTTTTTTTTTTTATTGGATACCAGTTTATACCATTTATAAAAGCACAACTATACAGACGGCATTGATATTTTTATTGCAAGGGTAGAATGAAATGTACATAAAACATAAGAAGATCAATATATGAAATCAACGCTTTAAAACTGATAAGAACATTCAATAAAAATGAGCCAAAATAAATCTTTTTAAAACGATAAAATGAAGATGAATATAAGTTAAGTCACATTTATTAAATGGAAAATAAAAAATATAATATGTGATAGACTGCGATGGACTGGCGAGCTGTCCAGGATGTACCCTGCCTTTCGCCCAACGACGGCTGGGATAGGCTCCAGCTTCCCCGCCACCTGTCAAGCGGTTAGGATAATGAATGAATGACTGAATATGTAATAGAATGAATATATTGAAACATGATGTGCAATAATATCCAATAAACCAGTAAAATATGCAAAGCAAACGTCATCCTCACATACAGAACCATGAGGACATTTGATAGGCTACCATGATCATGTGACACAGAAGAACTTCACTGTTTCTGCGTTTTTACGTCATTTTATTGCCTAAAACTCACAGAAGTGAAAACAAATGATGTGTTTTCTATCAGCAGATGGTATCTCGATATTGATATAAGTATGAAATGTGACATTTTGATTGGCTGATATGGAAGTATCGACTGTGAGGTATCTATTTGCCTCCTTATTGGAAGGAAGCACATTTAAGACGAATAGCTTGACCATGATTTCTATCTCCTCTCTTCTCTGGGATTTGAAACGACTACATCTTCATTGTTCTGTCAGATAACGTTGCATCCTCATGTCCTTTGCTTTTGACATTTTACTGGACGTATCGTGTGACTAAACGGAGCATTTGCAGCTTTAGTTTGTGTGGAAGTGTCGTCTCATTGCAGTAGTTCTCTGCAGGATGTGTGGAGTTTGGACCTGATGTCACTTCCTCTGATAAAAGCGTGAAAGTCATGCTGAACTCCCAGGATAAGGTAAGGCGGGCATGGAAGCTGAAGCACCTGCTGCTTGTCTTCGCTGATGTTAGATTAAACGTCTGAACCGTCACATCTCGCAGGTGTTCGGTGAAATCAGGAACGAACATTTCTCCAACGTCTTCGGGTTTCTCAGCCAGAAAGCCAGGAACCTCCAGACTGCATATGACGTGAGTAAATACGATGAAAACTCGTCCCTCGCTGTAACTGCCATGACTGATGTCACGATCTCTCGCTCGGTGCAGAAACGGCGAGGGATGGACATAAAGCAAATGAAGACGTTTGTGTCGGAGGAGCTGAAAGGCCTGAAACAGGAGCATCGGCTGCTTAGTCTGCGTGAGCACCACCGCACCCTTCTCCAGAGCGACTATTACACATTTTAAAGTAATATTTCCAAGATTTCACTGTTGAAATTCACCTTCTCTTTCAGATATCGGCGCCAGTGAATCTATCATGAAAAAGAAGACAAAGCAGGACTTTCAGGAGCTTTTGAAGACAGAACATTGTAAGAACAATCTGCCGACACAAGACTCAGGTTTTAGCTCATGGATCCTCTTTAAAACGGAGACATTATGTTGGAATATTTATAATATTTAACTGGGCATCGTCTAAAATGTTTAACATTGAATGTCCTAAGAGTTTAGGAAGCGTTCTGTAAGCATAGCGTCTGAGTTGCACCGTCTGGATGTGGAAGTCAGGATTCTTTTCTCTGTTACGGAGCTGGAAAACTCTGCATCTTCACTGTCCTGCTTTCTTCTGCACAATGTCCTTTTTCCCTCCTCTACAAACTGACACTGAGGTTTTATCCTCAGTACATGGTCAGCTTTCCTGCTCAATGTTTTGGTCAAAGATCAGCCGCAGCAGCTCGTCTTTTCTTCCATTACCTTACACTTCAAGTCAAAAAGCAGAGTTTGAGATTAATCCACTCACCATGGTCTACCGGTTGGCCTCCACTAGTCAGTTAAAACACGCCGTTAGGTAGTTCTGCTGCTGGTTAGTTAAACACGCCGTTAGGTAGTTCTGCTGCTGGTTAGTTAAACACAACGTTAGGTAGTTCTGCTGCTGGTTAGTTAAACACGCCGTTAGGTAGTTCTGCTGCTGGTTAGTTAAACACGCCGTTAGGTAGTTCTGCTGCTGGTTAGTTAAACACGCCGTTAGGTAGTTCTGCTGCTGGTTAGTTAAACACGCCGTTAGGTAGTTCTGCTGCTGGTTAGTTAAAACACGCCGTTAGGTAGTTCTGCTGCTGGTTAGTTAAACACGCCGTTAGGTAGTTCTGCTGCTGGTTAGTTAAACACGCCGTTAGGTAGTTCTGCTGCTGGTTAGTTAAAACACGCCGTTAGGTAGTTCTGCTGCTGGTTAGTTAAAACACGCCGTTAGGTAGTTCTGCTGCTGGTTAGTTAAACACGCCGTTAGGTAGTTCTGCTGCTGGTTAGTTAAAACACGCCGTTAGGTAGTTCTGCTGCTGGTTAGTTAAAACACGCCGTTAGGTAGTTCTGCTGCTGGTTAGTTAAACACGCCGTTAGGTAGTTCTGCTGCTGGTTAGTTAAAACACGCCGTTAGGTAGTTCTGCTGCTGGTTAGTTAAACACGCCGTTAGGTAGTTCTGCTGCTGGTTAGTTTAACACGCCGTTAGGTAGTTCTGCTGCTGGTTAGTTTAACACGCCGTTAGGTAGTTCTGCTGCTGGTTAGTTAAACACGCCGTTAGGTAGTTCTGCTGCTGGTTAGTTAAACACGCCGTTAGGTAGTTCTGCTGCTGGTTAGTTAAACACGCCGTTAGGTAGTTCTGCTGCTGGTTAGTTAAAACACGCCGTTAGGTAGTTCTGCTGCTGGTTAGTTTAACACGCCGTTAGGTAGTTCTGCTGCTGGTTAGTTTAACACGCCGTTAGGTAGTTCTGCTGCTGGTTAGTTAAACACATCGTTAGGTAGTTCTGCTGCTGGTTAGTTAAAACACGCCGTTAGGTAGTTCTGCTGCTGGTTAGTTTAACACGCCGTTAGGTAGTTCTGCTGCTGGTTAGTTAAACACGCCGTTAGGTAGTTCTGCTGCTGGTTAGTTAAAACACGCCGTTAGGTAGTTCTGCTGCTGGTTAGTTTAACACGCCGTTAGGTAGTTCTGCTGCTGGTTAGTTTAAACACGCCGTTAGGTAGTTCTGCTGCTGGTTAGTTAAAACACGCCGTTAGGTAGTTCTGCTGCTGGTTAGTTAAACACGCCGTTAGGTAGTTCTGCTGCTGGTTAGTTAAACACAACGTTAGGTAGTTCTGCTGCTGGTTAGTTAAAACACGCCGTTAGGTAGTTCTGCTGCTGGTTAGTTAAAACACGCCGTTAGGTAGTTCTGCTGCTGGTTAGTTAAACACGCCGTTAGGTAGTTCTGCTGCTGGTTAGTTAAACACGCCGTTAGGTAGTTCTGCTGCTGGTTAGTTTAACACGCCGTTAGGTAGTTCTGCTGCTGGTTAGTTAAAACACGCCGTTAGGTAGTTCTGCTGCTGGTTAGTTAAACACGCCGTTAGGTAGTTCTGCTGCTGGTTAGTTAAACACGCCGTTAGGTAGTTCTGCTGCTGGTTAGTTAAAACATGCCGTTAGGTAGTTCTGCTGCTGGTTATTTAAAACACACCGTTAGGTAGTTCTGCTGCTGGTTAGTTAAACACGCCGTTAGGTAGTTCTGCTGCTGGTTAGTTAAAACACGCCGTTAGGTAGTTCTGCTGCTGATTAGTTAAACACGCCGTTAGGTAGTTCTGCTGCTGGTTATTTAAAACACACCGTTAGGTAGTTCTGCTGCTGGTTAGTTAAACACGCCGTTAGGTAGTTCTGCTGCTGGTTAGTTAAAACACGCCGTTAGGTAGTTCTGCTGCTGGTTATTTAAAACACACCGTTAGGTAGTTCTGCTGCTGGTTAGTTTAACACGCCGTTAGGTAGTTCTGCTGCTGGTTAGTTTAACACGCCGTTAGGTAGTTTTGCTGCTGGTTAGTTTAACACGCCGTTAGGTAGTTCTGCTGCTGGTTAGTTAAAACACGCCGTTAGGTAGTTCTGCTGCTGGTTAGTTAAAACACGCCGTTAGGTAGTTCTGCTGCTGGTTAGTTAAAACACGCCGTTAGGTAGTTCTGCTGCTGGTTAGTTTAACACGCCGTTAGGTAGTTCTGCTGCTGGTTAGTTTAACACGCCGTTAGGTAGTTCTGCTGCTGGTTAGTTAAAACACGCCGTTAGGTAGTTCTGCTGCTGGTTAGTTAAACACAACGTTAGTTAGTTCTGCTGCTGGTTAGTTAAACACGCCGTTAGGTAGTTCTGCTGCTGGTTAGTTAAACACGCCGTTAGGTAGTTCTGCTGCTGGTTAGTTAAAACACGCCGTTAGGTAGTTCTGCTGCTGGTTAGTTTAACATGCCGTTAGGTAGTTCTGCTGCTGGTTAGTTAAAACACGCCGTTAGGTAGTTCTGCTGCTGGTTAGTTAAACACAACGTTAGGTAGTTCTGCTGCTGGTTAGTTAAACACGCCGTTAGGTAGTTTTGCTGCTGGTTAGTTTAACACGCCGTTAGGTAGTTCTGCTGCTGGTTAGTTTAACACGCCGTTAGGTAGTTCTGCTGCTGGTTAGTTAAAACACGCCGTTAGGTAGTTCTGCTGCTGGTTAGTTAAACACAACGTTAGTTAGTTCTGCTGCTGGTTAGTTAAACACGCCGTTAGGTAGTTCTGCTGCTGGTTAGTTAAACACGCCGTTAGGTAGTTCTGCTGCTGGTTAGTTAAAACACGCCGTTAGGTAGTTCTGCTGCTGGTTAGTTTAACATGCCGTTAGGTAGTTCTGCTGCTGGTTAGTTAAAACACGCCGTTAGGTAGTTCTGCTGCTGGTTAGTTAAACACAAAGTTAGGTAGTTCTGCTGCTGGTTAGTTAAACACGCCGTTAGGTAGTTCTGCTGCTGGTTAGTTAAACACATCGTTAGGTAGTTCTGCTGCTGGTTAGTTAAAACACGCCGTTAGGTAGTTCTGCTGCTGGTTAGTTAAAACACGCCGTTAGGTAGTTCTGCTGCTGGTTAGTTAAACACGCCGTTAGGTAGTTCTGCTGCTGGTTAGTTAAACACGCCGTTAGGTAGTTCTGCTGCTGGTTAGTTAAAACACGCCGTTAGGTAGTTCTGCTGCTGGTTAGTTAAACACGCCGTTAGGTAGTTCTGCTGCTGGTTAGTTAAAACACGCCGTTAGGTAGTTCTGCTGCTGGTTAGTTAAACACGCCGTTAGGTAGTTCTGCTGCTGGTTAGTTAAACACGCCATTAGGTAGTTCTGCTGCTGGTTATTTAAAACACACCGTTAGGTAGTTCTGCTGCTGGTTAGTTAAACACGCCGTTAGGTAGTTCTGCTGCTGGTTAGTTAAACACAACGTTATGTAGTTCTGCTGCTGGTTAGTTTAACACGCTGTTAGGTAGTTCTGCTGCTGGTTAGTTAAACACGCCGTTAGGTAGTTCTGCTGCTGGTTAGTAACCCACACTGTCACATCTTGTCTCCATAAACTCTGAACTTCCTTATGTTCCTTTCTTCTGTGTTTTCAGCAGCAAACATTAACAACTGCTGTGTGTATATCCAACATTTCACCCACGCTGTTTTCATGGTGCATTCACATCAAATGGGCGAATCAGAGTTTCCATCTTCTGACTTGTATAAAGTTAAACCGGCATAAATAGAGATTTCCTCGTTTGGATGTAAAAACATTTAATAAAAAGGCTGGAAGGGAATTATTGTCTCATTTAAGTGAATTATATAACTAACAGGATTATATGTGAAAAAAGCTGGAGAAAAGTTAAGATTTCCTGCTTCTGAAGGACAGTGAATGCAGCATTTTTTAAAAAGTAATACCCTGCAGATCCGAGCAGAAAGCTCACAGACTCAGTTAGACACACTTTCAGACTGAAATAAAAAAAATTTGGGTTGTGTTTTGGTTTGCTTTTTTTATTCTGAACATTGGAAGACATTTAGAGCAAAAGCAAAACACTGACGGGTGATCTGGCATAACGTCAGTAAAACTAAAGCTGTTGTTTTTATACCACAGTATGAGATTTGTTTGTTTGTTTATCTAAGTTTGTGCAGATATTTGACCAATGAGGATTCTTTATTTTCTCTCTTAGCTTTACTTGAAGGATTCGAAATCCGTGAATGCATTTCTTTTATAGAGGAACACATCAACAGGCAGGTGGGTTTCGCTCCAAATGGCTGAAAAAAATAATCACATCGTAACTTTAAAAAAAAAGAAAAAACATTTTATTTGTGTGTTTCTGTTGTTTTCTGCAGGTTTCCATGATAGAAAGTTTGAGGCTGCTTTGTCTTCTGTCCATCACAGAAAACGGTAATTTTTTAAAATTATTTATAAAAAAAGAAACGACAAATTTGTGTTTTTTTTTACACATGTGGGACGTGATTTTCCTCACAGGACTTCTTCCTAAAGATTACCGATCATTAAAGGCCCAGTATCTTCAGGTGAGCACACAAATGTCAGAAATGTTCATAGATGCAGGTATCAGCCTGCGACGTGAGGTCACATATATCCAGAATCAGTAATGATAATAATAATAATAATAATAAACTAATATATAATAATAAATAAATAATATAACAATATAACATAAATAATAACAATAAATAATGATAATAAAAAAATAATAAATAATAATACATCCAGAATAAGTATAATAAATATTAAGTGTAATAAATTAGGTCTGAAAGTTTCATTAGTTATTTGTTTGTATTTTTATGTATCTATAGTAAAATAACTTTTTGTGGAATTAATGTTTTATCTAAAGATGATATTAAAAGGGAAGATTTTTATCAACTTGTAACAAAAAAAAAAAATCTGTTTTCAACCTGTTTAGAGCAACATGGTTTTATGCGTTTTAAGAAATATTCTGAGTGAAATCCGCTTCAGAAAGGCGAAGTGGGACAGCCAGGATTAATGTGAGCCCAACTAGGTGGGGCCAAGCAAGCAGGAGAGTTTCTGGGACTGTGCTCAGCTCATTGGGTTTACATGCAATGAAATGTGTCTCCATAACTGCCTTTAAAGCAGCCAGTAAGATAATTACCCCCCATCATGTAGGGAAACCCTGCAAGCAGCCAGGACTCAGTACGACCAGGCTAATCTGTGCTAAATGCTACAGACAGATGGAAATGTGGCCAGTTTAGGCTTTACTGGCCATCTTTAACTGCTTGGTTAGATAGAGACTTTGTGAACTATAAGCTTGGATGGATTTCAGACCAGCTGTCTGGCTTTAACATAATTGATGACAGATTTAGATTTTATTCTGAATATAACTTCTCCTTTAACAATCAGAGGTACTTCTAGGCAGGTGTTATACTGTCTGAGCCCCGCCGGTGTAATCTGTGATGTTTTCCCTGCCTGACCTCTTCAGAGCTACGGAGTGAACCACCTCCTCAGCTTCTCCAACCTGAGGCAGCTGGGGCTGCTGGTCGAGCAGCAGCCTGGGGAGACGCTGACTGTCATGGAGAGCAAAGTGGGCAAACTGGTCAATGATAGAGCTGCAGGTAAAACAGACCTCAGTCTGGAATCCAGGAATGGATGCTTTTCCATCTGCTGATGTTTGCAGTTGCACTTATCTGTTTTTTCCCTTCTAGGAAAGCTGACTGATGCTTTTTCCTCTCTGGCAAAGAAAAGCAACTTCCGTGCCTTGAGCCGAAAGCTTAACCTGGTGACTAAAGATCTCATCTACTTAACTCTTCTAGTTATCTACAAATGTCTTAATGGTCTTGGGCCTTCTTATTTATCTGACCTCGCAGACCCTGAGGTCCTCTGGTACCGACCTTAGATATACCAAAGGTCAGAACTAAAACATATGGCGAGACCGCGTTCCAGTTTTAGCCTTTGGACCAGCCTGCCAGAGGACCTATAAGTGGCTCAAGACCCACATTTTTAGTTTCGCTTTAACTTGAATATTTCTTCTTTTCTTATTTATTTGTCTGTTTATTTATTTATTTTTAAAGACATACATTTATTTACGTATTTATTTATTTTTTCATTAATTTTCAATCTTTTAGATATCATTGTCTTATCTAATTTTATGACATATTTTATGTACTTTTTATTATTTTTATTTTATTATTTATATTACTTAGGTTTGATCTTATTGTTCTAATTATTGTTTTACAAAATTGATTTAGTTATTTTATCTTTTGTGTCTTTATTTTATCTTTTTAACCTTTTAGCTCCAGTGTTTCTTTTTCCTCATGGGGACCCTCCGTGTTGGGGGCTGCACCTGTTTGACCGGCGGGGCTGTTGTGGCGGGGTTCATCCTGCCGGGGGTGTTGGTAGGGGTCCTGCACTGCAGCCATATGGCTGTGGTGTGGACCCCGGCCTGGGCGTTACCTGTGGCTGCGTCTCCGTTGGTCATTCCTGGGGCGGCTCCTGACATGGATGTTGTTTCCTCACAGCAGTGTGAAGCCAGATACAGATGACAGAATCCTGAAGTTATTAGTTTTTATTTTGGCATTAATGGTCAGGGGAAGGGTTGGGTTGTGTGTGGGTAATGTGTGTAAGTGTGAAATAGTTTTTATTTTTATGTTTGATATGCTTTTGTAAGAAAAGTGCTATACAAATAAAGTTTGATTTGATTGAGTGTTTACCACACTGAAAAAGCTGCTTGGTATCAAGTTTACTGTGATGTGTTGTGTAAAGGTGCCAAAGTCTGATGAAGAGTATGACCTGCGCGTCCCTCGAGACATGGCTTACATCTTCAGCGGCGCTTACGTCCCTCTGAGCTGCAAACTCATCGAGCAGGTGAGTTTGTCAGCTAGAATCATCCGCTGAAACGGACTTATCAGGATAAAAGCTGTCATTTTGTCTGTTCTGCAGGTGTTGGAGCGCGACGGTTGGACGGGGCTGGAAGAAGTCAGCAGGCTGTTGAACGGCCATGAATTTGCTGTTACAGGTCATATAAAGCGAGAGTTTAGATACATGAAAAGCACACCCACACTTAGATGTTTGTATCACTGAGCGCTGGATGTTCTCTGTCTCACATCAGGAAGCGGCGGAGCTGATTCACGGGGAAAGAACGACTCTCAGCGCATCATTTTGGTCATGTTCCTCGGTGGATGTACCTTCTCTGAGATTTCAGCCCTTCGTTTCCTCGGCAGAGAGAAAGGTAAACATGGTCTGAATTATTGTACTTTTTTGTTTGCCGTCTGTTATGTCAAAGCCTTTACACACCAAGTCTGTTTATTGTTTGATTGATTTGATTTGTTTGATTGAAGTCATAAAAAGTATATATAACGCTGTGCCATATTTACATGACACCTAATTTTTTGGTGTATCTGGATGACAGACGTCAGTGGTTTTCTTTTTTAACCCTTTGTTTCATGTTCATATGTGTTCAAAAATTGCATAAGCACAAGGAAATGAGTGTATCTGCAACCATGAGGTCTTTTTAGGAGTAATTGCAAAGGAAGAAAATGTACACTGAGAATACAATGGAGAATAAATAAAGATAAAGTACAGATTAAAAAAATGTGTCAGGCTTGCCTGGAGAAAAAAACTTTAAGGATAAATATAAATATCCCTTGGGAATGATGCAGCTGTAGCTCTAAATCTCCATTAAATCATAAAACAATATGTAAATATTTTCTCTGCAAAAGAAAATTGCAGCAGAAAGAAACCTTTTTTGTGCAGATAGTTGGGCTGAAATCTCCAAAATGGTTATTTTGGCATTTAAGCACCTGCTCACAGCATCCACCAGCTGGAGGAGCAGGTTTTAAAGCTCACTGTGGGAATATCCATCTATCCATGCTAGGACGGTATCAGAGTGGAGATCTGAATCCTGCATCCTGAAATACACCTGGAAATAATCAGAATGCAGCTAACAGCTGTGACTAGTGCAAGCCGTGTTTGTCTGACAACTTTGATTAAATGGTGGATTAAAAAGAAATCACAAAGTTTGTGTGTGAAGTCCTTTAAAATGGTGTTAACTTAAGTTTCAAATTTACTGTCATAACTACAGTATGTCTGTCTTGTGCTCTCATTTATACATAAAGTGTAGCAGAGAAATATCTGTACTTTTTTTTTTTTTAAAAGCTGTTATTTCTTACAATAAACAATTCTAACATTTTACTTGTATTAATTATAAAAAAAAAAAAAAAAACCCATTCCCATTCATTTAAAGTTATTAGTTTGCCTGAAAGTATTTTTCTGTTTGAAAGTGCATGTGAACCCATGTCAACATTGACTCTCTGATGACGTTTAATTTCATCACTATGTTGGAATATATAAAAATAGGTTGAAATTTCATTTCTAACATGTCTGTTGTGTTGTTCCAGGATACAAATTCATTGTGGTAACAACTGCTATTACAAACAGTTCCCGGCTAATGGAGGCTCTGCTGGACAACCACTTATGAAGACATGCAACGCATTCCTGCAGCCACAGGTTATACATTCCAGCTCAAATAAAGAAATATTCACTTTATCTGACTGCAAAAGAACTGTAAAAATGTATAAAGCCAATAAATGTGTGTTTTTAACGTGTGGTTCTTTAATTTTATTATATTTTATCGTGATGGAAACTGTATGGAATCAGATTTATTTCAGAATCTCCAACAAAACTCACCAGCCAATCGCAATGTGCCCCTGAAAGAGCCCGCCCATGAAAGGTTTGTGTCAGAAACATAGACTGTATTAGAGATAGATGTAGCCTCCGTGACATCACGGTTTCTGAAGAGCTGAATTGAAGCTCGGTGGGCAGTTCCTACCGTTGCCATCTTGGCAGAGGCATGCACGGCGTCTTGCCGGAAAATACAAATATGGGCAAAGACGTGGAGCTGAGAGGGGGGCTGTGAGCGTCATGGTGGATGATTTACATTGAGCGAACTCCAACCTGCCTGTAGCTAACCCGGAAATAACAGGAGCTAACCAGCTAACGGAGGTAAGCGGGCTAAAGCTAAGTTAAGTTGTTAACCGGCTAAAAACTCTAGTTGTTTTATGTTCTTCTTACTTGAATCAGGAGATTGGTACCTGTCAATCAACAGGACACGCCCCTAAATATGCTGAACTTCGAGATTAAATTACTTTTAAATGGACGAGTTAGAAAAAAAATTCACTCTCCCCACAGTTGTCATGAAGATAAACCTGACCCAATAAACCGAAAACCAGGTTTTGAATCAGGCTGTAAACATGTTTATTTCTACTGTGAAGTTGGCCTTTTTAACATGGGAGTCTATGGATTTGCTGTTTTGCAGCCAGCCCCTAGCGGAAGAGGGGGGGAACTGCAGTTTTATGCACTTCAGCATAGGCTTTACTTTTTACCGCCGAAGGCTCCGTCCATCTTTTATATACGGTCTATCATCAAAAGGCTGTGAAGCGTAACCAAAATAGAAAGAAAGAGGAAGAGGAAAGTACAAACAAAACTACTTACTTTAACCTAATAATAGCCTAATAGTTTCATGATGATTGATAATTTTTGATTTTGAGATCATTTATTTTACATAAGTTTTTTTTTTTGTTTGTTTGTTTTTTGCTTGAGTTTTTAAAAGTTTTGCTTGGAGAATCTGAAACAAATCTGATTCCATACAACTATAGCCTCATCAATGTCATATGAACAACGGTCACTTCACTCAGTGTTGGAATGCAGCATCGGTGTGTTTGTTTATTATATCATTAAAAGATTGAGCTGCTTGGTGGTGGGCGGTGTGCTCCCCGGTTCAACAAAACTAACTGGCGGTGTGCGGTGACGTAAGTAACGTGCGCTCTCGCAGAACGAACCAATCAGAGAACAGAATGCTGTTGCATGCGTATTTTGAACTGAAAACGGACTCAACTGAGAGGAGAGCACACACACAACAAGAGGACACGACCAACACTTCTTTAAAGAAGGTATCGGTTGTTTAAAATCTGCCAACAGTCTGGGATTTAAAAATGCGAAAAAGGTAAGTCAAAAGTTTTGGTTTTTTTCTCCGACGGTGAAACCAAAGTACAAACTAAGACTAATAGAAAGAAGCTAACGTTAGAAGTGGTGGCAAACTGTTAGCCATGTGTTTGAGTGAAATGTATGAATAAAAATGTTTATTATGGAGGAAAAGTAATGACCTTATGTATGTTTTTAGCGAGGTGCTCGCGGCAGAGGCCGTGTCGTGCCTGAACAAAGCGCTGTGCCACCTGAAGGATATCTGGGAAGAGATCGGCATCCCAGAAGACCAGAGACTACAGAGAACTAATGTAGTCAAAGACCACATTAAAGTAAGGCATCCTGTACAACATACACTTTGCAAATGCCTTAAAGCCTCAGGTGTGTCTCTGTAAAGGGTAAGCCCACCAAAGCTATGCATGTTTGAATGAGGAGATGCAAGAACAGCAGGTTGAAAAGAAACATGAGGCTTAAAGTATTTCTGTCCTAATTCGGGGATGGAAACTCTGGTCCTAGAGAGCCGCAGTCCTGCAGGTTTTACCTGTTTCCCTGCTCCAGACCACCTGATTAAAAAGAATTGGATCCAGTAACTTGTCAGGTTGTCCACAATGTAACCCATTGTACTGAGACAGGGAAACATCTTAAACCTGCTGGCCCTCCAGGACCAGGTTTTCCTTTCCCTGATCTCGTCTAACTTCTAGTTTCATCGTTCAGGTCTTTTTTATTAATATTATTCTTAATCTTATTTTCTATTTGACTAATTGTACTGTATCAGGTGTGTATTTACAGTATTTAAATCATCTTTAATATCTAGCTTGGCTACAGGAGATTGCAATCTAACAATTACATCTTATTTTTAAATAAATTATTTAGCTAAAGATAGATTTCTTTTGTGGTTTTCTTCACATGCTTTTTTTTTTTTTTTTTACTGACTGAAGCTTGTCAGTAAGTTATGTTTTGCTTTGCATTTGTCTGTCAACAGCCTGGTGAAGAAAAGCATGTGAAGCAGTGTTTGAAACCTTATTTTGCCTTCAACCTTAAAAAGAAAAGTTTATTTATTCAACACTTACAGACAGACAGACAGCTGTGGTTAAAGAAACTATAGGTGTTGCGACATGTTTGTCCCCAATAGAGCGTCGTATGTCTGGCTGAACTACATGGAGCTTACGGTTTTATTTAAAAGAAATTAGAATGATTGTACCCTCCATCCAGCAAAGCGATATTTGTCAGAATTTTATATGTATACACATTTGATCATTTTGTCTGACAGAACTTACTGGATATGATGATTAAAGAAGAGAAAGCGCTGAAAAAGAGACTCGTAAGCAGCATTCAAGCATGCAGGACAGAAATGGAGAAGCTCTGCCTGGAACTCCACCTTTCAGCTTTTGAGGTAACAACCTTTTGATATGTTTGTATTAATGAAAAACTATATGAAGAGTTATTTCACAGATCCTTCCGAAAGTCTGCACTGAAAGCTCGTTGAAATGCTTCCTTTCTCCTGAAGTGATGAAATAATTAGCAGCTCTGTTGTGTATGTCTTAAAACCTTTTTAATGTGACGCAGTGCACCTATAGAACATATCGTAACACAGCGTTAGACTCATATGTAACATAACCTGTTTTTACAGCATTTACTGCAACTATTCTTCTACTGTCCAAGATGTTAATTCATCATTTTAAAATATTTTCTGGGGTTCCTGCTTAGTTATTGGGTGCGTATTTATACAGGCTTTAACGGGAGTTCAGTGGTGAGAAAATTGCTTTTTAATTAAAAAAAAAGAAAAGTGGAAATGAGAAACATTGTCATTTCTTGTGCATTCAGGAGGAAGATGGCCTCAGCATGCTCCAGCAAGAGAAAAACATCCGCACACAGGTGGAGGCTCTGGCAAAGGAGAAGAGTCAGCGGATGGAGCAGCTGAAAGCTCTGCTGGACCAGGACCAGGACCTGTGTGACATTTTGTGCTGCGTGCCGTACGGCATCGCTCCAGACTCTGTCCCCTCTCTGGAAGAGCTGGAGAACTTCCGGCAGCACATCGCTGACCAGAATGCAGAGAAGGTCAGGGCTTCAAAAATATAAATAAATGGGATTAAAACTGTTTGCTCAGCGGCGTTGGCTGTGATGTTTCCAGGCAAAACGATATGCGGAGTTCATGGAGCTCAAGAAGCAGATAATTTTGTACATGGAGGAGCTGGATCACATCCCAGAGACCAGCTTCGAGAAAGACGTCGTCTGTGAAGATGAGGATTCTTTTTGCCTTTCCAGAGACAACATCACAGCACTCAAGCTGCTTCTTTGTCAGGCAAGATGCTTTGTGTTGTGTTCAGCTTCACAGGATGCAGAATGCAACGCCATGTAAATATGTTGGTAACTGATCCCTCTCTGACATATCGATCCTGCAGCTGGAAGAACGCAAAGCAGAGAACGAAGCAACGTGTGAGAGTCACAGAGAGAAGATACAGCAGCTGTGGAACCGACTGCAGGTTGCGCAGGAGGAGAGGGCGGCTTTTAACCAACACATGGTCGCATCCAAGAAGAGGAACCTGGAGGCGGTGAGAGACTGAAAGGACTTTTAGCTTTATTCACTCTGTCTTCTGTCTGTTATTCATGATCAGGTTGGTTTTGCAACGATTTATTCTCTCCTTCTTAGTTGCAAGCCGAAGTGCAGCGTCTAGAGGAACTCAAACTGCTAAACATCCGTAACGTCACAGACGCCATCCGCTCCGAAATAGCTGTGTTGTGGGAAAAGTGCTTCTTCAGCACTGATCAGCGACAGGATTTCGCACCATATTTTAGTGGTGGGTTCTGGTGTTTTCAGCAGTTTGACTGAAATAAAAAAGCTTTTTTCCATTGATGCCCTTTTGGTTCTCCTAGATGATTTTAGTGAAGAGCTTTTGGCTCTGCATGACGCTGAGATCCAGCGCTTAAAGCAGCATTTTGAAGAGCACAAGGAGCTCTTTGACGGTGTCCACAAATGGGAAGAAAGTTGGAGACTCTTCTTAGAGCTGGAGGTGAGTCCATTCAAATCAGTTGCTGACAAGATCTCCTAGTTTTGCACGTGTTGAATGAAATCCAGCTGGCCCAGAATTAGGTTTAAAGTGGAAATATCCAGGAAAATTGAGAATTGTAAGGTAAACCTGGAGTGTTATCAGCTCTGGTTGCATCTGTGCTGATGGAGCTTGTCATGGCCACACAGTGTGATCCATCCAAAAATACGATGTTGACAAAAGCAGCATCAGCTTTGCACAAATAAACAATGACTGCAACATCAGATGCTTGAATTTATTTGTCTTCTACATTACAGTGCTGCATGACAGAATTCAAAAGTGATTTTTTTGCTTTTATTCATTTGTAGAAAAAAGCAACCGACCCAACAAGGTTCACCAACAGAGGAGGAAATCTTCTAAAAGAGGAGAAACAGAGGTCAGAGCTGCACAAAAATCTGCCAAAGGTAAGTTCTCATTAATCTTATTATGATTATTACATATTCTGGAGACCTTACAGTAAATCAATTTTCCCTTTTCAAGCTGGAAAATAAATTAAAAGCCCAGATTGACGCCTGGGAGAGCGAACAAGGCCGAGAGTTTTTAGTGAACGGCCAGAAGTTTCTGCAGTACGTGGAGGAGCAGTGGGAGCTGCACCGAACGGAGAAGGAAAAGGAGAAACTGGAAAGGGTGAGCCAGTTGACTTTTGTCCGCTTCTCTTTCTGGAAAAGTGTTTTTCACTCTTTACCTTGATGATAAAATCTTAACAGCACCTGAAGAAGAGCAAACAGACAGAGGAGGACATGCTGTACGGCACGGCGGTGCGAACCCCGACCAAACGCAGGCTGCTCGGCACTACGACGCCAAACAAATCCAGAAAGGTGGTGAACCGGTTTGTCTTCGTTTGGACACATTCTCAGTCAGTTCTTACCATCTCTTCCGCACTAACCCTCCTCTCTTGTGTCTCTTTCGGCAGTTTAACGCAACTTCCAGCATTTCCAGCGCCACCTCTAACAGCACCATGCGCTCTGTTTACGGCGGAACTGTCTGTCGCTCGCCCGTGCCTCGCCTCCCTCTCTCTGCAAACAAGGTCAGTCCAGTGCATTGAGATGGAAAACATCTGCTAATAGAAATCAGCTCAAGCACTTTGGCAGATTGATCTCAGACCAGATATTATTCATCACAATAACAAGCTTATAAAATCCACGTTTTAGTCATAAAACATGTCATAAACCTGTAAATGCTAGAAGACACCCAGCGATGCATGTTTTCCTTTTCCCTTTCATTTGTGAAAATGCTGCATAGAGAAAAGTGCGCGTCCTGCGTCTCTGCTTACCGAATCAGTTTTACTCTCATAATTTGGGTAAATGTTACAAAGGGGGGGGGGATTTTGTCTTTCTTACTGTGTCCAACTCTTCTTGTGCATGTCCGTCCTGTCGTGCATCCTCCAGACTCCAGCAGCGCGGACACCAGGTGGCACAAAGCCGCCTCACCCAAGGATTCACGGCTGCAACAAGGAGAACGAGGCCCAGCTGAAGGGGAAGGCTTTATGCGGTGCGTTGCAGACCCCCCCTTGTCCACAGCGTAACTTCAGCATGGCCTCTGTTGCCAGCACATATTCAGAGTTTGTGGTAATTTATGCTTTTTGTCTCTAATCTGTTCTGTCTTTTTTTCCCCTCATCACTGAGTGACAACACAAAATGTGGAGATTCTAATCATGTTAATTTATGTTTTAGAGGGACTTGGTCAACACCGATTCTGTTCAGTCAAGGTGTGTGTAGATCCCTGAAACCGTGTGTTATTGTGACTAATCCCTCTTTTTTATTTCTGCATGCTTGTTTTGTGATAAAGAAAAATTGCTCCTACAGAGAAAAGATATTAATTAGCCCCCCTGGATTACGTTTAAAGTCATTAGAAGGCTTTACATATCGAGAACAAATTGTGGAGAGGACGCAGGACTTTTCTTATCAGAATGAATTATTTATCGGAAAATGGAATCAAATGTACTTTTGGTTAATCAGTGGTGTGTTTGGATGTGAGATACTTGTGCATGTTAACAAAAAACTAATTAAGCCAAACTAAGGAGTTTCAACGTGTGTGTGTGAAGTTGTTGTGCCTTTATAAGTCAGTATCGGTCACAATCTAACAGTCAATGTTTGTAATTTATGCCTTTGTCTCTCACACATGCTTGTAACTCCCTAAAGGGGTCAGAAAGCTTGGATTTCCATTGAAATCTTCTCAATCTAGCCTGGCACGCCGGACTGGATTGCTCTAGATATTTAATACAGAGCGACTCAGTCTGGAGTCCCTCCCCTTCATGGAGATTCGCATCGGTCTTAAACAAACCAGCCCCTCTGATTAGTTGATATAAGGAGACTGCCGTACGATTAGGTTCAAAAAGCGACGCCGATAAGCCATGTAGCATCAGGATTTTACAGCTAAACCAACACAGGTCATTTATGTCTTCTGTACTGCACGCCGTGTTTATTTTCTTCTGCTGCGTTCGCTCTGCTGAACACTTCCGGACATTGTAGGCTGCCGCTTTACTGACGTCACATCTGCCATTTTTCTGATTGGTTTACTCCGCCCTTGTTTGTCCTGCCCTAGAAATCTATCGCAGCGAGTGAGTCCCCAGACTCTGCGCTGGTACAGCGAGAGAGTCTGGCTTGCCAGGCTACTCAGTCATGTTCAGCAGGAAAATTAGATCAGTGGCAGAGTTGTTGTGTGTTTAACTGCTCCAGTTGAAGAGAAGTTACCTAATCTGAGTTTAATGAACAAGCAAGAGAAAAAACACACTGTTGACCCCGGAAATGCATCAGACCACCGGGTAAATGCTTGACCTGCCAGGCCACAATAACCCCCAGCTGCAGCCTGGAGAATGGGGCAGGGTTGGATATTGGGCGGGGTTTGACGTCCAGTGGGTGTGGTTGGATGTCAAATGGGCGTGTTTATGGTTAGAGTTAGGGTTAATCCATAGACGGTAAATGAAAGATGAAAGGAGCCTTCGGAGGTAAAAAATGAAGCTGATGCAGAAGTGCATAAAACTGCAGTTCCCCCTTCATCCACTAGGGACTGCAAAACAGAGCAAATCCCCATAGACTCCCATGTTAAAAAGACCAACTTCACAGCAGAAATAAACATGTTGACAGCCTGGTTCAAAAATCCATTTTAGGTTTAATAGGTCAGAAAATGATTCACTCCCCCCACAGTTGTCATGAAGGTAAACCTAACTCCCCCGTTTACAAGTAATTTAATCTCGAAATTCGGCACATTTAGGGGCGTGTCCTTTTGATTGACAGGTACCCGATCTCCTGCTTCACGTAAGAAGAACGTAGAGCATCCGCGGTTTTTAGCCGCTAAACAACGTGACTTAGCTTTAGCTCACTTACCTCCGTTAGCTGGTTAGCTCCTGTTATCTCCAGGTGAGCTTGGTTAGCTCTTAGCTACAGGCAGCTCGGAGTTCGCTAGATGTCAATCATCCACCATGACGCTCACAGCTCCCCTCTCAGCTCCACCTCTTTGCCCATATTTGTATTTTCCAGGTGAGACGACACGCATGCCTCTGCCAAGATGGCGATGGTAGGAACCGCCCACCGAGCTTCAATTCAGCTCTTCAGAAACCTATGGGTGACGTCACGGAGGCTCCGCCCATCTTTTTATATACAGTCTATGGGTTAATCCAGTCAAAATGTTGAGGGAACAGGGATGGATGTTCAACCCCACCCAATATCCAGCCCTGCCTCATTCTCCAGGGTGCAGCCAAAACCCTCTCGAAGGCCAGGCTGTCCCTGTGTTAGGGGTTAAATGGGATGATCTTGTGCACACACAGGTGACATATGCATAAATTACTAAGTGCTTTCCCAGTGCAGGCTCACGTATGACAATGCTTTCCGTGAAATGGGAAATGATTTCTCTGTAATGTTATTTGGAGGCACCATTAGGCATGATGTGCTGGCCGCCATCAAGCCTCTGAAAAGCCAAAGTAAATCAGCTGACAAGCGTCGGTGTTCACCTGAACTGAGCTTTTTTTTCTGTCCAACATGCATCAACAGCCATTTCATTGGGTTTCTCTGTGGTTGTGTCTGTGCTAACATTTTCACTGTCTTGACATTTAAAGTCTCCATGAAATCAAATCCCTTAAACACTAATAATGTGACGTGTGTCTTTTAACACGTAAATTCCTCAGTAACGGGACAAAATGGGGAGAAATGTTCAAAGCTGACGGGAAACATTGAGAGGAGAATTTTCCGGCAGAATTACTAAAAAGCAAACAGAACTCCTTCCTGTTTCATGGGAACTTAAATGACTTGCAATCTGCAAGCACATGTTGCTTTCTGGCAGGTTTTTCAGGAGGAATCAGCCTCACGTCTGCTCCTCTTTTCTCCACAGCGAGACCTGTCCAAGGCCTCTAACGCCAAGATCCAGCACGACATCTTGAACTCCACCACCAGCACCAACCTCTGATCTCTCCCCTCTTCCTCCAACCGATGAGCAGTTCAGGACTCGTCCAAAAAGGATCACTGCCGTCTCTGCTATCATTTTGCTTTTATAAGTTAATGAAGGTAATATATTAAGTATTAAGTTGCTCCTAAACAATGAGTAAGGACTCTTGTTATAGGATGTTGAAGGTGCTGTTTTTGCTCCGTCACTGCCTGAGGGGAAAAAAGTGTCATAAATATAACTAACACTACTTTGGCCGTCCATTTTTAGCAGTTGTGGAAATCAGTCGGATATTGTCTTTATTTTAAAGAGCACATTTTTAGACAAAAGTTATACTTTGTGAAGTTATGCAATCTG
This sequence comes from Telmatherina bonti, assembly GCF_933228915.1. NCBI lineage: Eukaryota > Metazoa > Chordata > Actinopteri > Atheriniformes > Telmatherinidae > Telmatherina > Telmatherina bonti. The sequence goes on along the minus strand of NC_136619.1, from coordinate 39,964,037 downwards.
GGGTAACAGGTCAAATACATTATGAATGCATTGCACTTTTTCTTTCCTTTTTCTTTTTACGAAAATATTTTGTATGTAGTGTCATTTTACACACACACTGTTTATTCCCAACTTGTTTATATAAATGTTTATGTAAATATTATCTTTTCATGCTCTTTGTATGAACTGCTGTTTTTCCTCAAATGTTTAGCCTTTAAGATAAAACGAAGCTGTATATCGAGTTATATCACATGCATTCACTGCTGCGGCTGATTTAAGACACAAAAAAGCTAAATAAAACCTTTTTTGCAGACAAAAATAGAGTTTTTCATTTGAAGTGTGACCAATGTGTTTCAAAGGATTTAGATGCATTAAATGTAATGACACCAAAAAAAAAAAAATTTATTCTGTAAATGAAATTTATTTAACCCAGAAATTTTAGTTTTAATGTTGGTCAGAAAAAGGGGAAGGCATGCTAAAATGTCTTAGCAGCCAAAAGAAGTGAAGAAAATGTCAGTGATGCCGTCTGTCAGGAATCATCTACAGATTAACTTTTATAAGCTCAGTGTCAGGAGTTTCCACTTGGTGAAGTTTAAACCATTTATCCAGTTGGCCATGAAAAGCACTTTTGTGCCGTCTCTCATTAGAACCCATCGATAACAAGCAGACTTAAAATAAACTCCGCTCCTTCAGCTGTTTAGCAAAAGATCAAAGTTTTGCACGCATGAACTCAGGCTTAATGTAATTGTCAATCGCAGGTTTAGAATTGAAATTCCTTCTGACTCGACCAACCTTTTACCAGCTGGATTGTGTGCATTTTTACTTAACTGGACTTCAACCACAGGCCTGTCTGGGGGGTAAAAACTTACTCAGCAGGTTGGAGCATTGATAAACATGAAAGGCTAAAAGCTGCATTTATGAATTTGTGTTTGACAGCAGTCACCTGCAAACAAAAAGCAGCTTGTTCTTTATATTAGTTTTTTTTGTTTTTCATTTTGGTTGAGCTGAGTTGTTGCAGTTTTATTATGGCAACTAGTTGTACTTTGCTGGGCTTAAAGACATCTCTAGCCGTGACTACATTGGAAGCTCGTATAAAATCTAGCAGAGGTGACGCTGTAGTAGGCATTGCTCTACAATAGAAACTTTCCACATACTGCATGCAGTAGGATAGATGTTTTAGTCTGTTGACATGGATATGTTTTAAGTATTTTATAAAAAAAACAACAACTATGTTCTCAAACTAAGAGGCTTGAGTACCAGCGCATCCTGGACGAGTGGCACAGTGATGCTGTTCTTTCAGCAGCCATTTTTATCAGGAACACCACCCATGATCTTACCAGGTTGAACCCATTTTAAACAGAACTGCCTTAATTCTTGGAGATAAGCATTCAACAGGGCGTCAGAAACATTCCTCATGGGTCCTGCTCCATACTGACAGGAAGCATCACAAAGTTGCTGAACACCCATAATGAGAATCTCCTGTTCCACCACATGCCAAAGCAGCTTTGTTGGATTGAGATCTGGTGACTGGAGGTCGTTGGAGGACAGTGAACTCATTAACATGTTAAAAAAAATGCTGATGAGGCAGAATGGCTCCATGCTTGCATGATGTTTCACCCAAATGTTCATAGTTTTCCCATATTCTAAGGTCCAGGTATGAGAATCCTGTGTGAATTGTAGCCTTTACACCACTTTGACCCAGTTAATCCATTATCTCTTGACAGCAACAAGTTTTATTTTTTGGTAATGTGAATGATCTTCCACATGCTATGGCCTATGTTAAATGATTAAAATGTTAAATTACCAATATTCCTAGTTTGTTCTGAATTCAATAATGAAATCCAATAAACAGCACCAAACAAGAGTCAACAACATAACAAGCTGTGTGGCATTGTCAAAGAATACGTGGCAAGTTTTTCCTGCTCAGCTCTGCGGCTCATCCAACAAATGCATTTTCCTTTCAAATGAGCAAAGCAAATAGGCTTCATAATCTAAAATTTATCAGCAAGATGCATTGTTCCAAAAAATAATAATAATTATAATTTCCTTTTAAAAATAAAAAATATTTGTAACTTCCAAGATGGACGAGTGCAAGTCAGATTTGTCTCAAATAACGTTCCTACAGTTCATGCTGTGCTGAGGAATTTCATGTATAGATTTATATGTTGAAATCAGGGAAAATTGTAATTGTGATGGTTATGACAAACCCTTAATGAAGTGACACAAGGTATTTCTACTGTTTTTGGAAGTACTGGAATGAATGCCTGTCTTTACGGGTGTTTTTATAATTATGTGTGTGCTGTGTCTATACATGAATGTGTATGTGTTTTCTTTCTTTTTTTAAAATTTTTTTTTTTATTAATTGCTGATATGGACCGATGTATCTGGAACATAGACCATATATGAAAGATGGACAGAGCCTTCGGCGGTTTAAAGTGAAGCCTATGCTGAAGTGTATAAAACTGCAGTTCCCCCTTAATCCACTAGGGGCTCCTAAACAGAGCAAATCCCCATAGACTCCCATGTTAAAAAGACCAACTTCATAGCAGAAATAAACATGTTTACAGCCGATTTCAAAAATCCATTTTCGGTTTATTAGGTCAGGTTTGCCTTCATGATAACTGTGGGGGGAGTGATTTTTTTTTTTCTAACTCGCCCGTTTAAAAGTAATTTAATCTCGAAGTTCGGCCTATTTAGGGGCGTGTCCTTTGGATTGACAGGTATCCAAACTCCTGCTTCAAGTAAGAAGAACGTAGAACAACCGCGGTTTTTAGACGATTAACAACGTGACTTAGCTTTAGCCCGCTTACCTCCGTTAGTTGTTGAGCTCCTGTTTGCTCCAGGTTAGCTCGGTTAGCTCTTAGCTACAGAAAGCTTGGAGTTCACTCGATGTCAATCATCCACCATGACACTAACAGCCCCCCCCCAGCTCCACCTCTTTGCCCATATTTGTATTTTCTGGGCAAGACGACACGCATGCCTCTGCCAAGATGGTGATGGTAGGAACCACCCACCGAGCTTCAATTCAGCTCTTCACAAACCTATGGGTGACGTCACGGAGGCTCCGTCCATAATTTTATATACAGTCTATGGTCAGGAATAAAGAAAAAATAATTATTTATAATTTATGGAGGTCACTGGATTTATTTTGAAGGGTGTCCACCTTACGTTTTGTTACTTCCGGTGCCAATTTCCGGAGGAGGCGGAACTGATGCCCTGGAAGAACACACGTTAGGTGGTGACAGGTCGTTTAGGATCCAGTCTGTTATACGGAGCAGCAATGACAGCCTGACTGAATATAAACTGTTCTTTATTTTATTTATTTATTTGTTTTTATTAACTAACTTGCCTCCAACAAGGTGATCATGTCTGGAGCGTTAGCAAGGGTGCTTTTCTATCCAACCTTAGCCTACAATGTTGTCATGGAGAAGCTGTCCTCGCGACAGTGGTTCGACCGGGTGGACGACACGGTCATCCTCGGAGCGCTGCCGTTCCGGTCCATGACCAAGCAGGTCAGAAGACTAACTAGCTGCCGTAGACAGCACGACTAGTATCTAGTAGTGTTGGATTATTCTATAACATACCAGAATAATCCATTTTTCACCAAGAGATCTTTAAATACTAAGATACAAAACTGCATTTTTTTATATTGTAGATAGTAAATAGTCAGACATGCAGCTTTTGTTTTTAAATCTTTGTTATGAAAACTGGATCAGAACAAATGAAAAGAAGTAAAAGGCACTTAAAACACTGGGATACTTTGACTTTATAAGATTTAATTAAACATAAAGTGAAATGAAGCAGTGTTTTTAAAGACTTGGATTCAGGAGGGAGGTTTACCATTGTGTTGTTTCTCCTGTGTGCTTGGAAATTTGCAAGTGAAATGTTTTGCATTCTTGCTTGATAAAGGATCAGCTGTTAAACAGTAGGTGACAGGTCTTTCCTGCAGCCAGACCAGTTTAACCCTGTACTCATTTACTAAGCAGCATGCTTTAATTTGTGTAAACTGATTTAGCTATTTCTGAAATAAGCAAGACTTACCTTGAAAAGCAGCACAGATTATCCTGCAAACCTCTGTTGTTCTGCATGTTTCTTTCCTCTTAAGCTTGTAGGTCACCCAAAAAGAGGTTTCAGATTTACCTCAGGCCAATTGTCCACTTCTGAACCTGTGATCTTCAGCTTGTCTCAGTCCTAAACCCGTTTCCATCTGTGTGGGCTTTAAAAACTTATGGCTGTTTGTTGTGTTGCAGCTGGTTGAAACAGAAAATGTTCGGGGGGTGATCACCATGAATGAGAAGTATGAGACCAACTATTTCTGCAACTCATCTGAGGTGAGTTGATTTCATTTTTGTTTCCACTCGTTGGGTCTGGATTTAGTCAGCAGATATAAGCCTCCAACAATATCTTAGTGCGTTATTGAGCTGAATTTCTGTGTTGTGCAGTTAAAGCACAGCGTTGAAGTGAAAGTTTGTGTGCAGGAGTGGCAGGCCGCTGGGGTGGAGCAGCTCAGGCTGAGCACTGTGGACCTCACCGGCATCCCCAGCCTGGAGAACCTCCACAAAGGTGTTGAGTTTGCACTGCAGCACAGAGAGCAGGGAACCAGCGTGTACGTGCACTGCAAGGCCGGGCGTTCCCGTAGCGCCACGCTTGCTGCTGCGTACCTCATAAAGGTCAGTATGTTTAACCTAACCCTGGACATTAGTTGTCATTTAATAAGAAAAACTTAATAAAAAGAAGGATGTTTCAATAAAAGAAAAATATATTCATGTCAGACAGTTTTTATTTTGACTATGATTTGATTTACAATATGTAATTTTGTTATAAAGTTACGCAGATGTAAAACAAAAGGCAGAGGTGGAAGTAGGTTGATAAGCTGGAGAAATTGTTCTTGTGTTGCATTTAATGACCTCACATGGGGCCTTTAACAAAAGCAGAAAACAGTTTTGACTGACTAGATCTACTTAGAAATACACACTTTGGCTCTGTCCTGAATGTAAGTAAAAATGGATGTGAAGCCGTTTTTATTGTCCGTTTCATCTAATCTTAATTTTATTTATTGTATTTTATTTTTATTTGATAGGGACACGTATGTTCCACGAATGATGGGACATACTACAGCATTTTAGCCAAGGCAAACTTTCAGTGCCCATCCCTAGTTGGGCTTTTACACAATAAGAAAATATACACAGATTACATTACATTGCGAAAATTAAAGGTTGCACATATGTGCCTTTATATATACATACAAAATACAAATACGTATATATACACCAAAATGTAAAATTAAATGAAACAGACAACAAGGCTGTCAGTAAAATTCAGTCCAAAATAAGAATCTGCAGGAACCTTCCACAGCTGCTGCAGGAGGCTGCAGTGACGCACGCTTTTATTTAATTACTAGTTCAGCAACCTTTTTTTTTTTTTTACAGGATAACTGCTGTTATAGTTTTTATTAACTTCAAGTCAGATTTTAATTTTATGATTTTTACTGTTCATTCAAAGAGCAAAAAAAAAAGTTCTTCCTTTTTTTAGACCTTTTTCAGATAATGACCTCAATGATCAAAACCAGATGAAGTGCTAGTTTTATCATTTCCCTTTGGTTTTCATAAAGTTTTTTTCCCAAGTTTAATTAGTTGAAAAATAAACAGTGTTGTCTGTATTTTCTTTTCATTTACCCACGGTGTCCCTTAGCAGAAGAATTATTCATTCCCTTGGTAATGAGGATTTTTTAATTTATTAGACACTTTTTAAAAATTCACTGTTGTTCTAAACTGATTAAATAACTTAACAAAAGTCTGTTTATACTTTCTGAATTTACTTAATACTTAATAAGCTTCATTCTGATTGGTCTGTTGGTTTTTACCGTAAGCATTTTTTTTCATTTCTTTGTGAGGACAGTTGCACTGCTGGACTCCAGAGGAGGCCTGCCAGAAGCTGGCATCGGTTCGTCCGCACATCCTGGTGCGTTCGGCTCAGGTGGAGATGCTCAGGACGTACTACCAGCAGGTGTGTGGTCAGTCCAGATGAGCGAGTCGGACAGCAGAAGCAGATTGGATCTCACCGTGTTCCACTGAAGCTAGAAGACTGGACTCTGAGCTACATCTAAGCCACAGTGGCTTCCAGCCAGTCGTCCATGTTACAAGAACAAATATCTGTTTTCTTTGGTTTTGGGTAAAAACTGTTTTACTTTCATATCCATCTTGTTGTATCCCAGAAAAATGGCAGTGCTATAAAAACACTCCACTCCATGCTTTTTACATCTGGCTGCAGCTGGAAGAGGAGGATATTTTAACGATTCATACTGCAGTGAAGCAGCTATGTGTACAGGAGACACTTTATTTTATCTTTATATTGTGCCTCAAAACTTTAAACAGACTCAGATGGAAAATAAATATTTGTGACATGAAAACACACTAGTGTTTATTTTTCTTTCATCATTTGTATTTTCATTGTCTATAAATCTTTCATTTATATTTGTTCTTTATGTTTGGGGGGAGGGACAACATTTTGATTGGGCTTTCTTCTGAGCGTTTACTTGACTTATTGATCTAGATTTAGTAGGATACATTTTATTTGTACTTATATTTTATGTTGTTTTTTTTTGCTTATTTTATATACTGTAGGTCTTTCCATTCAGACTAGATACAGATAACACATGTAGGATACTATAACATAACATGCACAGTCCTCTTGGAGTGAGAGGGAAAACTAAGAACAAAGCAGGACAATGTAATTTCTGGTGGATTTTTTTAAATTATTGATCTTGAAATTTTATTTTCATACACTTTTTATTCATCCTTTTCTTCCACATATTAAAGATCAGGTTGTGGGGCAACAGACTGCAGGGAAGCACAAACTTTCTTTCCTGGTCACTTCTTCCAGCCTATGTCCCGGCTGGTGGAGGTGAGGTGTGGACCCAAATGCAGAGATGCAGACAGAGATACAAAGTCAAGGCTGGTTTATTTCTTGAGTTGCAGGAACAAAGGACACTAGGCTTACAGGGGAGTGACTAACACAATGAATCCGCAACAAAGAACTGAAACCGAGGGTATAAATACACTGAACACAACAAGACACAGGTGAAACAAATCTACTAAATGAACTCAGGATAAACTAAATCAACAGGAACAAAAGCTAAACAAGACATAAGGGAGCTAAACGGGAAAAACCACAAAATAAATTAGGAAAACTAAGAGACGAAAAGTCCAAACTATTCTATTCTATTCTATTCTACAGTCATTTAGCAGATGCTTTTATCCAACGCGACTTACATATGTGAGTGGGAAAACCACAAGCATGAAATCAACCAGTACAGGACATCATTGGAAGGTGCTGGTGGACTGCTGAAAGTCCGGTTAGATGCAGGTGTTGTCATGTAGTGCTATAGGCTTTTTTTTCTCTCATATTTTCTTCCCACCGCACAATATTACATGTTGAAACAGAAAGAATGAATACCGTAATATATGTTGCAAAGAACTGGGCTAAGTTTTTCAACTCCTCTGAAAAATATCATTTAACTAAGTGAAGAAATGCTTCTTGAAGAGTTTTCTATTATCTGATTTAAATATATATATTCCTTTATTTATAAAATAACTGCAGATTTTCTGCCAAATAACTGTCTTTTAAAAGGAAAAATGTGCTGAGCAGATAGTGCCCTGTGTTCCTCTGAGGTGCGTTTCTCCTTCATCCTCCAGGCCGGCAGAGGGCGACAGTCTGCAGGGAGAAAGCCAGCTGAACGCACAAACATGGCGGCTTCGCTGGTGAGACTCGTCCGCGGTGGTCTTGGAAGGAGCTTTAACAGTAAGATGACCAGAAATAAATATTTGTTTTTACAGACTGTTAGCTGAAATCTTAGGGTGAAATAATCTGTGTACTTCATGGAAGCAGCATCGTCTCGTTTTCCAGCTTTGACCTTCGCGCTGTCTCACCGTGGGGTCACGTGACAGCTGAACGACAGACGATCTGCATTGTTTTTGTTTTTTAATAAATGAAAATATGTTGCAAAACACAGTCGGGTTCTATTGGAAACTGGACAAGACTTTTCTTTATATTCTTATTGTGTTGTTAATGGTTCTGTAGCCTCTCTCTCACACATTTTGCGTGTTCACTCTCCGTTTGACACTTTCTTTCTGCATTTCCTCCTCCTCCTCAGTTACCAGGAGTTCATGCCTCCTGCAGCAGCAGATCAGACCCCAGAGCTCCAGCTCCGAGTCCCGCCGTGAGTATACACTGATCTGACACTACAGGACTTGCTGCAGCTTCACAAAAGTGTGGCAATGCATGATGTAAGCAGACCTCAGAGCTAGATGCAGGGCCGGAATAAAAGTGCACAGGGCCCTGGCCCCAGAGTGTTCCAGGGGCCCCCTTCCCCACCGCAATGTTGTGAAAACTATGAAAGATACAGTGTGAAACAAAATTTCTAACATCTCTCAGCCAGTGGTACCAATAGCAATACACTAGACACTGTGGTGTAGCTATTTTGGTTTTTATGTACATTTTGTTTCATGCTGATGTTTGCCCCACATTGGCCCCAAGTGGGCATGGGCCCCATGGCCCGTAATGTCCATTGGATAATCCGGCCTTGTCTAGATGGATTCAAGGAACTTTATTTTAATATCAGCTCACAGTCACATGTCAGAGATACAAAATTAGAACTGAGTGGCTGAGAAGAAGGAAATACGAATATATACTAGATACAATATAAAAAGTAAAATTAGAAATAGAAGATAAATATAAGCTAAACATAATTAAAAATATACACTGAATACAAAATGTAGGCTACATGTGCGCATCTGGAGTATTACACTTAGTATTGTTGCATGTCAGTACAGATCTGTTGTCATGAGGTGGGGCGCACACAGGGGGGAAGGGGGGTTAAGGGGTGCTGGGGTCAACGTGGCATGGCTGGAGTTAGAGTTTAGAGGTGTGTTTTTTGTTGCATCTTTATCCTTCCCCCTTTAGGTGAAGTGTAGAGATACTTTTTTTTCCAACATCCTTCCTCATGTCATCTTTTCCTCATTCTGCATAAAAAGGTGCGCCGCTTTCGGGGCTGCGCCTCAGTCTGCCTGATCCTGTTTATGTCACATGTATGTTGTATGTCTAAGTCTTGGACGGGTTGTACTGGAATTAATTTAGTTGTGTTGACTGGTTCAATGACAATAAAGTTCTGAACTCTGAGTTCAGCAGCCTGACAGCTTTGGACTCTGCTGGTTTTGCTCCTTATGCTTCTCAGCCGCTTGCCTAAGGGAGGGGTTGGAACAGTCTGGATGGGTGGGATCCTTTATGATGCGGAGGGAGCTCCCCTTTCATCGTGTTGTGTAGAAGTCTGAGGTGGTGGGAAGGCTGCACCCTTAAAACCCAGCAATTGTTTTGGTTTGGGTGTCTTTAAAGGGGAGAAATCCAGCCTCCTGTTACTGTTCTGAGATGTGATCAGCTTGGCATCACGTCTTTAATTGTGGCTTTGAACGTGCAAAAACCTGCATCTTTTGTTTTTTTATAAATATGTTCTGCTACAAAATAATTCAGGCATGTACACCTCAAAACGTAGAGGATATTTAGAAATTAGGGAAGGCTAATTATATAATGCAAATCTTTCAAATTAGATTTTTTTTCTTCCTTGCATCCAGCAGCTTATCAGCAGCTAAGTGCTGCTGCAGAAAGGGAAGGAGAGGAACGTATTGGCACATAAAAGATGCTTGATCTAAACAATATCACAGTTTTTCATCGTCTAATTCTGAAGCTCAACACAGAAACCTGTTACTGATACACTGCAGCTGCTGCAGAGTAGCGGAAGGTTATCGCATTTTTATCAGTGTAACATTTAATATTTCATCATAGAGAGCTTTAAAAGGTGACAATTTCAGTCTGCTTGTTTTTGAGGCTGTACTGGTTAACACCTACTGGAGACATGAAGGGTAGTGTCATATGTTACACACATTTCTTACAGTGTGTCTCTATGGCAACAGCAACGCACAGCCCAGTGATGCAAATTAGAGCTGTCCTCCACTCATCTGAGATTAACCTCACTTAAGATTTATGACCATTTGATGAAACTCATTTGTGGAACTGTAAACTGGCTTGAAATGATTTGCCTCTAACGTACCCTGTGATAACGTTTGAACAAATTCATACTTGCTGTTTTTTTTAAAAATTTATCTCAAACACATATACAATACAAAACAAGGATGCACATCTGTGTAACATTATACCTGAAGGAGCAGAAGAAAGCAGAAGGCTTATTTAGGTACTACTACTTATTTACAGTCTTTAATTTAGACAGTTATATGGCTGTATACACAGTTTACATCCTGAAAGTCATCAGTCAGATGGCAAAATATAAAGCAGCAAAATAAATCATGAATTTTCTTCTTCTCTATATTTATCCAAAAAATTTCTTGTACATTTTTTTAAAACTAAATAATGTTATTACATAATTTTAAATCATCACTTAGTCAAACCCATAAAGTTACTCCATAAATGGAGCTGTTATTAAAGCACATTGTACGACAACTATAATTACCCATTTGTCAGAAACATGGATGTTTACCTCAGACTTGACTGTAAAAAATGTATAACATGTAAATAAAATAAATGCCGTCAAGCTGAAATAACCTAATTTTCTCATTTTCTTTGTGCAGCCACTGTGAGGCCCAAAGATGCCGTCTCTCACAACCAGCTGGCTGCGTTTGGAGAATATGTGGCTGAGATGATGCCCAAATACATCCAGCAGGTCCAGGTCTGTTCCCAGGCTTATAACTCCTGATCTCAGGTCTGCATTTTCTCATGCTTACATGGGAGGTTTCGTTGGGACATGAGTCGGGACTGTGGCGTTTTACCAACATAGCTGGGAACTGACTGACGATTAGCACCTTTTAGTTTCTGAAGAACAGTTTCAGCTTTTTTATTTAAGATTGTAAAACATAGAGATGACAGGAAAATGTGGGTCCTACAGGTGACGTGTTACAACGAGCTGGAGGTGATGATCCATCCCGACGGCGTGATCCCTGTGCTGACCTTCCTGAGAGACCACACCACCGCTCAGTTCAGGAACATGATCGATCTGACGGCTGTGGACATCCCGACACGGCAGAACCGCTTTGAGGTAGCTGCCTCTTTCCTTTTTTCCATTTCACACGACATCACCATTAAACTGTCAAACAAACGTGAAGAGAAAATGATGTTGTGGTGCTTTGGGGATCATTTTTGTGATTTATCAGGCAAATTACAGCTCAGAGCTGCTTGCAGCAGCTGTCGCTGCATATAAAGTAACCATGGAAGTGTGTAAGCATTGACATGATAGGTTATAATTAATTCCCAGCTTTTCCTAATGATGCGTGACAAATGAAGCGTTGATGAGGAAATCAGCCCAGTTAGAGCTTTACTACCCGGCCAGTATGGAAGCTCACACATTTATTACACAATCAGTCAGCAGCGTGATGGATTAGGTCCTGTTTGTTAGGTGCTATAAATCTTTTTTTTTTTTTGTCTTTGAAAGGCACAAATATTGTGTTTGAAATGTTATTTTTCCTGCTATAAACTGAAGAAATTGTCAAGCAAAATAAATGTAAACAAAGCAGTTTTTTTTTTTTTTTTTTTAACAGTTGTGCTTATATGTATTCATCCCCTTCATTAAAGAACAGTGGGACAAAATCCCTGTCAACAGGTGCAGAAGTCTGACTGAGAGGAACAGAAAACACCTGACTGGAGCGGAAACATTAAAGGATTGTTCAACTAAATATTACTTTATGACTGATGTAATATGTAATAAATTATCTTATTTGTTTGCCTTTTAAAAAAATATTTCTATTGAACCAGAATTAGAAAATAATGTCATGATTTTCACAACATTTTTATTTATTATTACTTTAGTCAGTTTCAACTTATTTTACAGGCAGCTGTTTTTTTTTCCTTCTTTAATGAAAGGGGATGAATAAATATGAGCACAACTGTATAATTGTGTTTTACCTGATGCTTAAATCAGATTTAATGAATTCAAGTTCTTTTTTTTTGCCACCTGTGTATAAACCATCAGTCCAGAACTCCTGTGCAGGCTCTCATGTAGTCCGGAAGGGTTAGCAGCACTGTGGCGTCACAGCGAGAAGGTTAAGACGGTGGCCTTCTGTGTCACATGTGCACGTTATCTCTGTGTATGCACGAGTCCTTCTAGGTACTCCGGCTTCCTCCCACCATCCAAAGACATGCATGTTAAGTTGATTGAAGGCTCCAAATTCTCCCTAGGAATGAATATGAGTGTGAGTGGTTGTTTTTCTCTCTGTTGGTTCTGTATTGGACTGGCGAGCTGTCCAGGGTGTACCTGCCTATCGCCCAAAGATTGCTGGATAGGATTCAACTTCCCTGCAACCCTTAATAGGACTGAGCAGTTTATAGAATAAATAAATAAAAACAACTTTTCAGCGTTAGAAAGATATAAAGTTAAACCACTGGGAATTAAGACGCCTTTACATTTTTTATTCTAGAAACGATCCATATTTTTATCTTTGACTTGAACCTTCTGATTTGTGTCCATATTAATAATAGGGGTGGGAAAATTGAATTGAAAAATAAAAAAAAATCTGGATCTTTTGCGTCACAATTTTAAAATAATTTTTTTTAATTAAAAAAAAGTTTATTTTTCAAATAAATAAAAAATAATCCATGATAAAATTTTTGTAATTTTTATTGTTTTTGTTGATCTTTTTACTTGTCTTCTTGGACGTTATAGCAGCAGAATGATGGTCTGGCTGCTAGGTTGTCTTTTCCTCACTGAAATAAAAAAAAAAAAAAACGAGCAAAAAAATGTTTTATACATTTTTTTTATTCTACAAAAATCAGCAATATCAAAGAATTGTAAAAATCGCAATTTAAATGGAATCGGCACCCAAAAAAATCGTAATCTAATTGAATTGGGACAAAAGCATATCGTCACAGCCCTAATTAGTAACATTTGATTTAATTAAAACTCAAGATTAAAGGGGTGCTGTGATGGTATTTGGAGTTTTCTGAGCTTTCTACAGTGTTACAGTGTTGAATCCTCATCAGACATGTGAACGGCACTGTTTTTTATCACCTAAACGCATGTTTGAGTTTGAGTTTGAGTTCCAGCACTCTCTCCGTTCGGTTTCCATGGCGACGAAAAACGCGTCGTTTTAGAGAGGTTGGTCTCTGTTTCAAGCAGTGCAACAAAAAAGATACATTTAAAATGGTAAATAAGTTAATAATGGCTTTCTAACTTTACACCTGGTAACTCAGCGTTTAGTAAATGCCATGCATCCTGTTTAAGTCCTGTTTGCAGCAATGAGTCCTGTTCTGTATAATATAGGTTGCTGTGCATTTTTACGGCTTTTCCACAGGCAAAAACTTCCAAATGTAGTGGAATATCTGATCCAAACCATCGTACAGTTTGGGACTTTTTCATTGGGATTCTGATCTAACCTATCAGCTCTGACACGCTGCAGCCTGCTGATTGGCTGACAGAATCATCGCTTCCTGTGTGACTTGGCACTGAGAACAAAGCAGCAACGGTTTCACGTTTAAACATATGGTGTTTTTTTTTTTTAAAGCTACACGTCAAGCAGAAAGAAGACAAGTTTCTGTATGTCCACCGTCTTCTTCCTTTGTTTCTGAATAGTAAGCTGTTACGTAGCTGAACCGGGTCGATGTACGTCGGTGGAAACCAAACAGTCCCAGACCTGTTGATGGAATCGGGTTCTTTGTTCAGTCAGTAAATATCCAAACTTTTCACTATAAATCTGTGTTTTCCAGTCCTACAGTGGTTACATTTTCCTTTTAAACGATGTTGTATCCCAAAGTGAAGGAGTAGTCAAGTTCAAGTTTATCTATATAGCACATTTCTACAGCAGCAGCTGCCCAAAGTGCTGAACAGCAACAAACAACAACAACACTCCACAAATAAAAATGAAACACTGCACATTAAAAAATGAATAATAATCTGGACACAAAACAAAAATGTAAAATAAAAGTAAAAAATATTAAAATACACAAAGAAAAAGCTCAGATATGACCAAATGCCGGCGCAAAGAAGTGGGTTTTAAGGACAGACTTAAAATCAGAGACAGATTGAGCAGCTCTGATGTGAAGGGGAAGACTATTCCATATCTTAGGAGCAGCAACAGAAAAGGCTCTATCACCCCTGGGGGTCCAATGGGAGCTTAAGTAATAGTTGAGAAGAGAACCTAAGAGTCCTGGCTTGAGCATGTTGATGTAACAACTCTGCCAGATATGAGGGAGCCAAACCATTTAAGGCTTTAAAAACAATCAATAAAATCTTGTACTGGGTCCTAAAACTAACTGGAAACCAGTGCAGAGAAGCGATGTGATCATGACGTCGTGTTCCTGTAAGCAGCCGAGCTGCAGTGTTTTGGGCAAGTCGGTGCAAAGTTAGCTGATCAATGCCAAAATAAAGAGAGTTACAATAATCTAAACGGGACATAATGAGCAGGTGGATGACTTTTTTGAGGGCAGGTTTGGGAAGATAAGGCTTTAATTTGTCAATCAGCCTTAAAAGCCTTAAAAATAGTCAACTTGTTTTCCATCAGGCAGTGGCTACTCGGTTTTCTGCACCATAAAGATGAATTTCCAGTTATTCACCTCTGAAATGATGAAATGTTTCATCTTTGGTATATTTAAAAGCCTCTTCATTCATTACTTTTTCCTCAGCTTTGTCTGGATTAGTTGTGCCCACAGTGACGTTCACACATGTGCTTTTAGACCCCACTGCTGTCACCTAAACCCCGTGTAAACCATCAATCTGCGTGTTGTGTTGCTTTACAGATTGTTTACAACCTGCTGTCGCTGCGCTACAACTCCCGTATCCGTGTCAAGACGTACACAGACGAGTTAACACCGGTGGACTCGGCAGTCCCCGTCCACATGGCTGCCAACTGGTACGAGAGGGAGGTGAGTCACAACATTTAAAACAGGCTTATATCACTCCTCATGCTGGATTCCCACACTGGCAGCAGAGCTGAGAGCAGGACTGTGTCTTTGGGCAGATCTGGGACATGTTTGGCGTGTTCTTTGCCAACCACCCTGACCTGAGGCGCATCCTGACAGACTACGGCTTCGAGGGTCACCCCTTCAGGAAGGACTTCCCTCTATCAGGATACGTAGAGGTGAGTTCTGGTTCCATAACATCAGCAGTGTTTATGGAGAGACGGCATGCAGCTGATGGCAACACATTTCCCTCTGCAGGTGCGTTATGACGACGAGCTGAAGCGCGTGGTGGCCGAGCCCGTGGAGCTAGCGCAGGAGTTCAGGAAGTTCGACCTGAACACGCCGTGGGAGGTGTTCCCCGCACACCGAGAGCCCAAAGAGGCCGCACCCAAACTGGAGGCTGGGGAGGCAGCTCCTGAGAAGAAGTGATGTCCCTGCGTTCGGTCCGCATATGTTTCATCACCATGTTCTGTCTGCTTCTGGAGAACCCCACCTGAAATATTTATGTACATAAAGATAGTAATAAAACGGTCTTTAAATGGTTTTGGCTGTCAACAATTTTTTAAATCAGGGGAAGGTTCCTGTGGGGGTCTAAACAGGGTCTAAACAGGTTCTAAACGGGGCCTAAACGGATCATACGGCCCCACAATTCCTTACTTCTTCAGCTTCAAGGCAACTTTTCTTTCATATTCATACTAAAGTATTAAATGTATCTCAGTATGAGGACAGGGAGGTATTTCCTAATATATTTCCTTTTTTTAGACGAATGAATGGTTTTTTTTTTTTTTTTAGCTAAATGATGTGATTTAGTATCAGACAATCCAACTCCACTTTATTAATATAGCAAAGAACAGCTGGTCAAAGTGTTTTACACAAGCATAAAATCATTAAAATAAGAAAATCAAAAAAGCAATTATCTTGCACTGAATTAAAAATCTTGCACTTCCTGTTAAAAAGGAGTTTTTTCCTCCCCACTGTCGCCGTGTGCTTGCTCAGGATGGGAGATCCTTCTCTCAATCTGTTGGTTTCCTTACATAGGCTATTATGAATTGGCTTTCATTATGTTTTTTTGTTTTCCTGTCTGTAAAGCGTCTTGAGATGACATTGCTGTGATTTGACGCTATATAAATAAAGTTGAATTTAACTGAATAACTGCAAATGCAGGATGAAGATGACCCCAAGAGTGAGTGTCCCAAAAAGAGCCAGCAAAGATTCATGGTTGTCTTTGCAAATAAAAGAAAGCTTTGTAAATGTGTTTCCAGTCATCAACGAAACAAAAAACACGACCAAACTATGACCTGTAGCCATCCAGACATCTGGATGTGTTTTATCATTTTCTGTAATGTAAACGGTGCACAGACTGAATAACGCGTCTAATGAAGGAAGAGACATGAATGAGTTTTAAAACATGCTGCCATGTCCCGACTATGAGCTCAGTCCAAACATTTCTTCCCACTTCAGTAAGGCGGAGTCCCATGAGGGTGATTCGGCGGCTTGTATGCAGTTCTACCCATAGTAAGGATTCATCTCCAGAGTGGAATCTATGATACTCATGAGGGGCAAACTAGGAAACAGGAGGAGTTTATGGCTGCTATAATTATTCTTGAGTGTATGAAAATAAGGGAAAGTGCCTTCTAAAGATGTCCGTCCCTTTTCATCATGGCTTAAAGGCAGTTTCCATCTGAGAGGGACTGAGAATGTAGGTATTGGTTAAAGGAAGGAGACCATTGAGCATGATGAGTGTTTTCTGCATTGAAACCATATTTTAAAACAGTGTTGTTGTAGTATTATAAAAATCCTAAACTCTTGCTGATGTTTCTGAGGTTTAACATAAAAGCTGACATAAGAGGCTGTGTGCTTTTCCAGCTGTGGATTTAGTGGATCAAGGTCGCTTCAGCCGATGTGCGGGAGTCCATTCAGGTCCAGGTTTTGCACAGACCAGTCAGGTTCTTCCACCTCAAACTACTTTCATAAAGAACGTGACTGTACTGGAAACAGATTGTGTAAATGAAATCTGAAAGTCTGCAGAGCATTCTGTGTGCAAAGGATAAAACTAATCACCATACTTTGCTGTTAAAAAACAGCGAATGCTGCAGTTCTCATGCAGGAACTGCAGACTGAAACTAGCTAAAAGGCTGTAATCTGGCCCAGAACATCTCTAGTCTGGTCCTCTACCTGTTCTCCAACACACCTGAATCATGCGTCATTCAGCTCTGCAGAGGCCTGGCAACGACACATGCATGTGATTCAGGTGTGGTGGAGAAGGAATGAGAGGATCTTAGGGACCAGACTTGGACAAGAACCCTGACAAAGGAAAAGACTCATCACAGCCTCCAGGCTCTGAAATGTGGTTTCTGTCGCTCAGCAATCCTCCACCAGGTGGCGCTGCATTACCAAAATACACCATAAGGGGATTCGTTCTACTCATCCCAGCAGTTTTAATGGATACAACAGTCCAGGCTGGATTTCTCCTGTTTTATTCTGTCAAACATTTTCACTGATTCATTTTACATGTAAGAAACTAAAAACATTTCAAATAGCATGAGCCAGACGACAGGAAAGCAACACATGGGTCGAAACGTTTGCCAGCGAGGTTGGACTGGTACTTTGGAACTCAAAATGAGTGGATTTTAAGCTAATCAATCCATCCAAAACACTGAACCCCATTGTGACCCACATTGTGTCTGCTCCACATGTTTTAAAATACACAATCTTGCATCAAGAGAGAAGCACAGATCAGAAACACCGAACAGATTTCTGAGTACCGTACAGAAAATTCACTTACAAATAAAAATACAGGGATAACAGGCATTGGCTGGGCCTGTGAAGCTGCTCAGCAGTCATGAGAGAATATCTCTCTCTTTTTTTTTAAAATCGTACTATTTTTAGTTGCATGCATCACACAAGACCCTCTGAGTGGTTCATAAATAAACTCAAGTCTCTTCACGCTGCGAGCAATGAGCAGAATGTGTTTACACCTTTGCAGATGGCTCATAATTACCTGAATTTCATCAGGTCCGACTGAAACAATTATCGGTCCAACGCTGTTCACTGCTCACACACTGAAGCCGACATGGAGGCACAACCTGGAGTTAGACTGACTGAATACATCAACTCACAGTTTGACCTAAAATGTCCTGAATTTAGTCTCTTTCTTTGAGAATCACAGCAGCTTTAAATGATCAATGTATAGATAAATACTCACTGGCCACTTTATTAGATACACCTGTTCAAGTGTTAATAGAGGTGGAAAATTAGCCAATCACATGGAAGCAACTCAATGCAACTAGAAGAAGTTTGAACTCAGCATCAGAATGAGGAAGAAAATTAATTTAAGGGATGGTTGTTGGTCTGAATATTTCAGAAACTGCTGAGATTTTAACACAAAACCATCTCTGAGGTTTCCAGAGAAGATCTGAAGAAGAGTAAAACATCCAGCGAGCAGCAGCAGTCTGGACCAGAAGGTCTGGTTGATGTCAGAGGAGACTGGACAGACTGGTTGGAGATGATAGAAAGGCAACAGGAAGACCAGTAAGCACTGGTTCCAACCAACATATGCAGCTACAACACGTCCAGCCTGGAAGCAGATGGCCTCCAGCAGCAGAAGACCACAGCGGGTTCCTCCTGTCAGTAAGAACAGGAAACTGAGGCTACAATTCACACAGACTCACCAGAACTGGACAATAGAAGATGGAGAAACGTTGCTGGTCTGATGAGTCTCCAGTTCAGCTCCACATTCACATGGTAGGATCAGAATCTGCTGGAAACATCATGACAACATGGATCCATCCTGCCGTCAGGATCAACGCTTCAGGCTGCTGCTGGTGGAATGATGGGGGGAGGGTTTCTGGTCCCACTGTGGTCCCCTTAGTACCACCATGACCTGGTTTAACCTCCACAGCCTACCTGAGTCCTGCTGCTGACCATGTCCATCCCTTTCTGAGCACAGTGTAGCATCTTCTGATGGAAACTTCCAGCAGGATGATGCACCATGTCACAAAGCTCACATCATCTCCACCATGACGATGAGTTCACTGTCCTCCAACGGCCTCCACAGTCACCAGATCTACATCCAGCAGAGCAGCTTTGGGAGATTCTCATCATGATGTGCAGCAACTTCATGTCAACATGGAGCAAAATCTGAGGAAATGTTGAATCTATGGAACCAAGAATGAAGGCAGGATAAAGAGGATCCAACCTGGTAGCAAAGTGGGTCTAATAAAGTGGCCAGAGAAGCTGAAATTGCTAAATGTTAATGTTTTTTTTAAAATTATAGCTTAATTCCTAAAGGTTTCAACAAACTTCTGCTTTACTTCAACTTTTAAGTCTCACGTTGGTCTTTCTTTGTTGTTCATTGGTGCGTTTAAACCAGTTTGTTCAAACATCCGGTTTCATAAATTCACAGCCTGTTAACAGAGATAAACCAAATTAAATGTCCAACCAAACTGAAAGAGGGCTTCCTGCGGCGCTGCTCCAGCAGGGAAGGTTATTACATAAAGTCAAGGTTCATGACAATTTGAACAGTATCATCTCTTCCCCGGCGGTGTGAAATTAAGCAGACATGCATATTACACCAGCCTGTGGGAAGCAATTCAATTTTCCCCGCAGTGCTCGCCGTCTGAGGACGGCTATTAAACGCTGCTAGAATTAGAAAATCAAATTATGGTCCAGATCCCGGCGGGCTCAGAGGTGGCATGTGGTCAGCAGTTGGATGGATACGGACTCTGCACATTTTCCAAAACTGTGTCGGTTTCCTTGCTGTTGTCCTCTGCTCCTGCTGCGGCCGAGAAACTCCCAAAAACCACCAATAACAGAGACTCACTTTGACACAAAACACAGTTTGTAGCATTTTACATTCCTCTAAAGACAAACAAAGCGACTTCTTAACTCACAAGCAGAAAAACACCAACTTTTTGACAAGAACAACAGCACTTAAAGGAATATTTCACTTAAAAATGAAGATTCTGGTCATCCCCCAGCAGCCGGGTGCGACAGCAGACCCTCACTGCTTCATATGACAACGTAAACTATGTTGTCTTCATGCACTAACTTTCACTCTAAAGCTACATTTAGAAACTTTGTTTCACTACTTTATCCACTATGTTTCAGAGAAATAGTATCATTTTACAGTATTTATGTCATTTATCCAAGTAAAGGAACTGGTTAAATATTTACGAGGTTCATTGAAGTGAAAACTTGAGCTTGCTGTCAATAAGCTGTTATTAATCCTCATCTTGGTGTGCTGTTGTCAGTTTTTGCAGGAAAGGGTTTTATTTCCAAGCTCTTACAGCTCAAGTCTTCTGTTCTAAATTAGGTTTACAATTCATTATCTGTATAGAAATAAAACTTCAAAGTTTATATCCAGCAAGAAATACATTCAGGGAGAAAACATGAAGTGTGACATGTTTTACAATGTTTTTTACTTTCTGTGCAGGACTCTACACCTCTTTATTTCTTTACAGTATGCTTCCCATGAGCTAGATTTTTTTAAAAATGATCTTTTAAAGTGGTCTTGAGCACAAGTCATCCAGGTTTTCTGGAGGTCTTTCAGAAGTAACAGTTTGACAGGCAGGAAATGATAATTTTGTGGAAACAAGGTGATTGTTTGAGAGATGCTAGCTGAAATTCTGGAGCGCAATGTGGCCTAAACTGGAGAAATGGAGGACAAAAGGAGTGTGAGCCTCCTTTTTCCCAAAAAACAGGATCAGAAATGGAGGCCTTTAAAGGTACAGTGTGTAAGAATTACTGGTATCCAGTGGTAAAGCTGGCCAACCACTGTTACGAATGGATGGTGGCCGTCTGTGGCCAAAATTCTTCCAGCCATAAACATGTTTTCATCTTCCAGTAGATCCATTGGGCTCAGGTGCAGCACTGACTTCACTACAAGGATCTACTTTTGATGCATTTTAAGGTTTTATGTACTCCAAACGGTGTACTAAGACGGATTAAGCAAGCAGAGTATTCTCACTTCGCACAGAGTTGTTTGTCCATTCAGAGACACTGTAGTCAAAATGCTGACACAAATGGCAGCCTTTATGTTTATGGACCCACAGCAAGTATATGAAGGGCCTATTTTAAGAAATAAAATTCTAATAGTTATTTTAGTTAAGCAATTAGACACCAATTGAAATGCAGTTTAATTTAGACGCTGCACCTTTAGAAAATCAGAACGAATCCAGAAAAAATTTGACTCAAGATCTAAGAGATGCATCTAGACCTTCCGTAGATCCATCTACGGTTGGCCGAAGACTCATCAGAAACGGTCTCCGTGGAAACGTGGCTGTCAAGAAGCCGTTCTGAAGGAAGGCAAACGGAGAAAAGGCTGAGGTATGACGCATGACAGTGTGGGATCATCTGCCAGGGGTGGCAAACTCCAGTCCTTGTGGGCCGGTATCCAGCAGGTTTTCCCTCCACCAACACACCTGATTCAAATCAAATGTATCCATCAGCGGACCGTCAACCATAGACTGTGTATAAAGAGATGTACGGAGCCTACGTGACGTCACCCATAGGTTTGTGAAGAGCTGAATTGAAGCTCAGTGGGCGGTTCCTACCATCACCATCTTGGCAGAGGCATGCGTGTCATCTCACCCGGAAAATACAAATATGGGCAAAGAGGTGGAGCTGAGAGGGGGGCTGTGAGCGTCATGGTGGATGATTTACATCGAGTGAACTCCGAGCTTTCTGTAGCTAAGAGCTAACCGAGCTAACCCAGAGATAACAGGAGCTAACCAGCTAATGGAGGTAAGCGGGCTAAAGCTAAGTCACGTTGTTAACTGGCTAAAAACCGCGGTTGTTCTACGTTCTTCTTACTTGAAGCGGGAGATTGGTACCTGTCAATCAAAAGGACACGCCCCTAAATATGCAGAACTTCAAGATTAAATTACTTTTAAATGGGGGAGTTAGAAAAAAATCCACTCCCCCCACAGTTGTCATGAAGGTAAACCTGACCTATGAAACCGAAAATGGATTTTTCAACCAGGCTGTAAACATATTTATTTCTGCTGTAAACATGTTTATTTCTGCTGTAAACATGTTTATTCCTGCTGTGAAGTTGGTCTTTTTAACATGGGAGTCTATGGGGATTTGCTCTGTTTTGGAGCCCCTAGTGGATGAAGGGGGAACTGCAGTTTTATACACTTCCACATAGGGTTCACTTTTAACCGCCGGAGGTTGCTGCTTGTTGTCAACCTACTGATTAATTTCAGTCAGGCGAGTTGGAGAATGGAGACAAGAAAAACCAGCAGGATACTGGCCCTGGAGGACTGGAGTCTGACACCTGGGATCTGGACAGAGAATGGAACACAAAGGCAAAAACATTCAAAGAAGAGTTTTGGAAAGTCCTTCAAGAAAACTGGAGAACTTATTACTTTGAGAAATAAAGGTGCTCACACCAAACATTGACTTTTCAGCTCCTTGGAATTGATAAACTATTTTTGCATCTTGTGTATTTAAAAATAAACATATTTCAATAAATTGCTGCACATATTTTCTGTTTTCTTGAATCAGGGTTGTCTCAAGACCATTGTGACAGTTTTCCTGCATCATAAACGTCAGACACATTTAGCCTATTAAAACCTTTTTTTTTTTTTTTTTTAATTTTGATGGAAATATTTGTAAATTTAGATATTTTTCACTTTTGCATTTGTATTTATTTCTTCTTCTACTGCAGCAGCACCACCAGAAAAGGTTCGCATGTGGATCGATTTGACCTGGAAACACGGATCATAGTGGAAAACTAAACCAGTGGAAACTAAATGACACTTCGGGTGGTATCTAAGACTAAAATAAGGGTTCTGACATATACATTGGCGGGTCATGACTGACTTTTCATTATAAAGTGAGATATTCGCATTTAAGTGTGATGTAGTCGTGTCCTGGGAAACCAGTGCCTGGAAATGGAAAAGATTTTTTTTAAGCACTCAGTCCAAAAGTCCTGAAGGAACTCATTCGAAGAGGAAAGAAAGCCACAAAGCAGCATTTGTTCTGAGTAACTCAGAGACAGCTAATGCCCTCTGTGGACTCTCAGACCTGCCATGAATCCCTCCTGCAATGTTCAGGTCCTGTACACTGCGGTTAGGGCCTCTTGTCGGGATTTGACTGGCTGGTGGTGGCGGAAGTGGAGGTGGGGGCCATATCTGGGTAAACCAGGAAGCCAGTAAAGGTGATGTACTTAGCGTGGTTGCTGTAGGCTCCAAATCCATCTCTTTGGTGGGAGTAAAGCCAGACTGTGTCTCCGGACTTCAGCGCCAGCATCAGGCTCTGACTCTGCAGAGCCTTCTCGCCCTGGCTGTCATCGTAGATCATGGCCTGCACCTCCAGGTGGTTCTTCATCAGCTTGACGGACAGCGTCTTCTGGGGCAGCTTGCCTACGTTGAAGGAGAAGTAGTACGCGCCGGGAACGCGGCAGGTGAACACCCCCTCCGTCACGTTGAAGTCCTCTCCGATGTTGACAAAAGCTGTGTCGAAGCTGACTGGCTGGTGCCGCGGCATGCCGACCTGGTCCACTCCCAGAATGCTCTGGGTGCGCCCCACAGAGAAAGCACATCTCTGGTCGTCCTCTTCGTCGTCATCCTCCTCCTCTTGTGTCAGCTCTTTCTCCTCTGCTGTGGTTTTTGTCTCGGGCCTGTCGTGCTGCGTCGCCTGGTTGCTGTTGGACAGATGGACGTTGTCCTGCTGGGGCTGCTGGGTGTTGTAGGTGGGATGGTTCTGGTGGTGGTGGGTCTGGTAGCCGTAGGTGTCAGGGTAGATAAGGTAACCGTTGAAGGTGGTGTAATGTCCGGTGTTGCTGTAGAGTGCGTAATGAGGGTCTCCATGGAGACGCAGCCAGACGGTGTCACCAAACTCCAACTGCAGCATGACGCTCTGACTCTGCACCTGAAGATTGAAGCAGAAATGACAATCCTGGCTGTGAAGAGGTTTGTTTCTTCCAATCCTATACCTCCCATAGCTTTTCATTATCGGGAATACTAATCTCTGTTCTACTCTCAGTCCCACCCCAGAACAAACACAAGCTTTGTAAGCTCTGATGTGATGGAAGACTCTTCTAAACACTTTCCTAGAAAGAAGAGAAATAACTAGAGGTCCGAACTACAGGCTGAGAGGTCCGTCTCGGATTTTATAACCTTCATCATAAGTAAAATGTCAAAAAATGATTGGTCATTATCCCGCATTTAGACTTTTATCCTCGTACTAATGGGAGTTACGGCAGTGGGGAGTGTTGTGTGGGCCTGAAGGGGTCCAAATACAAGGAGCCAACCGGGAACAGAGATAATAGCAGTTTCTTAGTGTGCCACATTTGGTGGTCATGTAGCTTTGAGTTTTGGCAGCCACATTCACAAGTCATGGCTGAATATGGGCCAATCATTCTTTTCCATCTTCGTAGGAACATTTTTGCCCATTCAGGTCATTTTTCCCTGTTTTGATTGCAACACCAAATAGGATTCAATTTTGAAGTAACCGGAGGGACTTTTCCCAGCTATGGAAGATAAATAATTTTGTGTGCATAAAAAAACAAAAGCAGTTACATCATGTCATCAAATTGGAAATGACAGGATTAGAAATGTGAACACTTCACTTTTTTGGTGGTTTTCTTGAGGACTGGAGTTGACTGGAATGTTTGAGCAAAACCATAGAAAGGCTGTTAATTTGAAGGGTTTTATAGCGGTTTTTGGAAGAGGACTTTGTTGTCAAACTGAAACATCTTTGAAACTGTATCACTTATGAATAAATGTCTAAGCTGAACAGTACTTCTGCTTACAAAGCCCCCTACACACTTACCTTCCTCTCTTCTCCAGCATTCTCCTCATAAACTATGGCCTGCACCTCATTTCTGTTCTTCATCAGCATCACAGAAAGGTCTTTGTGGGGAAACTTCCCCACAGTGAAGGAGAAGTAGTAAGCTCCGGGGATGCGACAGCGAAACAAACCAGCCTTGGTGTCAAAATCCCCGCCGATGTTGACATAAACGGTGTCGAAGGTGACCGTCATTTTGGGTCCACCCTCCATGCTGTTGGTGCGTGCCACAGAGAAAGCAGAGCGCAGCTCCACATCATCCTGCAGACGGGCGAAACCCAACGCACTGCCCGCATGACTCAGGCACAGCAGGCCAATCAGCACGCCCACCTGGAGCAGCATCATGTCTGCAGAAAGGCAACAATTACAAAGAAAACAGAGAAGGGCTTTAATAATAATAATAATAATAATAATAATAATAATAATAATAATAACGATAATAATGATAATAATAATACTGTGTTTAATTCTTAAGCCCAGCAACAGCTAGCAGTAACAATGAAGTTGTGAAATTTGTTTTCTGCTCCGGCTGACTGCAGCTCATCTGATTTCCTAATGTACCTGAAGGGGATGAAGTGAAGTCCCAGTTCTCTCAGTTGCCTGAGGACTGTTTATTCAATCTGTTGCTTATTGATTGTAACATTTTTAATACATATTTAATTTATCCCCATAGCTCAGAATCTCATCTGTTTCATACATCACTGCTCCACTCTGGCCATTACAGATCAGTATTTGTATTCACACCACATCACAGCACTTAATGAACCCAATACTTTTCAATTATTTTCCTATTAATTGTTTCTGAACTGCAGAATAGTAACTGTCTCTGTGTATGATAAGAAAGGCATTCAAATTCGGCTTTGATTATCAAAGTGTTAAAGAGGCACAGACCCAGAGAATGAAGTTATCAAAGCCCTGGAGATACTTATACTTCTAACTGCAAGGTCCAACAACACGAGAAAAACTAAATCAAGCATGAAAAGATACATAAGATTAAAGAAAAACACAGAGAACAAAACATAAAAATAGATATAAATGACTGCAAGTTGTTGTGGTGATCATCAACATCTTCTTTCTGTTGTCACCCTGTCTATGGGTGGGTCTTCTTTCATTCCTACTAGGAGCCAGTGTGATTGGTTGTCTCTGCGATGGACCCATAACAAGTCCAGCCTGCATCCTTTCTCTTGGCTACGAACCACCTCTTCTTGCTCCTCTCGATGCAGAGGAGCAGCAGTTCTTCTGAGCCCCTCCTACATGACCGAGCTTCTCATCCTATCACTAAACCAATATTTATCCTCGATGCAGAAGACAGATACGAAGGCGGACAGACAGTTTCATCCGCCACCTTCGTCAGTTATGGAAGTAATTTGGTTCATTTTTGAGGAGCTTAGCTATCTGTTATTTGACACAGAAACCAGAGCAATACCAGCAGAAATTGCTGGTAAACCCTGGCTGCAGCCTGGAGAAAGGGGCGGGGCTGGGAATTGGGCGTGGTTGGATGTGAAATGGGCGTGGGGATAGGGTTAATCCAATCAAAATGTTTAGGGGGCGGAGTCGGACATCCAGCCCCGCCCCCTAAACATTTTGAAACATTTTGAATATCCAGCCCTGCTTCATTCTCCAGTCTGCAGCCAAGACCCTCTCGGTATTGCAGGGTAAGTGTTGAGTTGTATAGCTAACACGTAACCAGCGAAAGGAACAAACCAGAGAGGAAGAAGAGGAACAAGAAGAAGATGATGCAGAAACTGCCAAATAAAAAGCACCGAAAACTAATTATCTCAAGCTCAGTCCTGGGAACTTCCTACTCAGGTTCCTACTCAGCATCTCATCTGTTCCCAGGACTGATGTCTTCTGGATGGAGACGTCTGATGTGTCTCCAGGTTCCTGTTGGAGCCACTTCTCCAGTGTGGGGGACACGGCCCCCAGTTCACCAATGACTAACGGTACCACGGTTGTTTTCCCCTTCCAGGCTTTCTCCGGTTCTTCCTTAAGTCCTTGATTTTTCTCAAGTTCTTTTTTCCTGATATTTCCAATATTTAAGATGGATATATGGACCGCTATGGCTTTCCATTGCTGCTTATCCATGATCACTATGTGAACATACTGTATATCTAACATGTATCTCATATAGGCCTAAAATAAACACACATACATGCACCAATTACTGAGGTGTGTTTGAGTCATTCTGGCAGATTATTTCCAGTAAAGGGGTAATTAATTAATCTTTTATTAGAAGAGACAAGAGCCCTTGTTGTCTCATTGTCTCCTCTAATTAACTAACAGAAAGCAGACACACACAAGTGGAGCTGTCAGCACTCTCAAAGTTCTGAAAACAAAAAGGAATCAGTCATCAGAGCAAAGAACCACATGATGTTGCAGCTTTCTGCTTATGTTTTGTCATCAATAAAGCACATTATATGGAAAGGAACTGCTCAAAAGCCATTAAGATAACATCCTTGTCTTTAAGTATTCACCTATGGTTTGTTATGGCCCAAGTTTGCTATGATTTGGTCTGTTTCACAGCTTTTGGCCCAAGAGGTGATGACTCCCCTTGAATAAGTTCAGCACCCAAAACAGTTCAAGTAAGGAGCCAAAAGCATTGCAAAGGTCATTCTGGGGCCATTTCTCTGTGGAGTCCATCGGAGGGAGGAGAAGGCAGGACCCAGCAGTCTGTAACAGGAGCAAAGATAAGTTGGATTTTGGATCTCTGATTGTTTCAGAGATAATCTGGTACCAAACTGCTTCCATCCATTTCTGATTTGTCATACACAACCACTACTTGCCTGCTTTAAGGCAACACACTCTTTCATAGCAGCATGACGTCATTTTAACACCAACTTTCATCTCGTATGAATGGAAAAGTCTTTCTCTGTCTCGGTCGTGTCTGAATATGAAGTTTTGAGGAGCATTGACATAAATGTGGTTTATGTCTGACAACTGAATGCTGTTATAAACACACTGATGAAGCTTATAATGTAATTATTCTCCCGTCTAAAGGCACTTTAGCTGCATATGTGGCAGGAGGAACACCAGACTAATCATTCCAGCTTCATGTTATTCACTGTAGATTTATTTAGCTTTTTATACAGTATGTTAAATCCACCAGCCTCACATTCTGGTACATCAGCTCATTTGATTTTCTGTGTAAGTACATATTATTTATTTTTCTTTAATTTTTTTTAAGTGCAAAATACTGTTTTCCCCAGTTGGAGTGTATCAGTGCTGAAGCCTTCAGTTATTTGTTGTTAAAACTAAATGTTTCTCTTTTACATTTAAATTAAATCAAACTCTTAAAATGGAAACTAATTATAACAGTTAATTGTACTTAAGGCAATGAGGCACAACTGATTGTTTTTACCCGATGGTTCGCCCTGCGACGGCAGGGTTTCAAATCTATACTGCAAGAGAAGGTTAAAGAAAAAGGCTGCAGTATGAGCTCATTGCAGATATCAAAACGGTCCATGGAGTAAATAAAAGATACGCTGCTGACAATGGTGCAGTTTGGCTTGTTTGTATACTGGCATCTTTCATAAAGAAATACTCCAGTGTTTGTCTGTGTAATGGCAGCAGTTTTATCGTGGCATGATTGCCCGCTCCTCTGAGGATGTGCCGTTTCACGTTCAAAAAGCAATAAAAGTATAGATCAAACAAACATCCTCCATAATGAGCAGCCATGGGAGTGAAGCGCAGGGGAAAAAACACTGAAGCTGTTTATGTAAACATGAAAAAAACTAAAATGCTTTGCTGTTTTTTTGTTTTTGTTTTTTTTTTAAAGATTTTAAAGTCACTTTTTCCTTGTTCTGCACGTCATCAAAAGGAATTAATTCTAATTGTGCAATTAGGCAGCTTCTTCTTTACATAAAATGTCACTGACATGTAAAAATGTGTCAAGTAATGTGTGATAATACATATTAAACAACACCTCACTCATGATTCATCTTGTTCATGAGTGTCGAGTATAAAGACATGAGGACATGTCCTTAGCATCGTGTAGCAAGTCCTGAGTTGTCCCAGTCAGTTGTGTTACACCAACATGTCCGACACCAGCGCTCTCCACCAGCAGCATCACATCAAGGCCGGTTTATTCTCATGCTGTGTGTGTGCCAGGCTGGGCTGACGCAGATGCAGTGTGTGTGTACACTCCAGCACAGGGTAAAAGCGTTGCGTTGCAGTTTCTTTTCCAGATCCAGAGTATTTTTTATGGTTCATTTCAGTTCCAGTAAGTATTTTCTGTCTTAAAACAACAGTGGGATTCATCCAGCAACATGAGCCACACATCCAGAAACAGTCTGACCAATCACAAGGGAGTACTTCTGCGTAGCTGGGTTCGCATCGCTGGGATACTCCGTAGGCTCTGCGGACCTACGCAGCAAGCTAACGCAGATGCAACGCGAGTATAAACTGTCCTTTGTTACGATATAGAAATAGAACCCAGAACTGAGCCAAAAAATATACATATTTATTAAAATGCTGGTGTTGAAGATCAGGCTCAGTCTGGTTGTTGGGAGTCAGAGGCTGGAGAACAGGGTTTCTGCTTAGTCCTCCAGAAAAGGGAACTGGTTCCACAATCCTTAACACTCAGGTTCCAAAGGCAGTCCAGGGTCATACCCGGGTCTGAGAAGAGGGAAGGGATCCAAAGAGCAGAGACTAGAGTTAGGGTCAGGAACAAGCAAGCTTCGGGAACAGGAGGTCAGTTCTCATACCAGAAGGAAGAAGCAGAGGCAGTAGTTGGAGACAGGCAGGGTGAAAACCAGGTAATCAGCAGCTAGTTTTCCTTGTCTCCCATTAATATTTAACCCGATAGTTTTTAGTGCTCCTGTCACTTGATAGCTTATGTGGTGGTGAGCACACATGAGTGTCATGTGGCTCAGGTTGGCCCCTCCCTGCTAATCAGCAGGTGTCTTTTCTTCTCTGCTGGCTGATTCTGTGTTGGTGACTGGCTGCCCTCTGTGCTCTTCCTCCTGGCTTGGTTTTACTCAGGGTGGTGAGTAGAAACAGGAACTTGAAATGAAAAAAACTAATTTTGTAGTTTTACTAATTGTGTTTTCTGTTTTTATAGATCCACCTGGTAAGTTGACTTTTCTTTTGTTTGAATTGTTTCCTTTAGGCAGCTGAGAACCATTTGGTGGATGGGCTAGGCACTCGTGGTTGGGGACCCTCACATTTGGTTTGGTTTGTTTGATGCACTGGGCATAGGAGGGCTCCACAGTTATAGTTTGCAGTGAAGTGCGACTGTATTCACAAGGTAAGAGGTGGCAACACACCAGGAAACTCCTTCCCTGTAGGCTGCCCTCCACTGGTGGTCCCAGCTGGCCTGGTTTCTTTAGTTTATAGTTATTTGCTTTTAAATAGGTCTTAACAGTGGGTTTTATACCCTGCTAATTTTAGCTTTAAATTTTTGTATTAAATAGTTTAAACTCCCTCCCACGTCTCTTATTTCAACAGGAGCGACCCTGCATTTATTTCCTGGAGCCCTGTGCCCCAGGTGGCGTTGTCCGGCATTGGTATTGAATAAAAGTTAATTTTCTCATTTTACCTTTTGTTGTTCAGTTATTTTTGTAAAGGCCTTACCACTCTACCACACTTAGCCCTCCGCAGGGGGAGCATGAATCTAAGATTGGCCTGTTAGTGTATATGTGTGTGAATGTGTGTGTACATGTGTTTATATAGATGAATACATATGGGTGTATATGCATATGTTCATGCAAATTTCTTTTTTTTTTTTCTCTCTCTCTCTTTTCCTCTCTATGAGGTGTTTTCTTTCCCTTTGTCTTTCTGTCTCCATCTTCTACGGTCTGGTCCAGCAGTAGAAACTCTGTATTACAATTATACAAAATAAATAAAGATATAAAAATAAAATCTAGAAAATCAGGTAGATCATCATACCAGTAATGCTCCCCTTGGCAAAGTAAATTTGCTCAGCAGAACTCAGCATCCAGACAATCATTCTGCTTGCTTAAATGCTGGACAAGACACGAATAAAAAAAAAAACAAAAACCAGGTAATCTTCTAGAAACAGAGCACATGAAACAAGGCTTGAAAGTTGCACAAAGACAGACCATCTCACACTGAGCAGGTGTTTAAATAAGGAGCAGCGCAGGTGAGCTTGATAATAATCAGGCTGAGGGAGTGTGCAGCTCCCTCACTGCAGATCAGAAACCATGACACCCTTAAGTCCCACCTTACAATCCATTTAAACTGTTGCAAAGGCGATGCTGGCCAGGGCCAAAGCACGGTGCTAACGCCAGTTTAAACTTGGTCATTTCAACATAAAAACAGAAAATCTGCTCTTTATAACAATGCACCCTTTGATAGTACAATGCATTAAGTTTTACGTTCTTACAGATTGATTATAGCAGGGGTGCCCAAGTTTAGTCCTGGAGAGCTACCATCCTGCTGTTTTTAGGTGCAACCCTTCTCCAACACACCAGGATCAGATAAGTGTCTCGTTAGCAGGCCTCTGCAGAGCTGGATGACATGCAGAAGAAGAATTCAGCTGTTTGACTCAGCTGTGCTGGACAGGGGTTGCATCTAAAGGTTGCAGGATGGTAGATCTCCAGGACTGGACTTGGGCACCCCTGGATTATAGCGTGACAAGGTCCTGTGTTGTTCCTCGGGTGGCATCTGTACTCTGTAAAAACCACCAACCTGAAATGTCAGTGCAGTTGCTGCACCGCCTAGTTGTCATCCATCATTCAGAACTCACTGTTGTTGTTCCTCTGCATTACGTTTTTACCATGTAAGACACTTATTATTGAGATTAAATCATGTAAAATGGCAATTATTTTAAAGTTTTCCTCCTGTAAGTGCCCCTAGCGCTGTGTTTCTGAATGCTGCATGTGTTACATCTCTTCATTTAGCAGCTCCGCTGGAGCACTAACACGGTAATTACCTTGATGAAAAGTATGTGTTTGTTTCAAGAAACATACATTCATTCATTTTCCCTCTCAGTTCCTTGACTTTCCAATAAATCATAGTAGATTCACACTTAATGGAGCTTTAATTGTCACATGCCAACAAGCAGTTTAAAGCTCGTCGTGTCTAAGATAGTTTTCATAGATTAAAGTCCCTCCATCACCATCTACAGGAAAACTAAACAGTCGCTCTTGGTCACAACCAGTTTCCCTTCGGCTGTTTGACAAGTCTGACAAGCTGGGTTCAGCTTCCTCTTTAAAAAAAAAACTTCCTGTAGTCCTTAGAGCTGTGTTCCCCAGACAGTGTTTTCCCAGAATAACGGCTGACATGGTCTGGAAATACACTGCTTGCATTTGGATGCTGGTCGATGCCTTTCAGATGCGTCACAAGCTCAGTGAACAGGAGACAGAGAGACAACATGCCCTCTCAAAGTTTACTGTCAGACTTGATAAGTTTAGCAGCAAACTCAGCTGTTTTGGGGTCAAATTCGAGAGTTGGGTCCTCTGCTTTGCTTTGGTCGAGCCAGCCAGAGAGCAAAGCTGAAGAGTGCATGGGATTCTTGCCCTCTTTGTGGGAAATGATTCTGGCACACAGTGAGAGTCAGAGTCTGTAAGGTCAGTTTGGCTGGACCGCTCTCTCTTGGATCAGCTGTACAGGAGCAGTAGATCCCCATTCTAACCGCCCAGAACTGGACCTTCTGCAAAAAACATGAAAATAAAGTGGCTTATGGAACGTTTCTGCTCCAATATGCAAAATATCTCAGATAAACAGCTGAAACAGCATCATAAGCAGTTTAGTGGCAAACCCAGTTATTTATGCATCACATTTATGAACGTCCCATAAAAAAAGCAGATTCCAGATGTTTGTCATCTCTCGTATCTCTGTCAGGACACTGAATGCATCCAGATAAACTGATTCTGATGTAGGTGAAGATGTTTTGTGTGAGAAGTGAAAGCTGGCAGAATCTGATTTCATGTTGGTTATTACCAGAACATGGAACGTCGACCATTTTAGCATCACACTGACTTGCTTTTGTGCTATTTCCTCCTATAACTTGGGAGATCTCATGATACTGAGTCCTGGAGCTGCTCTTTTTGTCACGAGATGGTGGCAATAAGGACCCAAATGCAGACAGGAGGCAGGTAATTGTGATTAACTGGAAACAAACGGAAACCAAATAACAGGAAACTCTATAACAACTACCACAAAGGGACTAACAGGAAAGCAACTGCAGTGAACAGGCAAAGTAAAACTGAGACAAGGTGGTACAGAGGAAACAACTAGACAGGTGGAATGGATTAGCTAAATCAAACCAGGTAAACTAACAAACAGAAAACAAAACTAGGCAGAAAAATGCAAAGAAAACCTACAAAATAAAACGGGAAACTAGAACCAAAGGCTACACAAAAACTCCAAATCATGAAGCTTTTATTGCCTTTTAAGAAAACGAGACTTTATATGAATGATTCTATGATATCCTGAAGAAGAACTGTAGAACTGTATCTACAGCTGTGCTCATATTTATTCATCCCCTTTCATTAAAGAAGGAAAAAAACAGCTGCCTGTAAAATAAGCTGAAATTGACTAAAGTAATAATAAATAAAAATTTTATGAAAATCATTACATTATTTTCTAATTCTGGTTCAATAGAAATATTTTTCTTAAAAAACAAACAAAGAAGATCATTTATTACATATTAAATCACTTATAAAGTAATATTTAGTTGAACAATCCTTCAATGTTTCTGCTCCAGTCAGGTGTTTTCTGTTCCTCTCAGTCAGACTTCTGCACCTGTTGACAGGTATTTTGTCCCACTGTTCAACAGAAAAGACTCTAATTTGTCCAGGACACATTTGTTTGTTTGTTGTTTTTTTCTTTCTTCAACTCAGTTAAATGAAAAACGGTGTCTTGTATTACTAAATTATATTTTTGCACATTTTTAGTTATTATTCGTTATTTGAGTGACTGTTGTAAATTCAGCCTTTTCTTTAATGAAAGGGGATGAAGACATACGAGCGCAACTGTATTTCAAGGTATTTTTGCTGCCATGCTAATTCTTTATGATGCAATGAAATGAGCAGAGTTGGATAATCCATCCATCAACAGTTAATGTTTCGTACATCTGAGGAAAGCAGAGGTGGAGAGGTCATTTCCTGGACACATTCTCACATGAATCTGCCTTTTCTCAGCCCATTTACAACTTGTGGCAACCCATCAAGGTTTCTCCAGACACTTCATAAAATGTTGAAATATTTCACACTATAGGTGTGAAAGAAAGAAACAAGACAGAGAGTGATAGTGTTGGGAAGTGGGAGTAAACAATGATGGAGCATCTTTCAAACTGTGCCAAGAAATGTTGAACTAAATAAAAAACATAAACAATCGGAAAGCCTGGAGTGATTTGCATGTGAGCTGCTCATTGCAATTAAAGGTTCAAAGGAAATACCTGCCTCCAGAGGAAGGTTTACACCTTTTCCCCATGCAGTTACACACATCTATGTGTTTCTTTGTAATGCCATGCCAACACACCACATTGCACTTCTGCTCCAGTGAAGAGTTGCATGGCTCAGTGTCACCGTGTCCTCAGGACAAGAATGATCCTAAAGACGAACCAGCGTCTCACACGGACAACTGACTCAGCAGCTCTGCCGTGACGCCTGAAGCAGCAGCAACGCAGAGCTTCCGGTGTGTGTGTGTGTGTGTGCGCTGAAACGCTGGAGTGTGTGCGTTTTAATGCCTGTTAAGTGAAACAAATGACAGTGTTGTTTAAACGGTGATCCCTCTTCTGCTGCTGCTCGTAATGTTTGCAGCATCTTCTTCTGCTGCAAGCTAAACATACTTAAACACACTTCACATCATCCTGCAGCTGAGGATTTACTCTAGTATCAATGCTCAGAGCTGAGGATTTAATCTAGTATCAATGCTCAGAGCTGAGGATTTACTTTAGTATCAATGCTCAGAGCTGAGGATTTACTTTAGTATCAATGCTCAGAGCTGAGGATTTACTCTAGTATCAATGCTCAGAGCTGAGGATTTACTTTAGTATCAATGCTCAGAGCTGAGGATTTACTCTAGTATCAATGCTCAGAGCTGAGGATTTACTTTAGTATCAATGCTCAGAGCTGAGGATTTACTTTAGTATCAATGCTCAGAGCTGAGGATTTACTTTAGTATCAATGCTCAGAGCTGAGGATTTACTTTAGTATCAATGCTCAGAGCTGAGGATTTACTTTAGTATCAATGCTCAGAGCTGAGGATTTACTCTAGTATCAATGCTCAGAGCTGAGGATTTACTTTAGTATCAATGCTCAGAGCTGAGGATTTACTCTAGTATCAATGCTCAGAGCTGAGGATTTACTCTAGTATCAATGCTCAGAGCTGAGGATTTACTCTAGTATCAATGCTCAGAGCTGAGGATTTACTCTAGTATCAATGCTGAGAGCTGAGGATTTACTTTAGTATCAATGCTCAGAGCTGAGGATTTACTCTAGTATCAATGCTCAGAGCTGAGGATTTACTCTAGTATCAATGCTCAGAGCTGAGGATTTACTCTAGTATCAATGCTCAGAGCTGAGGATTTACTCTAGTATCAATGCTGAGAGCTGAGGATTTACTCTAGTATCAATGCTCAGAGCTGAGGATTTACTTTAGTATCAATGCTCAGAGCTGAGGATTTACTTTAGTATCAATGCTCAGAGCTGAGGATTTACTCTAGTATCAATGCTCAGAGCTGAGGATTTACTCTAGTATCAATGCTCAGAGCTGAGGATTTACTCTAGTATCAATGCTCAGAGCTGAGGATTTACTCTAGTATCAATGCTCAGAGCTGAGGATTTACTTTAGTATCAATGCTCAGAGCTGAGGATTTACTCTAGTATCAATGCTCAGAGCTGAGGATTTACTCTAGTATCAATGCTCAGAGCTGAGGATTTACTCTAGTATCAATGCTCAGAGCTGAGGATTTACTTTAGTATCAATGCTCAGAGCTGAGGATTTACTTTAGTATCAATGCTCAGAGCTGAGGATTTACTTTAGTATCAATGCTCAGAGCTGAGGATTTACTTTAGTATCAATGCTCAGAGCTGAGGATTTACTCTAGTATCAATGCTCAGAGCTGAGGATTTACTTTAGTATCAATGCTCAGAGCTGAGGATTTACTTTAGTATCAATGCTCAGAGCTGAGGATTTACTCTAGTATCAATGCTCAGAGCTGAGGATTTACTTTAGTATCAATGCTCAGAGCTGAGGATTTACTTTAGTATCAATGCTCAGAGCTGAGGATTTACTTTAGTATCAATGCTCAGAGCTGAGGATTTACTTTAGTATCAATGCTCAGAGCTGAGGATTTACTCTAGTATCAATGCTCAGAGCTGAGGATTTACTTTAGTATCAATGCTCAGAGCTGAGGATTTACTCTAGTATCAATGCTCAGAGCTGAGGATTTACTTTAGTATCAATGCTCAGAGCTGAGGATTTACTCTAGTATCAATGCTCAGAGCTGAGGATTTACTTTAGTATCAATGCTCAGAGCTGAGGATTTACTCTAGTATCAATGCTCAGAGCTGAGGATTTACTCTAGTATCAATGCTCAGAGCTGAGGATTTACTTTAGTATCAATGCTCAGAGCTGAGGATTTACTCTAGTATCAATGCTCAGAGCTGAGGATTTACTCTAGTATCAATGCTCAGAGCTGAGGATTTACTTTAGTATCAATGCTCAGAGCTGAGGATTTACTTTAGTATCAATGCTCAGAGCTGAGGATTTACTTTAGTATCAATGCTCAGAGCTGAGGATTTACTTTAGTATCAATGCTCAGAGCTGAGGATTTACTTTAGTATCAATGCTCAGAGCTGAGGATTTACTTTAGTATCAATGCTCAGAGCTGAGGATTTACTTTAGTATCAATGCTCAGACCTGAGGATTTACTCTAGTATCAATGCTCAGAGCTGAGGATTTACTTTAGTATCAATGCTCAGAGCTGAGGATTTACTCTAGTATCAATGCTCAGAGCTGAGGATTTACTCTAGTATCAATGCTCAGAGCTGAGGATTTACTCTAGTATCAATGCTCAGAGCTGAGGATTTACTCTAGTATCAATGCTCAGAGCTGAGGATTTACTTTAGTATCAATGCTCAGAGCTGAGGATTTACTCTAGTATCAATGCTCAGAGCTGAGGATTTACTTTAGTATCAATGCTCAGAGCTGAGGATTTACTCTAGTATCAATGCTCAGAGCTGAGGATTTACTCTAGTATCAATGCTCAGAGCTGAGGATTTACTTTAGTATCAATGCTCAGAGCTGAGGATTTACTCTAGTATCAATGCTCAGAGCTGAGGATTTACTCTAGTATCAATGCTCAGAGCTGAGGATTTACTCTAGTATCAATGCTCAGAGCTGAGGATTTACTTTAGTATCAATGCTCAGAGCTGAGGATTTACTCTAGTATCAATGCTCAGAGCTGAGGATTTACTTTAGTATCAATGCTCAGAGCTGAGGATTTACTCTAGTATCAATGCTCAGAGCTGAGGATTTACTCTAGTATCAATGCTCAGAGCTGAGGATTTACTTTAGTATCAATGCTCAGAGCTGAGGATTTACTCTAGTATCAATGCTCAGAGCTGAGGATTTACTCTAGTATCAATGCTCAGAGCTGAGGATTTACTTTAGTATCAATGCTCAGAGCTGAGGATTTACTTTAGTATCAATGCTCAGAGCTGAGGATTTACTTTAGTATCAATGCTCAGAGCTGAGGATTTACTCTAGTATCAATGCTCAGAGCTGAGGATTTACTCTAGTATCAATGCTCAGAGCTGAGGATTTACTTTAGTATCAATGCTCAGAGCTGAGGATTTACTTTAGTATCAATGCTCAGAGCTGAGGATTTACTTTAGTATCAATGCTCAGAGCTGAGGATTTACTCTAGTATCAATGCTCAGAGCTGAGGATTTACTCTAGTATCAATGCTCAGAGCTGAGGATTTACTTTAGTATCAATGCTCAGAGCTGAGGATTTACTCTAGTATCAATGCTCAGAGCTGAGGATTTACTTTAGTATCAATGCTCAGAGCTGAGGATTTACTTTAGTATCAATGCTCAGAGCTGAGGATTTACTCTAGTATCAATGCTCAGAGCTGAGGATTTACTTTAGTATCAATGCTCAGAGCTGAGGATTTACTCTAGTATCAATGCTCAGAGCTGAGGATTTACTTTAGTATCAATGCTCAGAGCTGAGGATTTACTTTAGTATCAATGCTCAGAGCTGAGGATTTACTTTAGTATCAATGCTCAGAGCTGAGGATTTACTTTAGTATCAATGCTCAGAGCTGAGGATTTACTTTAGTATCAATGCTCAGAGCTGAGGATTTACTTTAGTATCAATGCTCAGAGCTGAGGATTTACTTTAGTATCAATGCTCAGAGCTGAGGATTTACTCTAGTATCAATGCTCAGAGCTGAGGATTTACTCTAGTATCAATGCTCAGAGCTCAGCTGATAAGTATTTTTATTTAGGAGTGAAGGAGCCGGGATGCATAAGAGGTGGAAAGCGAGATTTGTACGGTGGCTGACAAGCATGACGTACATTTACATTTAAAACAAACTTCCATTTAGATAATTTATTTATTTTGAAAACAAATGTATATTTCATGAAACACATTTTTAAACAAGAAAACAAATTTACATTTTAGGAAACTAATTTAAAAAATGGACTGCATGGTGGTATAGTGGTTAGCACGGTGGCCTCACAGCAAGAAGGTCACTGGTTAGATCCTCGGCTAGGGTGAGGTTTGGTCAGCGGCCTTTCTGTGTGGAGTTTGCATGTTCTCACCGTGTATGCGTGGGTTGGGTTAATTGGTTACTCTAAATTGCCCATAGGAGTGTGTGTGTGTGGTTGTTTGTCTCTGTGTGGCCCTGCGATGGACTGGCGAGCTGTCCAGGGTGTACCCTGCCTGTCACCCAGAGACTGCTGGGATGGGATTGGATTAAGCCGTTAGGAAAATGAATGAATGAATGAATAACTTACAAAAATCTTGAACTCTTATAAAGCTGTCAGGCACGTCTATAAGTGTTGAAATACTGATAGAAATCCTCAAATGAACTAAGGGTGAATTCACATCAGGATAGTCTGTTCGACTCTCTCCGATTAGGGACTCAGCTCAGTTGTAGGGGGGTGTATCCACGCGGACCGAGATCGCGTTCACGCTGCACTTTGGTCAAACCAGTCAAACCATTAGAATAATATATCCCCATTCCCACCAGAGGTGGCGCTGCACTAGTATTTAGCAAAGAGAGGACAAGACCGGCGTGAAGAAGAAAACTCTGTTTCCTCCACCTGCCAGTTAAACATGGAGACCAAACTTTTGGGTTTTTATTGTGTCTTATACAAGTATCCTGCAGAAATACACTGGAACAATGGACGCAGTATGAACACAAGGCAGAGGACCCTTAACGCCATCGCCATGTATTTACTCACAATGCAATGCTACGACACATGCAGGAAGTGGCTTTTTTGTAGTCCGCTTCCTGTATTTGGTCCGCTTGAAATGGACCAAAATCTGTGTTTGTAGACCAAGTCTGTTTCTTTGCAGCATTCTTCATGCATTCACATTTCCCCAAATGAAGCAGATTTTCGGAGCAACAGACTCGGATTTGAATCAAAAAGGCTGATGTGAACGTGCCTTTAATATAGGTTGGATCTTAACAGAAAGGAAACGTGTTAAAAACAAAGTACAAACAAAAAATGTCTGAAGAGGTGTGGAATAGAAGCATCAGAAAACTAATGTACTCATGATGGGGAGTTAAATGACGTCCAGGACGTCCATGACGGCTCTTTAAGGACATGAGCAAAAAGATGTAAACTGAAGCTGAAAAACGGCAAAACATTGTCTAGATTTCCAAAACTTTTCCTCAAACCTTATTTAAACCTTAGAGCTGTAGAACCCCAAACACATGTAGTCGTATGGGTTCTTCCAGTTTTCCACAAAGAACATCCAGGTTCCCTGACCCACCAGGTGGGAGGTGGTCTGCAGATTAAAAGCACATATCCTGAAACCACAGTATTCATGGCTGGTTTTTCTTCTGATCTCTTTGTGACACATAAAACTCTTTCTAGACATGTTGGGATTAAAACTTCATATTTATTGAAAGGGGGAAACTGCTAAGACCTGTTTTTACACGAGCTGTCATGTAAAATGGAGCAATAGATGTGCAGAGGTTGAGGAACTAAAATGCAACGTAAAGAAAATAAATCTGCTGACGTAATCTGTTTGTGCAGAAGCCTCTGACTTTTTACTCCTGCTGCAACAAGCCACCTGAAGGAGTTCTATCCTAAAAGCTGTAATTAGACACACTGAAGTGTTTGCCTGAATTTATTTGTAGTGGCAACGTAACTTAAACATAACAGAACCTGTTCTGGCCACTCTTGCAGGACGTGAGTTTCTGACTCATGACAAAAACAAAGCAAACGGATACAAGAAGTTATTTCCATTTATTAAACAAGCAAAAAAAAAAAAAAACTTACATGTTGTGTCCACAAAACTACAGCAACTACTTTAACAAACAAAATATAAACAAAAATGTTTTCCTCTATTTACGGTCAGAAAAACTGCAGCTCATCGTCCTGCTCCATTTACAAAACCACTGAGCATGCGCACTCCGCAGCGCACGCTCTCTTCACCGTCCTAATGCAGGACATTAAAAGGAGCTTAAAATAGTCAATTTAACTATAACATATAAAGACAAAAATATTATGAAAACTACACAAAACCTAGCTAAATTTTCCATAGCAGGATAAGTAATACATTATTTATAACAATAAAAAATGGTTCAATTATGATGTAATGTACAAAAACATACAAAATAAACATAACTTTTATATGCTCTAACAACCGTCATTATTCAATGTGATGATGTCTGAGTGCTGAAGTCCGGATTTGGCAGAAACACAAGTGGATTTAGGATGTCGTGAGGTTTCCTTCAACAGTCGACCGCCACGGAGGCTGCAAAATGATGCAAAGACAAAAATGTGTGTATGCCTTTTCACAAATACAACTGTTTCTGGGCAAACTATGTGTTTAATGCCTGCACACCTCCTACATGTGTATTTACGACTTTATTTTTTACTATACTTGTGGTAGAATTACACTTTTTCTTCTGTTGCTCTCATTGTTTGCATCTGTGTAGTTGTGCAGGCAAATTGTTATGTTGTTGTCATGGGTTTCTGGAGAAGAAGAAGGTGGATTCTTGCTGACTGAGGTTCAAATGATTTTTATTTTAGGTAAGGTCCTGGAGGAGAACAGGATATGGCGACAGACTGGTGACTGCTGTGGAGAAAAGTGCTGGCATTAGAGGGAGGTGGTGGTGATGAAGAACAGGTGAGGTCATGAACATAATCAGATGTAACTGTGGCTGGAGAGGGAGGACAAACCAAATGAAGACAAGTTGTGTATTAATGACCATAGAGAGGATTTATGTCCCATCATGACTAAAACTGGGAGTGAAAACCTGGCCTGTGCCGAGTTTTCCATTTATTTCTACAAGATGCTTTTCAAGTTTGGTAAAAACTGAGTCAAAAGGCACTTTGTGGTAACATCCTGTTTTAATAATGAAGCTATATGGTTTCATACATGTGTCCAAACAGTCTAAAAGCTTCTTGGAGAGCTAATGTTCCTCATATCTGCGAATCTTTAGGTTTCATGGTTTCAGGATTCCTGGCTCTCTGTGGAGCCAGCAGGCAAAATGATTGCTGTGGAGTTTATCTTATCGACTGTGTCACGGTTCCAGTGACTACACTCAACCACCCACATCTACAAGCGTTTAAAATAATTCAGGTACAAATCCCATTTTCCTTAAAAGTCATCGAGATGTGATGCAGCTGACATGTCGAGACATGTTGCTTAAAGGCAGAGTATGTAAGATTTCAAGGCGATTCTTTCCACCACCAGGTGGCAAACACCAGGTCGTGAGCAAAACCACAAAACTGCTACCTCCACAAACGACCACAGGTTGGCAGTAATAAGCAAAACTCCCCCCTCACCCCTCCTCCTTGCCAGCTCCAATGAGGGCAGGAATTGCTTGTGAGCTGTAGCTCAGAGCCGCTCTGCAATAAATGGGCTTATACTCCCCCTACTGGTAGAAAAAAGTACTTTTTTTTTACTGGTCAGAAAACATTCAAGAAGGGTCTTTGTCATTAATTAAACTTATAATTTAATAACACATCAAATATGGACAGACTGGAACCTACATGTTTAAAAAAACTATCTAATTATGATTGTAGTTATTTTTTTAGTTAATTTATTTAGAAAATATTGAAAATCTTACATACTCTACCTTTAAGTCATAATAAAGGAAGAATGTTTGGAAGAAAGTCTATAATTTTAAGCAACGATATAGTGATCTTACAAATCTTCGCCTCGATCGCAACCAGATTCCTTCAGTGGTGTTGTAAGATGATTCAAACTGAAGTGTAAAAAAGGACTTGTTTTGTTCTTGAGGCACCATACCCGCATGACGTTCCTTGTCTTCTTCCTTCATGGCTGATTGTTTCTGCTGACATCTGAAGCTGATAAAATCCCTCGGACTGTGATCATAACAGTGTTTGACATTCTGAGTCGGTCAGCTCAAGCTTATGAGATCTAAAGTGTCCTTCTGAAAAAGACAGAGGCTGAAACTGAGGAACACACCAGCGATGTTTGTGTGTTTTCGAGCAGGGAGAAACATATCAGCTGAACCCCTTTTGTGTGCAAAATGTCATCAAAGGTCTCTGCGCGTTTCCCTTGACCTTTCTGCAGTTCTGACTGGAAATAGTGGATTTTTAAAGCAGCTCACAGACTCCAGAGCTCTGTCAGGGACTTGATCAGAGCGTTTGAATTACGCCACAGTCATAAAACATCTGCATATGATCGTGGGCGTCTGACCAGTTGCGATGCGATGATTCAGACTTATGATCAGCAGCAGGTTTGTTGCATCAGATTAAGCACCAGCGGCGTCTACGCTGCTCCATCTTTGTCTC
Source organism: Telmatherina bonti (assembly GCF_933228915.1). Lineage (NCBI taxonomy): Eukaryota > Metazoa > Chordata > Actinopteri > Atheriniformes > Telmatherinidae > Telmatherina > Telmatherina bonti. Next base: position 39,921,390 of record NC_136619.1, on the reverse strand, counting down.
AGGTTGTGGCTCTTCCTGAGATCTGCCCTGTTGTCTAAAAATAGAAGGAGGAGAAAGGCTGATTTCTCCTCCCTGGGGACAGATCAATAACTGATGATTGAGAAGGAGAAGAAAAGCAGACAGAAGGAAGGAAGAGAGACGGAAGGTGTAGAAACCGAGAGAGTCCACAAGGAGAAGCAGCAGTTTCCTGAGAGGGTGGATTTTATATAAAACACAAGGACGTACAAACGTGTGTGTGTGTGTGGCCTATATAAGTTTGTTGCGTGGGTGGAAATGTGTGTTTCTGTTGTTCTACCGCGTAGGTTGCCGTTAGTGTGTATGAAGAAAGGTCCGCTTACTGTGTGGTGATTAAAGCTTTGCTTTTGTGCTAATGTGTTCGGCATGTAGGAATTATTTGCATCACGCTGTGCGGTGAGGATGTTCAGAACCGCTGAGCGCTTCTCATGTTTATGGATACATGCTTGTTACAGCATGGTGTGAGTCAGGCTTGATATGAAATTTTACTCTACAAAACAGAGAAAAGAACATATTTATGTCTTGATTTTAAGCCTGTTTTCTCATTCACCAAGTAGACTTTGTTATTTAGCTTCATTTCTCAGATCCGGTTTTAGTTTCAGGTGATGCGACGCATGTCTGCAGAGCAAAGCATGAAACGTTGGACGACTTCTCCATCAGCTCTAGATTTTATTTCTCCTGCGTGACTAATATCTATAATTCTGTTTTAATGTCCTGTTTTTAGATAAATATAATTAATAATGCCATGGCTGAAAAGTTGTTACTTGAAATAACATTTTCTTTGAAATAAAACTGTTCAAGATACTCAAACCCTTCAGTGACTGATAGCTTTCTATTTATTTTCTACATTACTGCAATTAAGCAGACATAAATCCCAAATAAATAATGTGTTAAATGAAAATGTCATTTCAGAAATGTTTCTTTAAAAGTGTTGGAGGGTGATAAAGCATTCCAATCCATAGTGCTTCCAAGCTCTTATCACTCCTAACTAATCAGATTACACCTGGTCAGGACCTTCATGTTTGTTAGTTAGTTTATTTATTTTGTTTTGTTTGTATCAGTCACAATCAGTTTGTCCATTTCCAAAAAACAAACAATAAACTAAAACAAAAAAACAAAATAGGCAGAAGCAAAGCTTGTATGTCTAATAATGTTCACTTACAAGTAGAGTTACCTTAAATTATACATATAACAAAAGCAGATGCATTACATACACAATGTGTGACTTTTATGAAGAAAAATCATTTATAAAGTTGCATATCTCTAAAAAATAAACTGATAAATAATCTTTTTAAATAGAAATAAAAAATTACAATTTTTACCTCATTACTGAGTTTATTCCACAGTTGAACCCCCCCGAAAGGACAAGCATCTCTGTTTCCCCTCTGTCCTAGATGTTGGAACAATAAATTTATAACCGTCTCTAAAGTTATATTTAGTCTGCTGAAGCTTAAAGTAATTTTTCACACCTTCTGGAAGAACATTTTGTTTAGCCTTAAACATAACTTGTATTGTCTTATAATAAACTAAATCATTAAATTTCATGTCCATCCATCCATCCATCCATCTTCTGCCGCTTATCCGGAGTCGGGTCGCGGGGGCAGCAGCCTAAGCAGGGAAGCCCAGACTTCCCTCTCCCCAGCCACATTTGCCAACTCTGCGGGGGGAATCCCGAGGCGTTCCCAGGCCAGCCGAGAGATATAATCCCTCCAGCGTGTCCTGGGTCTTCCCCGGGGTCTCCTCCCAGAGGGACGTGCCTGGAACACCTCACCAGGGAGGCGTCCAGGAGGCATCCTGACCAGATGCCCGAGCCACCTCAACTGGTTCCTCTCGATGCGGAGGAGCAGCGGCTCTACTCTGAGCCCCTCCCGGATGACCGAGCTCTTCACCCTATCTCTAAGGGTGAGCCCGGCCACCCTGCGGAGGAAACTCATTTCAGCCGCCTGTATACGAGATCTGGTTCTTTCGGTCACGACCCACAACTCATGACCATAGGTGAGGGTAGGAACGTAGATCGACTGGTAAATCGAGAGCTTTGCCTTCTGGCTCAGCTCCTTCTTCACCACGACAGACCGGCGCAGAGCCCGCATTACTGCAGACGCCGCACCGATCCGTCTGTCGATCTCGCGCTCCATCTTTCCCTCACTCGTGAACAAGACCCCGAGATATTTAAACTCCTCCACTTGAGGCAGGACCTCACTCCCGACCCGGAGAGGGCAATCCACCCTATTCCGGCTGAGGACCATGGTCTCAGATTTGAAGGCGCTGATTCTCATCCCAGCCGCTTCACACTCAGCTGGGATGACGATGACGACCAACCTGGGCATGAATGTTCCCTTGCCCGGACGCGGGTTACCGGGACCCCCCTCTGGAGCCAGGCCTGGAGGTGGGGTACGAGAGCGAGCGTCTGGTGGCCGGGCCTTCGCCCATGGGGCCCGGTCGGGCTCAGCCCGAAAGGGTTACATGGGCCCCACCTCCCGTGGGCTCACCATCTGCGGGAGGAGCCGTAGGGGTCGGGTGCAGTGTGAGCTGGGCGGCAGCAAGGGGCGGGGACCCTGGCGGTCCGATCCCCGGCTGCAGAAGCTGGCTCTAGGGACGTGGAACGTCACCTCTCTGGTGGGGAAGGAGCCTGAGCTTGTGCGCGAGGTTGAGTGGTTCCGGCTAGATATAGTTGGACTCACCTCGATGCATGGCTTGGGCTCTGGAACCAGTACCCTCGAGAGGGGCTGGACCTTCTTCCACTCTGGAGTTGCTCATGGTGGGAGGCGCCGAGCAGGTGTGGGCATTCTCATCAGCCCCCAGCTTGGTGCCTGCACGTTGGGGTTTACCCCGGTGGATGAAAGGGTAGTTTCCCTCCGCCTCCGGGTGGGGGGACGGGTCCTGACTGTTGTCTGTGCTTATGCACCGAACAGCAGTTCAGAGTACCCACCCTTTCTGGAGTCCTTGGAGGGAGTGCTGGAGGGTGCTCCTTCTGGGGACTCCATTGTTCTGCTGGGGGACTTCAATGCTCACGTGGGCAATGACAGTGAGACCTGGAGGGGAGTGATTGGGAGTCATGGTCCCCCTCCTCTGAACCCAAATGGTGTTTTGTTATTGGACTTCTGTGCTCGTCATGGATTGTCCATAACGAACACCATGTTCCAACATAAGAGTGTCCATATGTACATCTGGCATCAGGATTCCCTGGGCCGCAGTTCGATGATCGATTTTGTAGTCGTATCGTCGGACCTGCGGCCACATGCCTTGGACACTCGGGTGAAGAGGGGGGCGGAGCTGTCAACTGATCACCACCTGGTGGTGAGTTGGCTCAGGTGGTGGGGGAGGAGGCCGGTCAGATCTGGCAGGCCCAAACGTGTTGTGAGGGTCTGCTGGGAACGCCTGGCTGAGTCCCCCGTCAGAGCGAGCTTCAACTCCCACCTTCAGCAGAGCTTCAACCATGTCCCGAGTGAGGCGGGGGACATTGAGTCCGAATGGGCTGTGTTCCATGCCTCTATTGCTGAGGCGGCCGGCCGGAGCTGTGGCTGTAAGGTCGTTGGTGCCTGTCGTGGCGGTAATCCCAGGACTCGTTGGTGGACACCAACAGTGAGGGATGCCGTCAAGCTGAAGAAGGAGTCCTTTCGGGCCTTCTTGGCCTGTGGGACTCTGGAGGCAGCTGATGGGTACCGGCGGGCTAAGCGGCATGCGGCTTCGGCTGTCGCCAAGGCAAAAACTCGGGCATGGGAGGAGTTCGGCGAGGCCATGGAGAAAGACTTCCGGACGGCTTCGAGGAGATTCTGGTCCACCATCCGGCGGCTCAGGAGGGGGAAGCAGTGCTCCGTCAATACTGTGTACAGTGGAGGTGGGGAGCTGCTGACCTCAACTCGGGACGTTGTGGGTCGGTGGAAGGAATACTTCGAAGACCTCCTCAATCCTACCAACACGTCTTCCGATGGGGAAGCAGAGCTGGGGGACTCAGGGGTGGACTCTCCTATCTCTGGGGCTGAAGTCGCTGAGGTGGTCAAAAAACTCCTTGGCGGCAAGGCCCCGGGGGTGGATGAGATCCGCCCGGAGTTCCTTAAGGCTCTGGATGCTGTGGGGCTGTCCTGGCTGACACGCCTCTGCAGCATCGCGTGGACATCGGGGGCAGTACCGCTGGATTGGCAGACTGGGGTGGTGGCCCCCCTTTTTAAGAAGGGGGACCGGAGGGTGTGTTCCAATTACAGGGGAATCACACTCCTCAGCCTCCCTGGTAAGGTCTATTCAGGGGTCCTGGAGAGGAGGGTCCGCCGGATAGTTGAATCCCGGATTGAGGAAGAGCAGTGTGTTTTTCGTCCTGGTCGCGGAACAGTGGACCAGCTCTATACCCTCTTTGGGGTCCTGGAGGGGGCATGGGAGTTTGCCCAACCAGTCTACATGTGTTTTGTGGACCTGGAGAAGGCATTCGACCGTGTCCCCTGGGGGCTCCTGTGGGGGGTACTCCGGGAGTGTGGGGTACCGGACCCCCTTGTAAGGGCTGTCCGGTCCCTGTACGACAGGTGTCAGAGCTTGGTCCGCATTGCCGGTAGTAAGTCGGATTTGTTTCCGGTGAGGGTTGGACTCCGCCAAGGCTGCCCTTTATCACCGATTCTGTTCATAACTTATATGGACAGAATTTCTAGGCGCAGCCGAGGTGTTGAGGGGATTCGACTTGGTGGCCTCAGGATTGGGTCCCTGCTTTTTGCGGATGACGTGGTCCTGTTGGCTTCATCTGGTCGTGATCTCCAGCTCTCGCTTGAGCGATTCGCGGCCGAGTGTGAAGCGGCTGGGATGAGAATCAGCGCCTCCAAATCTAAATTTCATGTGTTTTGGTTTAATAAATAATGGATGTGTGTGATCATAATATCCACCATTATTTATCAAGCGCAATGCAGTTTGGAAAGCGAGTGTTTGGTTGCTTTCATGCATGCAGGTTTCCCCAGGCTGGTAGTTGGAGAGGGACAGGTTGTTTTGCCGGAACGGGTTGTATAATGTTCGCAAAGCTTAACCAAACAATGTGAAAATCTCAACCCTGCAGGCCAGTGGCCTCCAGATCCAGAGCTGGAGATCCTGGCCTTAGTGATTCCTGGTTTCCTTTCAGATAATCAATGCGTTTAATAGAAATGCATTAACAACGAAACACGAAGGGCAATCTGGTTTTATTTCACTTGGATATAAAATTTGTACGTAACAAATTAGCCACTCAAATGTTGCTTGATTTTTATCCTAAACCAGGAAAATGAATTTAAAGCCATCAGAAACTCCTGTTTTTTTCCACCAATCATCACCTTTTCTTCCGGATTTCTCTTCTGGCTCGATGGGAAAAGTTATCCAACAACCGTTTGGAAGACAAACCTTGTGCTCGTTTTTGCTTCAAATGGAAAATTTCCACCGCCCAAAATAATCTAATGTGTTGTTTATAGTGGAAGTTTTTTTTTCAGTGCACATGTATAGATGTGTGTGTTGGTGTGCACATATGTGTGCTAATTCTTGAGTGTGTTATGCGAGTGGCTCTCTCCTCCATGCTGGGCCATCTGCTGCAGGTGATAACAAACACATTAGCCCTCCGACTGAAGCAAAACAACCAGCCTCCAGCTCTCACCTTATGTGTTCGGATTACTAGTTTATATTACCTTTAAGTCTGCTTTCAGAGCCGCAGCATGTTTTCATCCAGCATTTCCTCCTGCTGCTGTGCACAAGCTGCGGTGTCAGCGTCTAAATATCACAGAAATCCATTTAACACTTAACCAGATGCCCCTGAAATCATTTACCAGATATGATTGGAGTTAAGAGACAGTTTTGCTGCGATTTGGGTTTTCTGCCTGGAGCCTTAATGATATTTTATGTTAACACTCACTGACTATTATACATGGCAAACGGGTTCACTTCAGGTGGGTTTTAACAAATAATAAAAAAATCAAGCTTTGGTTCATTATATTGTAACGTTTACAGCAGTTTGCTGTTTATCTGTAATGTGGATTTGTCTGACACAGAATCTGATATTTTTAGATTGTTTCTGATTGTATCTCTTCAGCTTGTAGTGGAGGAGGGCAGCTTCTTGCATACAGTGACGTGCAAAAAGTCATCCAACCAACCTTTCTGTTTCTGTGGACAGAATAATAAAATTCCTGATTTGCAAAAGGGCAAAAAATTAAACATGATCTTCTTCTTTTCAACATTTTTTAAGTTTTAAAATAAAAAAAAAAACACAGATAAGGGCAGAAGGAAAACGTTGGAGCAAATCTCCCCCCCTCTCTCCTCTTACATGCAGTTTAGAGGACTTTTGAAAAGGCTCACTGAAGAGCTCCAGCAATGGATTTTAGTTGCTTTCATGGTGTTTCCAGCACCAAAATATTGTACGTATTAATACCCAGAATCCATCTGGTTATGTGTTACATCAAACTTGTTCATAAATACACATCGACTGAACAGCCAAGCCATCACAGAAACACCTGTTCAATTGTTTGTTAGCTTAAATATTTAATCAGACAATCAAGTAGCATGTAGACCTGGCTGGAAATAAGCAACACCGGGTGCACACACACACACAGTTCAGACTGCTGGTGCTGCAACATGGTTATCAAATCTAAGGCACACATATGTGGGTGTGCATGTGTATGTACATGCGTTAAATTATCAAATGCATATGGGTGTATATACGTATTTATATGCATATGTCTGTTTTTTCTTTTCTTTCTTTGTTTATCTCTCTCTTTTTCCTCTTTTTCTATGAGATGTTTTCTTTTTCTTTCCCTTTCTGTCTTTCTGTCTCTCTTCTATCCTCTCCGGTCCCGTCCAGCAGTAGAAACTTTTTTACAATTATGCAAAATAAATAGAAAATAAAATAAGAATCCAGAAAATCAAGGGGATCCTCAAACCAGTGATGCTTCCCTTGGCAAAGTAAAATAGCTCAGCAGAACAGCATCCAGAACATCATTCTGCTGCTTAAATGCTGGACAAGACACACAATAAGAATCTAAGCCAGGAGTGTCAAACTCAGCATGTTTTAGTTGTTTCCCTGTTCCAACACACCTGATTGAAATCAAATGGATTGTTGTCAAGTTGTGTGCAGAGATCCATTTATTTTAACTCAGGTGTCTTGAAGCAGGGAAACAAACAGGGAGTTTAACCTCCCTGGGAGATTGTTTGGACTTTTTGTGTGTCCTTGGTTCTTATTTCCTGTTTTATTTGGGAGTTTTCTGTCTAGCCATGTTTCATTAAAGTGGAACTATTCTGTGCATTTCAGGCTAATTTATTTTTATTTCTGAGCCCAGAAGGGCTGGGATTGATGGAATTATTGCCACAAATGGCTTTATTTACTTCAGACCGACCCTCTCCGTAGGCTGTCAGATCAGCCTGCAGGCAAAACGAGTGGATTGAGACTCTTCCGCATTAAGCCCCGCCTCCCGCCACTGCACTACATCGGGAGCGCGCACCGCAACTGCTTTCACCGTCATTGTAACATCTCATAAACAGAAGGATTAGGCTCATATGAACTCAGTTAAATACAATGTCAACACATAGCATACAGCCCTACATGTTGGAACCTGAATCAGAGCCTGAAAACGAAGTGGAAAACAGCAACCCACAGCAACGAATGCAGCAGGATGTCTCTCTTTGGTAAACTCACCAGCCATCATTGGAAATAACTTTATCCCACGTTTTCCACCCGCCTGATGTATTTGTACATGCCCTTGTTAACCAGTAGAAGGTAACCAATCACCCAACCTTATCCCCCGGGACGTCACAAGGATTTCCAAGTAGAAAAAACTCTCTAAAACGACGCGTTTTTCGTCGCCATGGAAACCGAACGGAGAGAGTGCTGGAACTCAAACTCAAACTCAAACATGCGTTTAGGTGATAAAAAACAGTGTCGTTCACATGTCTGATGAGGATTCAACACTGTAACACTGTAGAAAGCTCCGAAAACTTAAAATACCATAACAGCACCCCTTTAAGTTCACCCGGATTAATTTTGCTTATCAGTCGCCTGTGTCTCAGTTCTATTTCTACTCCTTGGTTTCTGTTCTCAGTACTGCTTCATCGTCTGTAGCTGCCTGTTTTGTCCTCGTTCTGTCGTCCATTCAGTTTATCTGAAGGATTAAATCTTGGTCCTGCATTTAGCCATCCTCCTGCCTCCCTGCTACTGCAAACGGATCCCCAAACCTCCACAAACCTTCACACCCTGATGCTGATGTCTAACATAACCACTGAAATGATCACATTGGCTTCAATTAATAAAAGTATTATGAATCAAATTAATTCAAATCTTATGAGTTTTGATGTTTTTTGTTTTGCATGTTGTAAAGTGTGTCGATCAGGACCAGAGGACAAGAATTGTAAGACTCAAATGCAGGAAGCAGTAAAATGCTAGCATGTGAACACAAAGGAACAAAGCCACCAGAAACTCCTGTTTTTTTTTTAAAACTAATCATCACCTGCTTTTTCTTGTGGCCCTCAGGAGTAGTTACCCAACAAAGACCCACTTCAGCTCATTTCTGCTATAAATGAAAACATTCAACCAACCAATACGTTGTAATGTGAACAAAGGTTCAACATCAGAACAAACAAGAGAACGCAACACAACACAGGCAGTAAAGAAAGGAAAATCCTCAAGGGGGCAGACTGCAGAACAAATCAGGACACAAGTTAACAAAAGGACTAAAAGACCATGAACAGAGAAATCACAACAAAAAGATAAAACCAACCATCCTTTATTGTCTTTGCAGCTACTGAGTGATGAAAACCAGAAAAGATCCCAAACCGTATGATGACAGAAAAGTTTTCTGCATGCATATTTGCAAGTGAATGTAGCTTGTCTATTAGGCTTCCTCTGCACCCTTTGATGTTGCACATAATTTTATCCTTGTTGCAGTGGGCCTGAATTTAAATAGAAACTTTTAAAGGAGTGCGCACGAGCTCTGACACGGAGACGTTATATAACGTAACAAGACAGTTAAGTAGACTCAACTTATCATAAAGAGCATCGAGGGCCCATAGATTTATAAATGCTCTTCCTCTTCTTTGTACCGTTATTCTTTGTAGATATGCAAATACAGAGGAGTGTTTTTATTTAGTCTGGTTCCGTTTATATTAAATACAGCAGCCTGCAACACAAAATACCTCAACAAGAGGTGAATAAAGATTAGTCTTATCAGGTGTAAAGTGTTTGTCAAAACTATCAAACAATGAGTTTAGAACTGGAAAAGCTTTTTGGATGAGATGCAAAACCTTCTCAAGAGGGTAAAGCTGTTGGCCCTGACCTGGATGACTTCTAACATCTCGACTGTCTAAGAGATAGTCAGCTCTGATCTGATTTTTAAATGATTTTTCTAGTTCAGGAAATGAAGCACAAGATTTTTTTTTCTTAAACGAGAAGCCAGATTTGCTCTAATAAAAGCCACATAATCACATTTTACAAACTCTATACTGGAAGCAAAAATAATTTCTGTACGTGGGGGAGCTGTTTCAATATTTTTTGTGTAAATCCATCTTTTCTCTCCCTCCACGATCATGTCCCAAACCCACTCCTCCCTACCACCTCCCCCTTTCTCATTAGATCAAAGCCAGACAAAGATCTATTGTTGTATCAGCGAGCTCGACTGGCTGCACAGAATAACAAAGAAGCATTCATCACACACACGCATGAGTCCACACACACTCACAGATGCGACTTCGTGCTCCTTCATTTACATACATGTACTGATGTTTCAGCTGTTTGCATTACGGCGTCATTAGCATGGGGTATGTTACACGACCGCCCTAAATCGCTCACTTCTTCCTACATAACAGCGAGCTCAAGGTTTGTTCCCGATCTGACAGCTAATCAAGTTTTCAGACACTTGTATTGTGTCAGCAGTTATTTACACCGAAGCGCAGCTTAGTGAAAAATCCTCCAAAATGTTTTCATGTCTGAGCACGATTTATCAATCTCCGTGTCCAGACTCAAAAAGCCATAAACGAAAGGCACAAGACTCCATTTCTATTCACGCTCATCTGCTCACAACAGATGAAACAACTTTGTCTTCACAGTTTCTCTGTTGGAAGCTCCAGCCGGAGGCCCGCATCCCCCTCCTCCTCCTCCACCCATCTTCATAGCAACAAAGGGATAGGGGGGTAGTGATGAAGCCTGTCCATTCCTCTTCTTCTTCTTCTTCTTCTTCCACTGCCATGTGGGTAAAGAGCTCCTTTAAAAATGACTGATGATGAAAGCCAGCACAAAATTAACAAGAGGTCTACGTCCTCCGCTGGCGCGAGGAGGAAGACTCCATCCTGACTGGAAAATAACCGCTGCCTCTGCTGCTTGTTTCAGCGGTGTGAAGTAGCGGTGAGCGCACTGATCCTCTGCTGTCGATACTTTGATAGCTACCAGTAGAAATATCGGATACAAACCAAGCAACCTGGGACTATTGGCATAACTCTGGCAACAAATGGCAACAAAATCTCCCGAACTTTGTCCTGAGGAGTCCCACAGGGAAGTATGCTTAGCCCAGCCCTCTTAACCGCAACCCCATCCACTCCACCAACACTATAGTGAAGTTTGCTGTTGAAACCACAACCTACGATGAGGATTTATGCTACAGAGAGTGTGTTAAACAGTTTACACTGTGGCGTTTGGAAGTAACCTGCTGGTAAAAGCCAGTGGAGATTATTGTGGACGTCAGAAAAGCCAGAAAGACAGCACATACTTCACATAAGCATGTCAAAGTTTGGGGAGATGTGGGGACCCAAATGCAGGACAGAGAGGCGAGAGGCAGACAAGATGCAAGAACAAGGTTTTAATCCTCAAACTAAAAACAGAAAACAGGACGGAGACAAAACAGGCAACTACAGCTAAGCTAACACAACACAATGAACCAGCAAGTGGGAACAGAAACTGAGGGGTATAAATACAAACAGAACAAGACGCAGGTGAATTGAACAAAATAATTGTGTCCAGGTGAACTTAAAGTGTCCCTATGAGGCATTTTTCAGTCTAATTTATTTTAACATGCACGTCCAGAAGGGAAAGAAATAATCAACCATTTTTCACAAACCCCTTCATTCATGTTGTATTGATCCTCTCAGATCAGCCTCTGATCAGCCAGAAACAAGACAAGAGAGAGAAAGAAAAGACAAGAGAAAGCTCCGCCCCTTGTCCTGCCTGCGTGTGATTGGTCAACTGCTAGGAGCAGTAACACTGAGCAGTGAAGGTGGGCGTGGCTTTCATCTCATGAACGTGCGAAACCTAGAGATGATGACTAATCACTGAGTCCCCTCCGCAAGACATCACTAAAATTTCAAAGTAGAAAAAACTAAAACCAATCGTCTCCGTCGCCATGGAAACCAAATGTAGAGCACATGCATTTAGGTGATAAAAAACTACGCTCACCACTCATATGTCTGATGAGTATTTATCGTTATAACACTGTAGAAAGCTCAGAAAACTAGAAATAGCATTATAGAGCTGCTTTAAAGCTGGGGTAGGTAATGTTGCTCAGAGACATGTTCCTCTGGGTAAAGTGGTTACTCGTCCTGATAGTAGTCTATACATTCTGTAATCATGAACAATAAGAAATATAGTTAGACCCCTCAGTTTACTGTAAATCTGTAAGAACTCTGACCAATCCAAACGTTCAGACCCAAATAGAGTTGTTTCGTAAGCTTCTTCTCCCGGCTCCCCTCCTCCCCCTCCAGCAGTGCATACCTGATAGCCACACCCTGCATATAAACAGCGTGTTAGGATGAAAACACAAAGTAGTGAAGATCAAACTCGGAAGGAAAACATGGCTGAGAAAATGCAGGAAGGATTTCCCGACCCGGCTCAGTTTATTTGCCTCCTCCTGCTAAACAGCCGAGAAAGAGAAAATCGTTGGTGGAAAAAGCTGCGAATAAAAAAGCCTCGGATCACGCAAGGAGAAAAACCAGAGGGGGAGGAGACAATGCAGGGGGAGGAGCCAATACAGGGGGAGGAGTCAAAACAGGGCACCACTTTCACATCCTGCTAGCTCCCCAACATTACCTACCCCTGCTTTAATGATCAGGAAGGCAAAACAGGAAACAGGACATGAGGAGACTAAACAAGGAAAACTACGAAATAAAACAGGAAACCGAAACTAAAAAGACACAAACTCCACATCGTGACAAAGCAGGAAAAAAAAACATTAAATATCTGGGTCTTCATATTAGCAATGATCTCACATGGCTGCCGAGTGGATCACACCTGGTTAAGCTGTTGTAGGTGTCCTGTGGGAGGGACATTTTCATAAAAATGTATTTTACTCTCCCTTCCAAGTGCACGTTGTACAGCACTGGAAAGCTTGATATATGAAGGATGTGTGCCATTCCAGGCTGCAATCACGACTGTAAAGCTTTACTTCAGAGCAAACTTTGAAGCCATACTGTATTCTAGTAGCAGGTGATGCTGCAACAAAAACGCTCCTCTTACATCAGCTGCACTTCCGGACCTACATGACGTACTTGCCCTCTGCCTCAAATTGAATGCCAGAAACATAAGCACGGACCCAACACACACAAGTCACCACCTGTGTCTTTAGAGAGGACCATGAAAACTCAAGCAAACAGGTTGAGAAGCTGTTATAAATCTGTAAATTCATTCTGCTTTTAGAGGTGGTGTCCACCCCACAGCTTAATCGTTCTGGTTCAGTCTTCCAGCCGAGACTGAAGAGTTGTTTCCAGCTTCAGCTGTCAGTGAGAAACCTGCTGCATCCTCCCTGGTCAGCATCAAACAGCAGTAAGTCGCTGATTTTTATTATACTTCAGATGCCTCATTTATAGAAATGTACTTAGTCTCAGTTTTCCTCAGTGGTGTGCTTTAATTTATTTTCTTCAAGCCAGTAAGCATAAAAACACAATCTAAGAACCCTTTGTGTAGCTTGATAAACCTGAAATAAACTTTGAACCGATTTGTTAAAACAAGACAAAATCTAGATTTTTGTGATGAGCCTGTTTGTTATAAATGGTGGTGGTAGTGTGGACCCGAATGCAGGAGGAGGGAGTCGGAGATGCAGAACTTAGAGGTTTTAATCACAGAATAAACTGAAGGCTGAACTCACCAGGGAAACATGGTCTTATAATAATTTAATATAATAATCTTACAATAATCACCTGGACCTATAATCACCTAATGAGTCCAGATGAGCCAACGAACTGAAAAGCAATACAGGAAACTAGACATCAGGGATCTAAACCAGGAAAACTATAAACTAAATCAGGAAACCAGGAACTAAAGAGAACACAAAACATCACAAACTGACACTGTTAGCATGTTGATATCATGATAACATAAAACTGGCTGGAACTGAAAAGAAAAGACTGAACCAAGACTAAGAGAAGACAGAAAACCTGTATTAACCTATCTGAGTATCGCAGCCCAGCATGGCTTTGTCATACGATCATTTACATAATTATGTAAGCTTTTGGAGCAATGCTGCACGTTTCTGGCCTCAAAACTCTGCACTTCTGACTTGTTTCAGTCGTATTTGGACATCCATTATGCATGCTGCCGGAGCTGTGATGGAAATGATGCATTCCTGGGCTGAGAAACACTTCGCAACTTGTGCCTGGAGCATCACGAGACAGCTGGGTCTTGTTTCACAGCGCAGCACCACACGCCAGCACCTCACAGGCCATTCTGAAAACACAGTAGCTGATTGAGCAAAGAATTAAGACAGAGCCGAAGAGAAGGCGAGAGTCAACATTAGGGTGACTTTTATTGCCTGGACAGAGCTCAGAGAAGAGACAGGATTAAAGACAAGTACTGAATTAGCTTTCATTTGGGGGTAGAAAGTGTAAAAATCTGACAAAGTTTAGATTTAAAATTGAACAAGAAGTTCAAATTTAATAGACTGTCATGTTACAGTATTTTGTAAAAGGAGTTTATAAAATGTAAACATCTTGGGAATATAATTTGTACTACAACAACGCAAAATATTTAAAATTTTCGCTATTTATAGGTTATTCTGTTATGTTATTGCTCTGGCCCACTTGAGGTTAAATCCCTCTGTATGTGGCCCCTGAACTAAAATGAATTTGACACCCCTGCCCTCAATCCTCCCTACGAGTGAGTGTGAATGGTTCCTCGTCTCCGTGTTGGCACTGTGATAGACTGGCAACCTGTTCAGGGTTCACCCTGCCTCTCACCTAGTCACTGCTGGGATCGGCTCCAGCTCCCTCCTCAGAGCTGAAACTAGATGGATGCGAAGGCATACATAAACACTCGCAGAGCTGCATTTATCTTTTGCATTTATCTAAAAAGCATCATATGCAGAAGTGTATCTCTCAACAACTTGGACCTGCAGACACTTACAAATGTGATGGCATGAAATCCTGGAGAACATCTTGTTCTGCTGTTCATTTTTTTAATCACAGGCGTGTCCAAGTCTGCACCTTTTAGATGCATCGCTCTCCTACACACCTGAATCAAGTGTCTGAATTCCCCCACCAGCATGTCATGCAGCTCTGCAGAGACCTGGTAGCAAGTCAGTCATTCCATCCGGGTGTGTTGGAGAAGGGACGCATGTAGAAGTTGCAGGACAGCAGATTTGAGGACCAGACTTGGTCTGAACAGAATCCATGTTCTGGGAGAGAAAATAAAAAGGAGTTTCTACATGTTTGTTAGATTTGGAACATTTTAGAGTCCAATGTTCAGAGAACATATCAGGTATAAAAAACAGAGCTCACTGTGCTTTTTCATAACCTCTTCTTCCCCCTCCGCCCACCTCTACACGTGTTGTGATAATCTACTTTTTTCCAGAACACATTTCAACAGTTTCTCTTCTGACCTTGATCCCTGTTGAACAGCTGCTGTGATGGCAACGGTAAGAAGAGAGCGGTTAATGTTGCTGTGAGTGATGACTCCATGCTGCAGAGGATTTCTCTCCATTGTTATTAAAACACTGGTAAAAATGCTGCTGCTGATGTTTTACACTTCAAACAATAGAAATATAAACACTACTGGTTCCACCAAGAAGAGCCTGACTGGGTCGAAAACACCCGAATCAGTCCTTCTCTGACTGAAGAACCGAACAACGACGATCATCCTGTTAAAGGACAATGTCATGCTGAAAATACTGGATTTCCAGCTTCCTCATACATGGCTTTTTATGCTTTTCACCACTAACTACAACATGAATATTCAGCACATCCCACCTAGTCTCAAACACACTTCCAGACAACAACAGTCATTCAGTGTGTGTGTTCATCCACACACTGAATGACCCTCAGATCTCCTGCAGCTCAACACACTGAAGGGTCAAAGGTTTCCCTTCGCTGAGTCGGGCAGGTGACTTTAAACCAGTATTAGTGTTTATAACAGACTCTGACATTCCTTTTAGACAGAGTCATGAGAAGTCAGACTGGCTGTAAACAAACCGTGAGACGAAGCGATGAGAAAGAGAACATTATTTCCCAAAGTGTCTCCTGTAAACAATAAATGTGAATAATTCAATAAACTCAGCAGATAGTTGGAAGTTTTACACGTTGAATGGTGACAAAACTGTTACTTAGTGTTATTTAAAGGAATCTGATGAAACATTTACTGTGGTCCAAACTGAACTTTACTGGCCACAGTATTAGGTTTGGTTTGCAAGTAGCCTGTTCGACCCGCTTTTACCTTCAGAACTGCCTTCATTGCATCACGGATTCAGCAAGGTGTTGGAAACATTCCTCAGAGATTTTTCTCCATGTTGACAAGAAGCATCACAGAGTTGCTGCACATCATGATGAGAATCTCCCAAAGCTGCTCTGCTGGATGTAGATCTGGTGACTGTGGAGGCCGTTGGAGGACAGTGAACTCATCGTCATGGTGGAGATGATGTGAGCTTTGTGACATGGTGCATCATCCTGCTGGAAGTTTCCATCAGAAGATGCTACACTGTGCTCAGAAAGGGATGGACATGGTCAGCAGCAGGACTCAGGTCTGCTGTGGAGGTTAAACCATGTCATGTTGGTACTAAGGGGACCAAAGTGGGACCAGAAAACCTCCCCCCACCATTCCACCAGCAGCAGCCTGAAGCGTTGATCCTGATGGCAGGATGGATCCATGTTGTCATGATGTTTCCAGCAGATTCTGATCCTACCATGTGAATGTGGAGCTGAACTGGAGACTCATCAGACCATCTGCTTCCAGGTTGGATGTGTTGTAGCTGCATATGTTGGTTGGAACCAGTGCTTACTGGTCTTCCTGTTGCCTTTCTATCATCTCCAACCAGTCTGTCCAGTCTCCTCTGACATCAACCAGACCTTCTGGTCCAGACTGCTGCTGCTTGCTGGGTATTTTCTCTACTTCAGACCTTCTCTGTAAAGCCTGAAGATGGTTGTGTGTTAAAATCCCAGTATATCAGCAGTTTCTTAAAAGGTACCACTACAACCTTCAATCTAGACCAGGGGTGCCCAAACTTTTTGCCTCCAAGGGCCAAACTGGCTCCAGTGAGCCATGGGCCAAACGCTGCAGCTCTAAGGATGAGATATGAGAAAATGCACAAAGTTATTCTAATTATTGTTCAATAGCAAATACAGTGTATGTTTTTCCTATCTGGGCAAATAAAATGTTACATAAAAAATCAATAGAATAATGAAGCCATAGTTAGAGGGGCAAGAAACAATAATTACAGCCACTAAACTTTAACCAAGTGCAACGTGTCAACAACCAGAAATGGTGCATGTGGAACAAGGCGAGTTGCTGTTACTCAGTGGAAAACATGAAGTTGATATTTGGACATTACCAGTCTCCATGTTGGGTTGCACCTGGCTCACTGACAAGGTGTGAGTCAGTAGGTGTCCCTCTGAGTCTTATTAGGGTTCATGACACTGAAAGTGTCTTTTCATCAAGCTCTGCAGGGCATTAATATAAACAATGACTTAAGGGCCAAAAAACAAAGTGCTGGTTGGCTGATTTTGGCTCGCGGGCCCCACTTTGGGCACCCCTGATCTAGACCAAGACGTTGGCCATTAGTAAATGTTTTCAGCAAACAATTTACCATCTGTTCCTTTACAGCTGAGTTTCACCAGTCTAGAGGACTCTGCGTGCTTCTAGCTCAGGTTTTCTTCCTGTCTAACAGTTAAACAGATGAGCTTTAATGCTACAGAATAATTATGGTCAAACTGTACAAAACAAAGCTGACGTTGTGAATTATTGGGAGTGTGCTTTAAAATGTGCACTAGAACTGCGTTCTCTGCTACTGCTTGTCAACAGAGTTCATGGTGGGAAACACTTATCAAGTGCACAACCTCCCAAAGGACCTCAGTGACCTTTCACATCCATCCAGTGTAGCTTCTTTGAAAAAGGAAAAAAAAAAAAAAAATCAATAAATATTTTACTTGGTTCAACCTGAAGTACTAAAAAACATCGACAAAACGCCTTCCCTGAGCTCATTAGAAAGAGCAAAAGAACTCTTTTTTCCTTAAATCACTTCATTAATTCAGTCTATCTTACTTATGTGCGCTTTCTCCTAAATTTAGATAAAATCCCAGCGCATAAATCTTTCCATAATGATCCGTGCCGGCTGTTCTGTTTGAACGTTGAGGGATGTGACTGATGTTCTGTAGCTGCACCAGTCAGACGCCAACCTGCTGAGAAGCCCAAATCAAAGCACGGGCATCTGCAGGAGGGTGGATCTGAAAGTTCACACCTCGGAAGAGAAGTCAATATCCAAACGTGCTCTGGTGGGAATAACCGTGATGATTAAGTCCTTTATGAGGACAAGTGGCTTGAAGAGAGAATAAAAGGTGTGGATGTCTGAAATCACAGGATTTATGACATGATTACTGTTAAGTTCCCCGATCAGATCCCAGTTAAGATACCAGACGTGTGCAGATTAACCTTCCTGAGGACTACAATCAGATTGTCAGAAAATCTCCATCTTCTCAGTGTTTGAATTTGGACAAAAAGATGCAAAAGCAAATTAAAAAAATAACTGTATGAAGGACGAGAGCCTCGACACTTTAATATCAGCCAGTCAAAATGTCAGATTTAAGATGTATTTTACTATAAGATACTACTGTAACGATTAGGGCTGTGACGATATGCTTTTGTCCCGATGTTCGATTCCGATTTTTTTGGGTGCTGATTAGATTTAAATTGCAATTCTCAAAATTCTTCAATATTGATGATTTTTGTAGATTAAAAACAATTTTTTTTTAAATTTTTTATTTTTTTATAAAACTTCTTTTTGCTAGTAATTTTTCCTGATTTCAGTTAGGAAAAAACAACCCAGTCGTCAGACCATCATTGTGCTGCTATAATGCCCAAGAAGACAAGTAAAAAGATCAATAAAACCAATGAAAATGACAAAAATTTTATAGTGGATTAATTTTATTTATTTGAAAAAAAAAAAAATCGATTTTTAAACAAAAAAATCTATTTTAAAATTGTGAAAAAAAAAAATCCCGAATTCCGATTTGTTTATTCGATTTTCCCACCCCTAGTGACGATAACATGTTATTTGTTTTCATTTCTGAGAGGTTCGGGCAGTAAAACGACATCTGAAACCCACCAATGGTACGGTCCCTCCATGTCACATGACTATAACAGCCTATCAGATGTCACGCTGGGAGCATAAATGCCAATGTTGTGTTTTATATATTGCTGGCTGAAAACAAGTTATTACTAGCATTTATCTTATGAAATATATAAATTTGTAATATTGATTAAATATATAAATTTATTAATTTTAATTTAAATATATTAATTTTCTATTTGATCATATACTTGAATCTTTTATTGAATTTAATGATTAAAATATTTCGTTATAGTTTTATAAGTGTTTATGTTTGTGCTATTGTATCAGCAGAAGAAATGTTATCACCCACTCCTACGTGCACACGCAGATGAAAGCTGCATCCCTGAGAGGCTTCCTTTCTTGCTTTTCTGTTGCTTTCAAGGTCTTTCAGTTTGCTTTCAGTCTCTAGAGAAGGAAGCTGCATCAACACTCTCCTCATCGTGAGCACTTAGTGTCTTCTCACTTGTGAGAAATTCAAAACGCTGCATCAGTAAAGATCAGAAATAAATGAGCAGAAATTACAAAATCTATTTTTTAGGGACTGAACGGATAGAAAATAAGAGGCTACATGTATTTCCATTCATCCTCTCAAAGATTTAAGGGAAATAGCATTAAATAGCAGTTCCAGGAAGCACCACTAATGTTGAAAATATGCTCAAAGTTTTGATGATCAGACAACTTTCTGAATCAGATATGGAAACCTGACCAAAACATGAGAGGTATTTCACAACTAAATGTCTAAATGTTGACATGTCCTGTTTTTCTGCAGCTCCGTGAACACATCCCAGCCAGCTCCTTGCACAACTAACATGCATTGGTTGGTTGTAATCCTAATGAGCCAAGGCAGCAGTGAGGCAGTCCAGGCTGCTGCTTTGCTCGTGTCCCGTCTGTCACGGGTGGATCCGACCCTGCTGTGTTTCCTGGCGAGACACCAGCTTGCTGCTTTCTCTTCCTTTTCTTTTCTCTCTCAGTCTTTGCTGCATTAGTGGGTGGAATGACAGCTTTGAGAGCAGCATCTCTGCTCCAGGTTTGCTTTGTACTCTGACAGTGCCAAGAGAACGACAAGGTTTTCGTTACGTATTGCAGTTCATAGAAATAGATCTCCTCTATTGTGAGCCAAGCTTACGTGTCAAAATCTTGTTTCTTTTATATTTTGTCTGTCATTTCGTTTGACTTCTCCCTTCCTGCCATGCATCCAGTCCCCAGACAGGTCCATGTGTCTACAGCTGAGCAGGCAGCTGACAGCACGCTGACAAGTGTTGAGGATGGGAGGATGAGGAGCAACGGAGGGAGGGAGGAAGAGGGATTAATGAGAGGGACAGGAGCAGTAGGGTTCTGTCACGGCACCTCCAGATAACAGCTCCCCCAGCTCTCTTTGATATCTCTCCCAAGTGACCGGGTTGCTACATCAGCTTGTAGCAGGAAGGTTAGGGTAGAGGTGCTCATTAGCCACCCCAGCTCCACGCTTTCCCACCACACCTTTGTGCAGTTGAGAGGGAAGGAGAAGGAGATGCAGTGAGTGGTGGTGTCAGACTTAAAACTGAGAAAATAGATTGCGTGTTCAGACATGATCTCCACCCAGCATGCTCTTCTTCTACTGTTTGCAGAAAGAAAACTAAACAGCAAGATGCAGGAGGCTGCAGCAGGAGAAGGGTGTGGAAAATCCCCAAACTGCACGCTGACAACCCAAAGCTGCTCCAGAACACGGATCCATTATACACAGATATGCAGCTTGAAGATTAAAACCAGTGAAGGGTGAATATAATAGCGTCACCATGTGAGGAGCTGCTGGGAAGCCTTGTGTCCTGGCATTAAGTACGACTTCACACATATCACCCCCCCCGAGGCAGTGTTGCAGTCCAGAAACCAACTTCTATCTCTCCCCCCGTTCCACAGCTTCTTCTCAGAGTCAGTTAGACCTGATCACAGCAGGTAAAACCTTGAATCAGGACTCATTGAGCGTATCTTTCTGTCTGCAGCAGCAGAATAGGTGGATGAGCTGCCAACGTAGCGTAGCCGAGGAGTAAAGACGACTTGTTGTTCTGCTTGAACCGCATGCTTTGCCGGAATCTCATATTTATGTTTTGTTCAGATAAATTTACAATCCTGACTCTCTACTCTGAATGTTTTTCCAGGGTTTTCAAGTATTTTGCCGCAGCTTACTTTCTCACGCTGTGAAGTAATGAGGAAGATTTGTCTTGGGAACTGTCTCTTAAATTACAGAATTGTTTGCATTTAAAAAGCAAAAGATTTCTACTCTGGAACTTGTGACTTTTAAGACTTCAACGTGAGATAAATGTTACAGGTAAATAGACCATTTAGGGGCTCAGAACTTTTGTAATTCTTGTCTATTAAAAGCAGAACATTTTTACGTTGCTTGGTATTTAAAGGCCAAATTCCTGAAAAAAAACAAAGAAAATTCAACATTTTTTAAGCTGAAATCTTTATTTTCCTTTTAACAAAGCATAACCTAAATAATATTAAATATATTTGTTTATATTTACAGTTTTACTATGCTATTAGTCAAAATTATTCTAGCACAAAGCATGTTTGGAATGTGAAGGAACTCTTATGAAAGGCTGTCGAGTGTTTCTAGAGGGTGTCCACCAGGGGGCAGAAGACAAGAATGAGTGAGTTCAACCAGGTTTTGAGCAAAGTTTTTACCGCAAAGTGATGCAAAAAGTCTCAGAAATTGTATATATGAAATATTATCAAAGGGAAAAGGTGAAGGATTTACAAGCAAAATTCCAATTTGATGTTATTAAACTATTTTAGAGGAAAAATGCAAAATAATGGAAGGAAAATCCATTAGACTATGTAGGGGAAGCGGGTTTAGTTTCAGGAAAATGTGTGTATGTGTGTGTGTTTTAAGGATGTTGCAGGAGGAAGATTAGTGTCTCACAGAGGGATTATCCGACGCCGATCTGGAACTGAAAGACATCCTCTGCTGCAGTGCTGCTGTGTATCTTGGGCTTTTTCTGTGACTTGTTTAGAAGAGATACACACAGTAATCCCAACCTTAAGGAATAATCTGATTTCTCTTCTTCCCTCTCTACTTCTCACATCAGCCTTTGTCTTCACACTCATTGTGTTTGCAGCCGCACGATGTGCTTGCCTGCAGTTGGTCAATAATCTCACGTGACTGGTTTCATTCTGTGCCCTGTGTGGGATGCTTGTTGTGCTTTCAAGCTTGGCAGGCTCCGTACGAACAGACCTCCACTGCTTCGAGTATTCTGGTTGGTGCTTGTTGGGGTGGATCTGACAGCAGAAAAACTGGGTTTGCAAAAAATCCCACATGCAGTTTTCCTTTGAAGCATTCTGCCACCAATACTGCAGTAGCGGGCTGGTTAAAATATCCAACAGAGTCCAGAGCAGCTCTGCTGGTACAGCCGTGCAGATGAAATCTCCTCTTACAGCAGCGGTCAAGATGAGCGAACAGCCGGCAAGGACCTCTTTAATGTGGCTAAATATAAATTAGCATCATGCTTCATTGCTGTAGCCAAGCAGTTTTTTCCCTGAAGCTTGTGCTGCAATCCCCAGATAGCGAGGAGAAGGCCGTTCACTCAATTAGCATCTCCTGCTGCCTCACCCAGGTGACTGGAGACGCACATGCACTGAGAACTGCATTAATGCTGATTTGCAGAGTATGGAGCCAAGTTAACAACCTGCAGACCAGAGGAGGGAATTTTGCTTTTTCAAAACAACTCAAATGTTTCTTATAGCTTCAAGACAACATTGTGAACATTTATTTATAGTTTTTTCTCTATTTGTTACCATTTTCTGACACTGAAAACATCCTTGCTGCTATGCATCATCACACGCACGGCATTGAAACCATGAGTCGTGATCAGCGGTGATTCTTCCACGCAGGGTGTCTGATTCCATCTAGATTCCTTCCAAAAAGCCTTTTTTTCCAGATACGGTTACATTCAGCTCACATCCACATAGCTAACAGTACACTGGAGTGGATGAGGATGATCCAGGTGAAACAATAAGTTGACTTTTTAGATCTGATTTTATTTTGATTGTTTTAATTTGATTGCTTTTATTTTTTATTTGATTGTTTTTAGATGTGTGAATTTTTTTTTAAAGTTGTCCTAATGTATGTTATTTATTCTGTTTCTTTTTAACCCCCCACAATGTGGCACTTTGTCAACATTGTTGTTTTTTAAAGAGTTAGATATTTTGATTGGACAGGAAATCCAATAAAATTTCATACCTTCCTTTTATTTGGTTTTCTTGCTTTTAAATCATTTTTCTCAAGTGGACCAAACTGCCTGGACAACGTCATACAGTTACAAAGAGGGTTGATATTTCCTAAAACAACCACCGACCAGGAAGACAAAGGAATGAAAAATGTGTCCGTACCAAGTTTATAGAGTCTTAGGGTTTCTGTTTGTAGTTTGGTGTTCATATCTAACACAGTTTCCACCAGAATCTGCCCAGTATGAGAAGCAGGAGAAGCTATCTAGTATGATAAGATAAGATAAGATAAACTTTATTTATATTGTGCTTTTCATAGACACAAGGTCACAAAGTGATTTGCAACAATAAAACATAAAAAACCTGCAACGTGTGGAAAAATAAATGAATAAAAACAGTATAAATACACAGCAGTGTCACAGAGTCTTTTTGGAGCTAAAATGCCTGAACAAATATGTTTTTAAGAGGTTTTTAAAAGCATTTAATGAATCCAGAGAGCGCAGATCCTGGGACAGGATCCTTCCAGAGACGGGGAGCGACGGCTTTAAAAGAACGGTCTCCCCGGGTTTTAAAACGGGTCCGTGGGACCATCAGCAGGTGTTTCCCGGTCGACCTTAGACTTCGATTCAGACTGTAGGGCTTAAATAAGTCCTCAGTGTAACCAGGACCCTGTCCATGCTTGGAAAGTAAGTAGCAGGATTTTAAAATGAATACGATCTTCAACAGGAAGCCAGTGAAGAGACTCTTCTGCTGGTTCTAGTCAGAAGCCTCGCCGCTGAGTTTTCCACCGTCTGAAGACGAGCCAGTTGTAAATAAGCTGTTGCAGTCGTCTAATCAAGAGGACACACATGCGTGTATAATCATTTCTAGCTCTCGCTCAGACATCATTTGTCTCATCTTTGCAATATTATGTAGCTGAAAAAAGCTAATTTTAACCAACTTTCTTGAATGATGCTCTAATGACATGGATTCATGGAATATTACCCCGATGTTCCTCAGCTTCGACTTGGCTGACTTCACTGTCTGGAGCATGCTGCGCTACAACAGAGGTCTCCACTTCCAGTCCAAGCCACCATCCTGCAGGTTTTACTGTTTCCCCGCTGTACCACACCTGACCCAGTTGTTGGAGAACCTTTTTCATATGAATCAAGTGTGTTGTAGCAGGGAAACTACAGTGAACAAATGTTCTGTCTGCTTACATACAACGTAGAAATCACACTTGCAAGTCAACCAAAGCTCAGGTTTTCAAGCGGACCACAGGACACATCTTTGGCTGCAAATGCTGGGTAGAAGAGCCACCTTGTCTCTCTGGCATTCCTGCACTTCCTGGTCTAGCTCAGCCTCTCCTGGCTTTCTACCTGCAGCTGTGCAGGACGGGAAAAGCCTGCCACGACCAAACCAGACCGCTCCAACAAAGCAGTCCCCAGTCTGTCATCAGCCTCCGAGCTCCTGCTCCTGATGCCTTCCTCTCAACATTTTGGTGAATGAAATCCTTTTGAATCTTCCACAGCTTGAGTCCTTCCTTACAAAACATTCACATTGCTCCAAAGTAACCGTACGACCAGATCAGGGTTCGTTCAAGTGGACCAAACAGTGCAAAAGCAAATGCAGCTGTGGTGAAGGAATCTGAAAACACCAGCTCCACCAAGGATGAATCATACTGAGTCTTTCCACTTTACTTGAAATTCCCTGTATTCATACTGTGAAGCTCATTTCTTTCTTTTTCTCTAAACCTTTTGAAGGTTAAGATCTGTCAACTGCAGGACTTTGACAACAGGAGTGTCAGAACTGACCATTTTGGAGACATCACCGTTTGGTCTGGATTAAAACTTCTTTATTTTCCTGCTTCACTTTATCAAAGTTCTTGCAGAGAGAATTGCAGCATCATTCCAAAAGGTTGTTCATCTTCATCCTGAAAGTGACTTTTAGACTCAACAGCATTAAGATGGACCTTGCTGTTGCAGAGACACGCTTATGTTACGTTAGGTGAAAACAGGCTTACTTGCGTGCTCGTCCCCGCTGACGTGTCGTCACATCAGGAATCAGTTCCTGCAGAATCAACAGTTTGTTTTCCTGTAGTTGTTGCAGCACTTTGTGTTTCTTCATGTGGTTTCTTCTTCATTGTTAATTAGACATCAGTCCATCATGCACGGTGAAGCCTGTCGTATGACCACGTAAGTCACCATTTCCATTCAGCAAGACAAAAATCTTTACATTTAATCCCAGATGTTGCAGGAAAATGCTGGATGATTCAGCTGCAGTTGGTTGTAAACAATAGATTTTATGTTTAATTACAGTCATGCTGGTATGTGTGTGATGCTGCAATGTGCCTCAGAAGTTGTCAAATGCTGAAGTGGTGACACGAGAAAAGGCAGTAGATTAGTTTAAATTTGGTTCCAGTTGTTTGAATTGTGAAGCTGGTTGAGGTTCTTCGAAGGACAACTAGTTAAAGGTTGGTAAATGACTTGAGTACTCTTGGTTAGGGACCTTTATGGGTAAGTGTGATGGCTTACGCCCCACATTGTTTCCTTTACATCTCAATGCCAGCTCATAAGGTTCTACCATGTGCTGCCGGGTCACGTGGGGGTGGGGGGTTAGCTTAGCTAGGCCTTGGAGCTTTGTTTGGTTATTGTTAGTCATTTTGTTTTCTATTTCCTCCTCTCTGTGTAATTTGGTTTGGCTGGATATAAGTTACCCATCTGTGTTTTTGTGGGGGGGTCAGTTTTCTTTAGTTGAGTTGAACTGTTTAAGTGACGCTAACTGTCGTTATGTTTAGTTAACCCCTTTCTAAAGATTGGTTAGTTTATTCATTTATTTGGACTTTTGCATTGATTTGGTAACAATAAACGCCCAGGTTTTTTTTAAATGACATCTGTGTCCTCATGGCTTTACTGTTTGGTTCCCGACAGGAAGTTAAAGCTCATTGGCTGATTAAAGTTGTTTTGTTGTTTGACTCGTCAAGGTGCTGAGTTCAGCTGATTTTATGTTTTTGCTTCATGCACCAGGATTCTCCTGCAATCTTTAAGATGAAGATGACAGAAACTGGGCTCCTGCAAAGCTCTCATTTGGAAAACATCCCCTCTGCTGCGCACCGTTCCAACAGCGACAGCTGTTAGTTTTCCCAGAGGAACTTGTTATGATGTGAATCTCTAAACTTTCCATTTCATGCTGCAGTTATTTGTGGATCTGGTTTGACCTGCCAAACAGGTAAACGGTGGGAACAGCGGTCTTGTTTGGCTCCCCGAGCTGCAGCTGTTCTCTGCCTTTTACATGTTTACATGAGTTTTAATTCCCCATTAATTCAGAATCATTTTAGAAAAGAATAAAATAGTAAAACATCTAATTCCAAATGAACATTCAGAATGAAACTTAAAGTGGCTGATCACCTCCGCCAGGTTTATAGCTGTTTGTTAGCAACTTTATGTAAAAACTTTATAAATTCAGTATATCAGAGTGAAAAAACCAAGCCTGCCTTATTTGCAGCTGACAATGTTTCATGTTCTGTTGTCAGCAAGCTTTTGGACCAGTTCAGTGTGAAAGATCTGCTCCTTTATTCTCTGACGTTTGGGCTTTCCTCTTCATCGCTCTCATTCCCCCAACGCTGTCAAACTGTCCTCACTTATAAGTCTTCTGGTCCTGCTCTGGTCCAAAGTCTGCCTCTTCGCCATCAGGACCAGACTGCAGTGGTCCTGTCTGATCCCTTTCCTATGATAATCACCCAACATTTTTTATCTGATGCTTTTGAGCAAAACATTATGTCTTTAATAAATGAATATTCATAAAAAGCCATGTTTCAGTTTATGACACAATCTGGGAACTTCTCTGATCAGCTCATTTATTTTATCTCTGCTCATTTTTTTAATCTTAGACACTTGATTCCTTTGTTTGCTTTGCAGCATAAAGAGTTGCAATAAAAGAGGGCATCACAAGCAGCTGGATGCAGACACACATAAAAACCTCACAGATGCTGTAAATAACACAAGCATATGTGCTAACAAATGTGTAATCTGCACGCAAGCTGAGCCAGATGATCAATCTGTAGCCTGCAGCAGCCATGTGTTACACTGATGTGGATTAAGATATCGTATCTGCAGACTAAAGGACTCAACCTTCTCTCTGTGGAAACCCCATCAACAGATAAGCCCCATCTCATCACTTCAGCTTTATTCACAGCCTCTTCCTGCCGGGGAACTCTCCGCCACCTCCAGCACGGATCATGACAGATGAATAAACCATAGGATATCCTTCCATACTGCCTGTGCCACTCTGCAACCTACTGTGGCAAGATGTTCCAAACAAGACAAGGACATGTGTGTCTCTGCAGAACATATAAAAGATGCAGATTGTTCCTGAGCTCCCCCCTCCTCTCATATCACTCCAAGCATCACCTGCGATACTCAGACTCTGCGAGCAGGTTGCAGCTCATGCATCCCTCCCTCTGTCTCCGTTGAGGTATCGCTGTTTCTGGAGATCAGAGCAGATAAATAATACATGCTGCTCGGACACGCTTCGACTGCTGAATGCACACAGACAACACAGTGCTTCTTGTCCACCAGCAGTTGCAAAGCATTCAGGGAAACATCCTTTAACACAACAGCTACACTCACACTCCCGGCTGTGTGTGGAGCATAACTGGGAAACCAAGCTTTAGTGCTTATTAGAAACCAAGTAAAATGCCAACAACCAGGCAAAGCAACCCTCGGTCTTCATGCCTGCACACTCCCAACTTAGATTACACCTGAAGTTCACATTCACACCTGAACATCAGCGTCATCTTTCAGCATGCAGGAAGGAGCAGAAGCCGCGGAACAGAGCGGGAGATGCCTCACCTGTATGGATGTGTGTGTTATCCTTTGTCCTGGGTGTGTGTGAAGCGCAGAGCTGAAACTTCTGTCTCACCAGCGCTGTTGGGTACATCTCCCCTCCCTCCCTCCCTCCCTCCTCTGCCTCTCTCAGTCCTCTCTCCCACCCTCCGCGCTCTTTTTTTCTTTCCAATCACAGTTTTTTTTCTCCATCTGCCTCTTTCTCCTTCTTCTTCCAGTGTCTTCACTCAGCCTGCTGATGATGTTAGCTTTGAAGATTTGGACTACCCAACACACACTCACACACACTACGTATATGTGTGTTTATCTATGCTCTGTAGGCTGAGATGTGTCAGGATTCAGAGGTGCAGTGTGTGCTGCTGCAGTGCAGCTGCCGGTGAGATTCACTCAGATATGACGCTTTGTTAACCCAAATGTGTGTGTGTGTTCACCTGTGTCTGCTGGTGTGTGTGCGTGTGTGTTTTGCATGCGTTCACATATAAATAAGAGAGGAGGAGCTGCTGTCCCTTAATAACCATTTGCTGTGTGGTGATGTGCCGCCAACTTCCTCCCTCCTGCTCATTGTTAGGAGTCATTATCTCACCTCAGGGAGACTGGAGGTGAGATAATGGGGGGGGGGGGGGGGGGGGGGACCAAAGAGACAAAGAGGGAATACATGTAATGCTCTGAAATTGAAATTTATCCTACCCAGTCTCTTTTTTAAATCTCATTCAGATTCTGTTGCTCGGTCACATTTAAATGAGCACTTGACTAAATCCCTCCTGTGCTTCTGCTTTTCTTGGCCAACGCTTGGCAGGCTGCCGCGCTCCATTGCAGCCCGGCATACTGGACGCTTCTCATCCACACACTCTTTGTGCTTTAGCCAACACACAGATATAGAATTAAAAGAGTGGGAAGCGCGCAGTGCAATGAGGCTAAACAGATCTAATGTCACACTGGCAGCATGCGGCAGCTCTGACCAGGACGGTAATGGAGTGTGAAGCCACCAAAGCTCAGGACAGGGACAGACAGAAGTTTCTGTTTACTTATTCCAGATATTCTTGAAGTTCACACAGAATCACGGTGACTCTTATAGTAATACGGCAAAATGAAGGTTCAGTATGTAGCTTGGTTTTAAGGTCAGTTATGCAAAACATAAAACAGAAACATGTTGAATTTTAAAATTAAACCAATAAACAACAACAAAAAAAAACTACTGTAAATTCTCCAAAACATTTTTTAAATAGCAAAAAGAAATGCCTTTTGTATTTTACTACACATAATCTGCAGAATCTAGATAGGGAGTGAGAGATGTTTCAAGAGAAAAATAAAGTTAATTTAAACAAACTTCTCCAGAAATGAATTTAAACCACAGTTAGTGTTTTCTATTAAAAGTAAAACTTGAGTTGAATACATGCAACTGATTAAAAACCCTTCAACATTTTAAATGTTTTATTTACAGTATTTGTTTTTGTTAAAGACAAATGTAAGTAAATATAAACAAAAACCCTTTTGACGGCTCTTTAAAACAAAAAGTAAACAGTGGAGGACAAAAATGTACTTTGTGCTTTCTGTAGGGATTTTGTGGTTCTTCTTGTGAGCATGCTTCCATCAAGCGACAGCCTCCGGGGGTGAAAAGTGAAGCCCATGCAGAAGCGCCAGGAACTGCAGTTCCCCCTTCATCCACTAGGGGCTCCACAACAGAGCAAATCCCCATAGACTCCCATGTTAAAAAGACCAACTTCACAGCAGAAATAAACATGTTTACAGCAGAAATAAACATGTTTACAGCAGAAATAAACATGTTTACAGCCTGGTTAAAACATAATTTAAGGTTTATTAGGTCAGCTTTACCTTTTTAAAAAAAAAAAATCCTTTGCTTAAAAGTAATTTAGTCTTGGAATTCGGCATATTTAGGATCGTGTCTTTTTGATTGACAGGTATGCAATATCCAATAAAAGGAGGAATGTAAAACAACCGCGGTTTTTAGCCGGTTAACAGAGTGACTTATCTTTAGCCCGCTTACCTGCGTTAGCTGGTTAGCTCCTGTTAGCTCCAGGTTTAGCTCGGTTAGCTCTTAGCTACAGGCAGGTTGGTGTTCGCTAGATGTCAATCAGCCACAACACGCTCACAGCCCCCCTCTTAGCTCCACCTCTCTGTCTACTTTTGTATTTTCCGGAAGAGACGACACGCGTGACGCTGCTGGTGACATCACGGAGGCTCCGTCCATCTTTTATATACAGTTTATGGCTTCCATCCACATGTAAAAGGGGCGTGGCTATCTGGTCTCCAACACAGCTCGATACAAGAGCTGCAGACTGCTTTCATCATATCCACTCGTCTTTGTCCATTTAGATACTTCACCGGGAAGCCAAAGGGCTCCCAAACTGCAGATTTTAACAATGAAAGAGGGTCTATGGTTTCTTCTTCAGTCTGTTGCTAGCCATGATGTCTGCTGGTGAGAGGCAGCAGCTGTTTCTGCTGCAGCAGAATAGATCTGCCACTGCCTGAAATAACAAATCTGAATAAGAAATCTAATCAAGAAAAAAGCTAAAAGAAGCGGCAATTTCTTAAATGAAGTGGTCATGTTTGACTCTTCAGTCTGTCCCTTTGATAATAAAATAATAAATATAAATAAATAAATAAATAAACAAACAATCCCTTTGACATCTGATGGCAGAAGTGGTAAAACCAACTATTTAAATCCCAAATAACCACGTTTTTACCATTCATATTACATTCATACAATTAGAAGAACTCAGACATTCGCCATTCCATATGGTCGTTCGCTTGGAAAAAAAATTCCCTAAAAGGCCCAACAGCCCCCCCAGTTACCAACGTCAATACTCTCATCAGGGACACATCTTATTTAAAGTCCTTAAACACAAAGATTAGGCACATAGAAATATATTAGTCTTGAAGTTACTGAAAAAGTGACACATCAAAAGAATCCTTTAAATAATTCCTGGAAGCGGGCGGTGATCCAGATCACCCCCAAAATCTAGTCACGTTTCATTTTCCCTGATAATTTATTCCAACTCTGTCCATTTTGAGTCGGACTGATCGACAGACAGACCAATGTCGGAGGTAATTACACAAAAAGTGAAGTATCGTGGCTTCTGATTTAAAAAAGACTGAGCCAGCCTCACTTTTATTTTACTTTTCTTGGTTTTTACATAATTTTCCCAAGTTTTAGCATCAGAAATAACAAGTTGTCCATATAAAACACTCTACATTACACTGTTTTTAAAAGATTAATACAAAAAAAGGAAACGAAAACAGAGCTGCAGCTGATTCGGGTAACAAATCCCTAATGGCTGCCTATTTCTGGGCTCTTTATTCTGCCATCTGCCACCTTCAGCAGGTGTTCCTCATCCTGCACCATGAGCTCAGCATCTGGGACGGATTCAGCTAATGACCCACACCCACAGCCAGTTAATGATGGGAGAAGATGGTCTCAATGTTCATCTCAACACCATTGTCAGTATTTTACTGTGTCTGTCTGCCTCTTCATCGTCATCATCATCAGTTCCTCCATCCGCTTGGAATCAGCCAATTAACCTCTAGCTGCTGTAAAAGTGGCGAGCAGCGAGATGAACAGAGACTCGCTGTAGCTCTCTGGAATGATGGGAAAGCAAGAGCCTGTGTTTCTGCTGAGTGAACGTCAGAGTTGCCTTCGCTGGCATTAATTAGTGAGAAAAGCATCTGCTGCAAATGCAGCTGCTAGTCCAAAAGCCTTTGAAATGCCACGTCGAAAAAAAAAAAAATACTGATTGCAGATGAGAATGTGGCGAATAACAGAGATGTTTCATCATCGACGCAAACAGAAGCGCTACATCTTTTGTTTTCTCAGGATTAAAACTCCGACTTGTCTTCAGTCTGAAGCGTTGTCTCGTCATGGAAACAGAAATAAAGTGATATGCCTGCATTATCTATCTGCTCCCTGACGTTACCGCTTATTCCTGCTCTCCGGCACCCAAATAGATTCTTAAATAGACGCTGAGATGGACGGATGTACAGGATGAAGAGTAAACATGAAAAGAAGAGGTGTGAAGGACTCAGATGGAAGAAGCAGGAAGATGATGCTGAACAATTCTTCACAGGGAAAATAATCGGAGCGGGAAAATCGAACCGAGAAATCAAAAATCCTGATTTTTCTTTTTTTCACGATTTTAAAATGGATTTTTTTTTTTTGTTAAAAAAATGGATTTTTTTTTCATTTAAATAAAATTGATCCACTATAAAATGTTGGTAATTTTTATTGTTTTTCTTGATCTTTTTACTTGTCTTCTTGGGCGTTATAGCAGCAGAATGATGGTCTGGCTACTGGGTTGTTTTCTTCTAACTGAAATCAAGAAAAATTACTTGCAAAAAGAAGTTTTATAAAAGTTTCTTTTGTTTTTAATCTATAAAAATCCTCAATATTGAAGAATTTTGAGAATCTCAATTTAAATCGAATCAGCACCCAAACAATTCGGAATCAAATCAAATCAGGACAAAAGCATATGGTCACAGCCCTAGAAAATACATAAATAACTTTAATTAATTCTGCCACCAAGCTTTGCTAAATATATTGGTTCCTATCCACCTTTGTTTCGAGGGGGAAGAGAAAAGTGGCGTTGGAGTGGTTTAAAAAGAAGTTTCCAGAGTGTGAAGCTCGTGGTGTAAAAGCTGTTCTGTCGTTTTGGAAAGTAAAAGATGGTAGCTTGCCGTAATCCACAGCCTGAAGAGACTGGAATACGTTACCAAGAGAAGAAATAAAGGTTACACACACTCTGCCTGATTTGTCCTAAACTTAGTTTCATATAGCCGTGATGAGTCTGTTGGTACAATGACGCCAAAAAAAATGCAGCTCAGGGATACAGCGGCGATGCCAGAGGGCAGAATCTGAAGCCGTGGATTTAAAGAGTTGACCAAGGATTTCTCTTTCAGTAAGGAAAAACCCAAACGCCTTGAGAAAATCCCCAGAACAAGAACTTCCAAAGTTCAGTCTGAAGCTGAGTTTCCATTACATTTATTAACAAAAGCGATGTTTGTTGGTTTTGACAAACAACAACTGGTTTGCAGGTGTTTCCATTGAACAGTGTTTAGTGCAAAAGCCTCAGTTCTCGTCTGGCAGACAAGATTTTACCAGAATTATTATGATGGAAGGTAGCCACGTTTTTTTTTCCTGTTAGCTGTGGAGAATTTGCTGCAGCTTTTTGAAGCCTTTCTTCCACATTTTCTTTTTTAAAACTCTGAAATTCACTCTTTGTTCCTTACCACGCCATCTTAAGAGAAACTGGTCATGACACCCCAGTGTCAGTGTCACCCAAAAGTGTTTCCATTACACTTTTTCAACATATTTCTCTATCAAAACATCTGAAAAACCACCTCATGAGAGCGTAAACATTTTTTTAAAATGATATTTCAGTGTTTTTCCCTTAAATGGCGGCGGTTTTTTTATTGAAATATTTCGTTTTTGGACAACTCTAGGTGTAACGGA
Organism: Telmatherina bonti; assembly: GCF_933228915.1. Lineage (NCBI taxonomy): Eukaryota > Metazoa > Chordata > Actinopteri > Atheriniformes > Telmatherinidae > Telmatherina > Telmatherina bonti. The sequence goes on along the minus strand of NC_136619.1, from coordinate 39,888,391 downwards.
AATGCACCTAGAGTTGTGCAGAGTCGGGTGTCTGTTGATGCCTCTTTGTCTTGTGCAGCTTCAACCAGCCAAGACAGATTCTGCCGTAGGTTTTCCTTCCTTTCCTCTTCTCTGCCACCACAGATGGAAGATTGCAGATAATAGTTGGTGTTTGGCAACTGGACAAATAATTGTATTGGACTGAATTTAGTTGGTAGCTCTGCCAATTGGCTGCATGTTGTCCCCATTAAATAAAGTTCCATCCTATCTGAAGACTCAGGTCTCGCCAACAAGAATTGGCTCTTTTAAAGACACACAGAACATTTGCAGGTTTTTTGGTGATAGGATCCCTAATTAACCTCTAAAAGCTATTTATAAAGACGGATACGCACACAGACGGAGGGTTTTCTGTCTCCTGTGCTGGTTTTGCACATAATTCGGTCCGTTTTTAAGTCGCTCAGCCATCCATCACCTGAATAAAAAAAAAAAAAAAATGGAGCAACACCACTGGACAGCACAGTGGCAGTGTTGAGCAGACACACAACGCACAAAAAAAAAAACAAACCAGAGAAGAAGAACAGGAAGAAGGCGACACAGAAACTGCCAAATGCAAAACACTCGGACGGCCCATAAATGGGCTTTAATTCAACATTCACCTTGCATCCCACCTGCACTCTGAGCTCTGTCCAGGCAGCCAGTAAAAAACAGTGAACTCTTGTCCCAGCTCTCATCATTTTCATCTCTTGCTCCGGTTATGTCTTCTTGTGTCTTTTTCCTGAATCAGCAATTCAAAACTGCTGGTGTGTTTATATCCCCTTACTAGAGTCTGGAATGGGAAACTTGGGGGTGACATCTCAAGGCGTCCTGGATGAAAAATATCTTTAGTGGAGTCTCAGCCTCTGCATGACTCCAGAAATGCCACTTCGCCATCAAACATGTCAGGAACTCAGAGTTTTAAGGCTGGAAAGTCACATCAGAAGTCTTCAGCGCTGGCTCTTACCCACACAAAACATCACCACGATAGTCAGCTACTAGCAGATGCAACTAAGCAATGAGGTTCTAATATATGTGCAATAAATGTGTAATTACCTTTCCTCCACTTTTGTTTATTTTATGTTTAAAAAAAGTGATCTAGGTAAACAGCTGTGTGTCTTTGATGCTATGATTAAACCCTAAGAGCTGCAGAGATGTGGCAAAATGTGCAAGAAGAAAGATCCAGCATACAAATGAACTGATTTCTCTGCAGCGTTGGTGAGTTCAGTGAGACGGAGTGGAGCTGGGTGAGTGTGTTTGCAACATGCATAATTCTGACAGAGCTTCTTCTCCTCAGCCAGGACTCGTGTCTCTACGGAGATGTGTGCAAATATGAATGTAAATAGATGAGTAAATGATGGAGTATTCCTTCACGGCAGTGCTGTAACAGACTGGTTTCATTAAAGGGATCCTTATTTCCCTCTGGTTAATTATTCATCACAGCGATCGGCGAGGACTCGGTCTTCAGACTCCAACTCACCCTCCGCCGAGGGAAGTCGTGTTTTCCGCTTTGCTGAATATTTCAAATTATTTGAATCTCTTAAAGTTAAATTGAAGCACTTTTTATTTGTCACATTTAATCTATTATTATCTATTCATCGGGAACATTTTTAATATCCTAAACTGCTTTTTAAAAGTCTTGGATCCATATCTCACATCTTATTTCCTGCTTTTCCTAAACACAGATGGCAGGCAGGTGTGCAGCGCACCCCGTGCAGCCCTTTGCTACTGTTTTTGCATACTAAGTGTCTTCCTGCAGCCATAAATCATCTGTCTCATACATATCTGTGAAAACTCAATTAAAAAAAGATCAAGCCTCATGCTTACACTCTTGCTTACTAACATAAGGAAGAAAAGATTTAGGTTGTTAGTTAACCTTCAGCAGCAGAATATTCCATTAGAAAATAGTTCTGGAGGTTGTTATTGTTAACATCAAGGGCTTCAGAGAGCTTTACTTCAGGTTGCGAAGGGCTCTGTCGCCATGGGCTGCCCTAGTTTCATCATTAGGTCTGTTTTTTATGGAGCAAGCTGGCAAACTAAATATAGCCGCACAGTGGGCTCAGTCTTAGAGCAGAAAGAACAAAACCGGAGCTTTTTGTTGCTCAGGATGAATGCTGCTGACGCTGTGATGCGAATGAGTCAGAATTACAAATAATGCTCTCCTCAACTCCCTCTTAATTAGAAATAATTAGTCTCTGATGCGCTGCAGAGGTTTGGTTTTTGTTTCTGTTGTTTTTCACAAGTTGAATAAAGTTGACATGAAGGTCTGATGGCGGTTAGCTCTGTCCAATCCGCAACGAGCTCCTGGTCCGAACCTCCACTGGGACATTTCTGTGTGTGGTCTGCATGTTTCCCACAGATCAAAGATGAAACACAAGATTTGCTCGCATATACAGTCACCGCCCACTTTCAGGTCCACCTGCTCTACTGCTCATCAACACGAAAAACTAATCAGCCAATTACATCTGCGACTGAAACTCTGGAACACATGGACTCCCTGTTATCCGAGCATCCATACTGGTCTAAGTCCACCGTTTCACCCTCTGGGGACCAAGGGTATTTTAGAGAAATAAACCTGACTTTTTTTTTTTTTAGTTTAAATGTTAATAAACTCCACCTATCAATGCCCCATAATGTCCTATACCTTGTTTTTTTTTAAATTTTATTTTGAATTAAAATATGACTGCTATGTAAATTAGACTCCTTTGCTTGAAATAAAGAGTATTATAATTTTGAAGCATGACTAAAGGTACTGAAGGGGACTGGAGCACCGCAGCTTTCCGCTGCACACACGGACCAAGTTATCCATCTGTTACGACGCCGTCGTGTCGTTCATGTTGAAATAAACTACTTGAGTAATGCAAATGTTTGTTTGAGCAGTTACGCATGGTATGCGTGCGTAAAAGCTGTTGTTTTCATCATTTATCGGCCTTGTAAATACAGAAGGCAGCTATCCGACTGCTAATGACGCCGATGCAGAGTGATTGACACTGTTTGGAGGCGTTTCCTGAGGCATCATCGGCTCTGATTGGACAAACACGTGTCATGTGTCAAAGACAAAGGCTCTGATTGGAACACCTATTTGGACACAACACTGTATCACCTATGAATGGGCCACAGTGATGCCGGGACTACCGTCTGAAAGCCCGGAGTCTCCCGATTAAGAGGGGAAAAAAGTAAGTTTCTATCTTTTATGGTTTGAAAGTTATGCTTGATTAAACACAACATGGTCCCTGGTATCGCCGACGATGCCGGCGTCCCCAGAGCCTTAAACACCAGCATCCATGATGTATGAGGTAAATGTGCACACACAGTGTAAAGGCGCCATTAATGCTGAACGGTTCTCATCGCAGCATCTGCTAACATGCAGACACTCAGAAGTCTTTTTTTAATCAGTGCTTCTACTGTTTGAGACTAAATGCAAAACCACGTTTTACTTATAATAATGAAGAGTCCAGCAGTTAAAATGACCTGCAGGAGCTTCAACCACAGGAAGTATGAAGTTATTTATTGAGCAAGAGTGGAAAACATCTTATTTATGACTGCTGCGGTTCGTCTCCTCTTGTTCCCAGATGTGTTTTTAAAAGAAATGATGTAATGCAGAAGAGCCATCTCTGTCTCTTTTTAAAATGCTGAGGCGATTAAACAAGTAAAATATGAAGCAACTTTAAAAGTGAAAAATCTCAGTTGTATTTCTAATGTTTTCAATTAAATTGAAATTTTTTTTAAAACGAGAGTATGTAAGATTTCAAGGCGATTCTTTCCACCACCAGGTGGCAAACACCAGGTCGTGAGCAAAACCACAAAACTGCTACCTCCACAAACGACCACAGGTTGGCAGTAATGAGCAAAACTCCCCCCTCACCCCTCCTCCTTGCAGCTACAATGAGGGCAGGAATCGCTTGTGAGCTGTAGCTCAGAGCCGCTCTGCAATAAATGGGCTTATACTCCCCCTACTGGTAGAAAAAAGTACTTTTTTTTTTTTTTTACTGGTCAGAAAACATTCAAGAAGGGTCTTTGTCATTAATTAAACTTGTAATTTAATAACGCATCAAATATGGACAGACTGGAACCTACATGTTTAAAAAAACTATCTAATTATGATTGTAGTTATTTTTTTAGTAATTTATTTAGAAAATATTGAAATCTTACATACTCTACCTTTAACATAGCCGACAGCAGTTTTGTAGATTCATTGGGGTTGGAGCCTCCAGCTGCTCGGAGCCAAAGGCAGTGCAAACCACAGGTCACCAGTGCTTTGCACGTTGCATGACCATAAATGATCAATTCAGGGGCTCAGTATTTATGTCCATAGGCGGGAAAAAAACCATCATTTTTGTCATTTTGTCTCAAACAATGCAAGGCAAAGAAATGCTGCCTGTCTGTATGTTTTTATCTAAACTGTCAGTGACTTCAGCTTTGAACAGCGGACACGGAGCACAGACCGTTTCCAGTCGGGGGAAAAACATTGGAAATAAAGCAGGGCTTTTGTGGTTGTGTGTCAGCTACACAACCTAACAATGCTCCTGCAGTTTCCAGTGGCATTGATCAGTTTTCTGCATCAAGTAGTGGATAGCTAATAACCTTCAAAAACAGACTAAACTATGTGCGTTACAGGAGAGGAGACGGATGAAACTGTTTGTCTTTTATGTCGAGCACGAAAGAGCCTGAACAAGCATCAGGTTTTGGTTACTGCTCTGCTAAGGTGCATCTCACACCGTCTACACTGAAACCTTCTTATGGGGAATGTATAGATATGTAACTACGACACGTGACAACAAATCCCTGCCTGAAAAACAAACCAAACGGAGCTGCAGCAGAGGCGATACGTGGCAGAAGCAAGCCCCATGTGAGCCAGAAGTGACAACAGAAATGGTTCTGGTGGATCATGCAATCTGCTGTTTATCTCAGATCACGTGGCATTTTAAGACTAAGGTGTGTGGATTTATTTATAAAGCATGATGAATACGAGACAAACGGATTATTTCAGTGTGACTTTCTGTTTTTAAAATTTCTTTAAGTCAGAACAGAAAATTCTCTGGTTCCATTTTCCTCCTCGTACCAGTAATCCTGTTAGTACAGGAAGCTGTTTCTGCTAAAAAAAAATCCAGACAATTTCACACACCTGTCCTTGACACCTCTCGATTCCCAAGTTTCTGCCTGTCCTCCTTCTGTTGACTGTGTGTGTGTGTGTGTGTGTGTGTGTGTGTGTGTGTGTGTGCCTGTTCAGTCACCCTGACAATGGGCGGAGTTGAAGTCACAGTGTGAGTGCAAATTTCCTCATGCTACATTTTGAAGATGGTGACGGCAGGCAATCATCACATAACACACACACACGCACACACACACACACACACACACACGCACACACACACACACACACACACACACACACACACACACACAGGTGGTAGTTCTGACATGACCATCTCAATTTGCCTTTCTGCCCCGAGGCCTCCATCATAGACTTGATTCAATTTGCCTCCATCAAAATGTAATTTCTCTGCTTTGGCATCACTGCTCCCCTCTCCTCCATCCTCCTTTTCTTGCTCCCTGAATCTCCTCATCATCCTTCCATCTAACACCTTTCGCTCGCTGCCGTCTACATTGTGTCTCTCACCTCGTCTTATCTCGCTTCCCCTCTCCGTTTTCATCTCTCAGGTTGCATCCTGATATTTCCCTGGGGCTTCCTCTGCTTTTGTGTTGTTTGCCTCTGGATGATCAGGCTGCAGTGGGAGCGAGGACGAGAGACGCAGCGGCAGCTTTATCGTCTCACTGACCGAAACACGGCCTTACATCTGAGGTTTGCGATGACCGGCGGTGTTAAAGAGGATGGGGAGTGTTTAGTGGTTTCATAGCCTGCAGCTCATTCAGAGTGCTGCTATTATAAAAGGCTGGAAGTAGATTTGCACCTACGCCTGATGAGCTCATTAAAGTGTATGATATGAATGTAAAATGGCTGAAAATGGGACAACTTGAAAGGAGACTTCACTGAGTTGCATCAGACACAGAGTTCCTGTCGAAGAAAGGTGTGATGAATAAAGGAGAGCATTTAATCAGGAGTATCCTTTAGTAGTTGGATGTTTGGGTCTTTTTAAAGACTGTTCTTTTAAAAAAAAAAAAAATCCATGCCACGGATTAATAAACTCTGCTCTACGTTTTTCAGTCCATGTGTGCAGATTTGCTTATCAGCGAAAGGGCAATTCTTTTAAGAACCTGCATCACATTAGCAGGTCCTGATAACAAAATAAAACACTTCAACATTTCTAATCTGGACTGAAATACTCTGCACAGACATACTTTTACAGATTCCTCGTGAGGAAGGACCTGATGCTGTAAGAAGTCATAGGTTGCCATCTCCAAGTCCTTTAGGAAGGAGAATTTGGGTGTTGGGTGTGATGTGAGCTTGGTGGCAGGTGAAGACAATAAATTTCCATTTCTTTGTTGTGTGTCAAGACAACAAATGAAGAAAAACTCTTTGTTACATTAACCTGCTCAACCCAACCCAAACCTCCTGTCAGAGATAGTTTCTAACCCTGTTTGCATGTGTTTAAGGTTCTGATCTGTTTAGGTAGATGAACTACTTCTGTGTCCCTAGGCTTGTTGCCATAGCGATGATTTGACTGAGGTAGCTGCTCACGTGAAGGAAGGAAAGAACAAAGTGAAGATGAGGATGGAGACAGGGGGTTTTGGTCAGTGGTGATATTCTCAATCCTTTCAGTATATTGCTCAAAAGGACAAAAGTATTGGTATGAAACGCCGTCTGTGTGCAGCGATGAGTGTCTTTCAACAACAGCCAAGTCAGCGAGCAAACATGTATCATCACTGCATGTCCATATGTAGCTTTCTTGTGTGGCTTTTACATGTTTCTTCCTGCAGACAGGGATGTTGTCTTATAGTTTTACATGCCATTGTTATACATGTGTGCAGTAAATGTAATGGGTTACTGTGAGGATCCGTAATTACAGCCACACACAAGGAGCTCTGGACAAATGACCAGTTTATTGGTGAAGCAGAATGAGCAGAGGATCACTCCGGGTGACTGGTCTGCTGAAGAAACCAGGCTCCAGATGGGAGGTAAGCGGAAGGGCAAATTACTCGTCCAGGCAAAGACAAGGCTCGGAGATCCAAAGACAAGCAAGGGTCGGTAACCAGAAGATCCGAAAAGTAAAGGTGTAAAGTAGAGTAAAGAAGAGATTGGAGGGAGCTTAAGTAGGCAGTGAGAAATGGAAACCAGGTGAACTGAATTAAACAGCAGAGGCAATTAGGAAGCCAACAGGTGGATAGAGTTACCACTGATGAACGCCAGCCGATCAGAATGGCAAAACATGACAGTAAACACTATGCAGACTATGTTTCTTCATGTATGTACACTGTGGAGTAAAGTAAATAGGAGAAGTTACCTTTCAAATGCGGCAACAAGTAAAGCAGTCTCTTTACAGTTTACAGAAGTAATGACTAACTAGTAAATACTTAATTTTAATAAATAACTATCCCAACGCTGATAGTCTATTAGCAATATTCCAAGCTATCAAAAAGGATCCTCTGTCCAAGTAGTGACAGACCATCTTATCCTGACTGTTATCTTATTACTTGTTCTGTTTTTCTATGATTTCCTCTCTTCCTTCGGTAATGTCTTCATTCTTTCTTTGCTAAATCCACCACAGACTGCGTTCATAACAGCCGATGTGTATGGTGTTTATTTCTGTCATACAAGGGCTGCAATCCAGCAGGTTTTCCATGTATTCCTGCTTCAACACACATGAATCTAATTAAATGGCTCTAAAAGCCTACCAGGTTCTGCACAGTGAGTCATGGATTTGAGTCAGCTGTGTTGGAGCAAAGATACATAGAAAACCTGTGGCCTTGCAGCCTTCGTAGGACTGACTTGAGTACCGCGACATAGACTGCATTTAAAAGATGGATGGAGCTTCTGTGACGCCACCATTAGGTTTCTGAAGAGCTGATAGAAGCTCATTGGGCAGTTCCCACCATCACCAATATGGCAGCATTATGTGTGTCGTCGCTTGTGGAAAATACAAAAATGGGGAAAGAGGTGGAGCTGAGAGGGGGGCTGTGAATGTGGGGGTGGATGGGGTTGACATTTGTCAAAATCCAAGCTGCCTGTAGTTGTGCTGCTGTGTTAATATCTGCTGTTAAGTTGGTCTTTTTAACATGTGTCTATGGGAATCGCCTCTTGTGGAGCCCCTAGTGGATGAAGAGTGAACTGCAATGCTTAGTGCTCGTTTACGGGCTTAACTTTTCACTTTGGGTGTGAAACGTGAAAATCAAATGCAAGGTAACGCAACCTGGAGGAAAAAGAGTCCAGTTTCTCGGCCTCAGTCGATCAGTCAATCAGAACTTTATTCATAGATCACTTTCAAACACCACAAGGTAACCAAAGTGCTATACAGGCGTTCAGGATGCTGCTGGGCAGCAATGGCTCCGGACATGTGTATTACTGATGTCACAATGCCTTAAAACAAGTCAGAAACACTGAGTTTTAAGGTTGGAAAGTTACATCTTTAAACTTTTAACCAGTTTTGGTTACAACATCTTGCATCTGTTGAGCTTAAGATGAGTGAGTATGGTGTCCATACGTATGGTGCAGGTGTCCAGCCCTGAAGGCAGCTGAGTTCTTGTCAATTTTTTCTTGATTAGAATCACTAGAGAATCCACTATACAGTCAGTCTGTGACCAAAACAGGACATTTCTGACCAGTCATTCTGGTAGCTATGCGAGGTTTAGGTTAGCAACGGTGGATATCATTGAAGGGTTCTGCTCATGGCACATTTTTCATATACATCTATGACAGTCAGATACTTCATCCATGTACCTGGAAGTATTTTTCTCTCCAAGTTTTTGTTCTCTTCTGAGACTTTTATGCATGTCCCAGAGGCTTTTGTGAAGAATCCTTTGGCTGAATCAATATCAAGCAACGGATACACCTGTATAGAAAGGCTGGAAAAGTGCTGACTATAATGAAATCGGTTTGGTTTTGAGAAGAGGCTGTGCAAGGAGATTTATTATTAACACCGTCATTAGTCATCATTAAGGAATACAAGGACTCGCAGGTGTTTTAGACTCAAAGATCTTTAACAACCCTGAGAAGAGATGAAAATGTTTGCAGTCATCTAAGACTTTACTCAGCATCACACTTACATTCTCATTTAAAGAACAGCTGTGTGCATGTCACTAGTAGTGTAGTTCTTGCTTATGAACATTTTTGTATGAATAAAAACCTCATGCACACCCACACCTGCTCATTCATTCATATCCTCATGTGTTTGCACCTCTAACAGGCGTTAACAGGCGTTCTGACAGTTTGCTGGTCTGCAGGATCCAGGTGTGTGTTAACATGATGCTGAAAAGGAAGTGCATCATGATCCTGTTAGGGAAAAGTTTTAAGGTCATTTCCAAACTTTGTGCAGTCTATCATTCTACAAAGGGAAAGACTATTCCCTGCTGCTGAGTCGGATTTCCTGTCTGGCTCTTTCTGAGATTAACGCCTTCTGGAAGCATGCTATGTCAAAAATAGGCTTGCCACGTATTACTGGACAACCTATGACGGGCTGCCTCTGGGATGCATCTGACACGCACTGTGGCACGACCAGCATGAACCAAACCATTGACTAAAACAGGCATGATTAGTAACAGAAGCCGTGGTGATGCCAGAACACGTTTCATATGCACCAAGGGGAAATTGGGCTTAAGTTTGCTTTCACACTGGACTTCGTCAAATGAACTCAACATTTTGAATAATATGTACTCCTCCTTAGCTGTGTCAGCAGTTAAAGAAGGAAAAGACAAAACAAAACAAAAAAAAAAACAAAAAACAGACCCAGAATCCACTGGTTAATGCATGGCCACTTCAGTTTTCTGCATTTGGTTCACTTAAAGCAAACCTACACTTTTAGCTGGAACCGAGTTCAGTTGCGCATTCAGACCTCCTTAAATGAACCAAATTTTCAAAGCTAATTGATTAACGTTAGTAGAGAACCGACCATTTGTTAACACACTAAATAAAATGGTTGGATAATTTCTGTGTTAAAATAAGATTTCCATCATATTCGTACTCTGTGATGCAAGTAGCGAACATGTTTATATTAGCCAGTTATGCTAGCACCTGATGTAAAAACATTTTCCAAACTTACAAATTTTGAAAGCAGAACGGTAACAACAAGCATCTCTACAAAACTTTGTGTATAAAAATGCAGAGAACCACATGAAGACAAAAGAAAGAAAAAAAAAAAGAAATCTTCAAGGCTAAAAAATTGCAGGTCTTTAATGTTCTTGAAAAAAAAGAAGAGCTCCGTGAAGAAGCCCTCCGGGCCATCTTGGTAAGTTTAGTTGGGCATAAACCAGCCTGTGTATGTTTACAAACATGTTTCTACAACTAGTTAACTAGATGGCAAGCAGCTAATAATTACCTGACAATAAAAATTCACAACCCCCCCACCAGTTCTGTTCAAAGATATGGAAGAACCTATTCCTCTACACCAGAGATTCCCAAACTGGGGTCCCCAAGACTTTTACTGTTCAGAACCAGTGGGGTTTAAATGAAAGCCACGTCCACAGGGAGACGAATGGGACCACAGAGCCGTCACCCAAATAAAACAATATTGGGACTCAGTTTTGTAGTGAAAACATGGAATATGAACCGTATTTGTCTTTGAATAAGGAAACTGTGCCTGCAGTAGATCAGAGAAATGTCTGATTTGCTAAATTGTACTTAGAGGTGAAGCTTGAAGGACACTTAGCTAAACCAGACAGGACTATGTCTTGGTGTGGGAAATTCTCCACGTCCCAGCAGTGCATGTAGCCAGCTTCACCTTAATTTTAACTATAGAAACAGCAAGGTCATAGGTGTAACCACTGGTACATGTTAACCAAAAGCTACACACACACACACACACACACACACACACACACACGACCTTGCTGCTTGCAGGCAGGTGAGGTGTGTAACCGTCCCATTTCCTGTGTGCACAACAATAAATGATAGTAGGATGATTAATCTTTGACAAAAAGAACAGAAATGTTTCTGTTTGATGAGAATAATTTCTATAAAATGTATTTTTCTCTAATATGTCCTGGTTGCACCATCATCTGCATGCAGAACTTTGTGTTTCATGTTCTCATAAAACACATCATGTTTGACGTGATCAATTTTAAACTGAAACCATCAGATTGTAACATGACAGGATCTTTTTTTTTTCTTTTTTTTTTTTTTCTCTCTTTTCTGTTTATTTTACTGACATGAAATCAGGGTTTTAGGAGCCTGAAAACACTTTTTTTTTTTTTTTTTTTTTTAAATGGCCTTAGGTTTTTTTTTTTTTTTTTTTTTTATTGACGTAAAGGATTCAGCCAGAATACATCACTTGTGCTGAGAAGCAGCTAATGAAAGCATAAAAGCAGCATGCTTTCAACACAGGGTGGGCAGGGGGTCCACAGCTTTTTGGTAGCTGCATGAGAGGGGGTCGTTGGGGAAACAGGCTGCTCACACTACTGCTCAACAGCATGAAGAAGAAGTGAGACATTCATCAGAAACAGCAGCAAGAGCTGCTCACTGCTCTTAGGAGGGATGCATAAGAAGAGGAGAGTGCTGTGAAATGATGAAAGATCATCCGTTTAAATACGAACACTTACCTCTCCTGGTTTCATGCCTCTGCAGAAAATTACTTTACTTTATTGGAAGATTTCTTCCCAAAATTCTGCAAAGAAAATGAAATTCGGGCCTTTGATGATGAAGGAGTAAGATCCCAAATCTGACGACACAGATGACTAATCATCCCACCCACATGCTAACAGACAAAATACCAGCAAAAGCACAACTTCCGCCAGCATCAGTTAAAAAGCGTTTCCCAGGGGGCACAAGAAATAAATTCTCAAGTGGAAACTTGGCAGAGACAGATATTGGTTTTCCTGATACTGCATCAACCCGTGTGGCCTTGTTCATCGGCGTTCTGCTCCATCACACTGATAGGAGCTGACAGCGACATCTAAAGCTGCCGAGCCCCGACTCCCCTGGACCAGCAGCTCTCGACTGGCAGGTCATCAAGACTCTCTGGCACTAAATTGATCTTCACGCATAAATGAACAAACATAAAACCTGCGACATTGCAGTGGAATTCCCATTAAAGACTGAATCAACTCTAAATCAGGCTCCACATAAGAAACGTTGTAATCCTTGTCTGGAAACACCCCAACTGGGAATGTTGATCTGGATTTTCAGACTTTGGTTTTAATGAGATCTGAGTAAATACAAATATCAGACAGCTCTAACAATTACCACCAGCTTGGATCGATGAGCAGCGAGTACAGCTGTAGGTTATTATTATAAGGGCTGTGACATGTAACCATTACAAAACGGGATCAAGATAAAACCATAACAGTGTTGTTTTCACATTTATATTTTATTTATTAATTCCCACATGTACCTCTCCATTTGTACTACACGCCATATTATGTGTATAGACGTTTTTGTTCATGTAGACGTATGTATTTTTATACTTTATGCTGGTATTTAGTTTCTGTCCAATTTTCTGTTAATTTTGTTCAGCTTTTTGGTTTTAGCGCTTCTACCCCAAAACAAATTCCTTTTATGTGCAAACTTGCTTGAAACTAAAGTCTCATTCATTCATTCTCAGTCCAGTTCAGAGTGGCGAGGAAGCAATCCCAGCCGTCCTCAGGCAAGACGTGGGTACACGCTGGACGTGTCGCCGGGCCATCACAGTACAAAGTCCCATTCTGAGAAGAAACTGGTCATAAGTGTCTAAATAAAGCTAAATGAGGCTGCATGCATTTCTAGAAATGGTAAATATTCAAAATAGCTTTAAAGGTAGATTTTCAATATATAAAAAACCCCAAAAACTAATAAAATAACTACAATCATAATTAGAAAGTTTTTTGAACATGTAGGTTCCAGTCTGTCCCTATTTGATGTGTTATTAAATTACAAGTTTATTTAATGACAAATGACAAAAAGCACTTTTTACTGGTAGGCAAACATTTAAGAAGGGTCTTTGTCATTAATTAAACTTGTAATTTAATAACATCAAATATGGACAGACTGGAACCTACATGTTTTAAAAAACTATCTAATTATGATTGTAATAATTTTTTAATTAATTTAAAAAAAAAAAATATTGAAAATCTTACATACTCCACCTTTAAGCTCCTGCAACTACAGATGTGACACCCTACATTTCTTTTTAATTTATTTCTTTTTATAATTCAATTATTTATTTGGTTTAGCAGGGGAGAGTTCACACAGTTGACAGTCACTATAAGTGTGTGTACAACATTAGGTATTAGTTTGTTTTTACAAGGTCTATATAATACATATTATGTACACATATACCCACACATACATATAATTATACATACACATATTTTATTTAGTTTTGTTTTTTACACCCCCCATCTTTTCCCCCTTTATGTAAATTGTCGAAACTATTTTTTTAAAAAAACAAATGAAAAAAAACCCCAAAACAAATCAAAGAAGAAGAGAAATGAGAGCAGCTCAAGAACTAAGGGCATCACAACTCAGTCCTTCTCAAGTGTTCATAGAGTCCATCCATGGTTTCCAGAAATCCACAAATCTTTCAAAGTCAAGTCTTAATGTAAATGTTTGATCAAATGAAAAAACTATCTCCTTGACAAGATGTATCCATTCTTCTAGTGTGGGTTGTTGGTCCATCATTCATTTTCTTGTAGTTACTTTCTTGCTAAGTCTTTGCATTTCTTAAAGGCAGTTGGGAAACCTGATGAGGAAAAACCAGTGAAACAGGTGGGAAAAAATAAAACATAATCGCTTCGTAAAAGATATTACATCTCGCATATATTCACATTTTTTAGTTTAATATAAAATATTCATGTTTTTTCCACCTAAAATCCAGTCTTCAAATAACAGACTTATGTACAAAAATGAATGAGTATTCCAGACACAGCCTGGTCTTAATGTGTTGAAAGTTCTTAACTCAGTTTTATTTATTTATTTTATTATTCAATGAAGACAAAGCACATTAATGAACACTTTGTACAAATTAAACACATTGTGTAAATGTGCCAGATTTAGCTAGAAGCTACTTTCCATCTGTAGTCCTCTTTTAGTTTCTGCTTATATTGTTTCTGCTCTATGCTGATGATTTGACTCTTCTAAGAGTCTAACATCGTTCCACATGCCTGTTTAAGAAATGAGAAGCTGCTCATTGCATCAGTTGGGGTTAAATAACTTGTTGCCAGCTTAAAAAAAAAAAACAAAACTAATCCCCCAAGCAGTAATTATCCAATAGGAGGCTCGTACCTATTAGTTTGGTTAAATTCTGGTGGATTTAATTAATCGTTACTCACTTTGTCTTGGCCATGCAGACGAAGTCACCTGCTGGAAAACATCACATACATACAACATCATATACTGTGTTTCTGGCTGAAACATGATAAAAGTCATCCAATCATCCAATAGGAGGCTCGTATTAGTTTAGGTAAATCTAATCTCATACAGTATAAGAACGTAGTGTTACTTTGTCATGTTTTTCCTTTAAGTCGTTGCAGGGCTGCTGATTGGTCGTTTTCCTTGATTTGGAGCACCTGGAAGCCTGGAAGCCTTGAGACATAAAAGCTCAGGGATTCCAGGCAACTGCTTTTGCTTTTTTAATTCTTGCTCCACATGGCTTATTTTTTATTTATTTGGTTTTGGATTGTTGAGAAAAGCTCTCCTTTATTGCTGTTATTTTCATAAACTCACACCAAGCAGTCAACTACCAGAAGAGAATGTGAAGAAAGGCACTAAAACTAAGAAAAATGCACCTTTACTGAACCTTTTTTCCCTCAAATATTAGTCTAATCACCCAGCCACTTTAGTTCATGCCCCCCTTCCAAATGACTTTCCTGGACATCCCCCAGTCTGGGAGGATTTCCTCTTTGATTGCATTATTTCATGCTTCAACTGAAGCAAAAGAAGCTGCTTCTGTTGGTCAAAGACAAACCCAGAATCTGAAAAGGCTGTGCTGCAGCGGCAGAAGGGCCTGAGTCGGTGCAGGGATCTCATCCCCTAACAAATCCTTAACAGGCTCCAGGTGCTCCAAAACAGGGCAAACAGCCAATCAGCAGCCCTGTAACAACTCAAAGACAGAACATGCACAAAGCCGTCACAGTGGTTATTCTAGACTAGACTGATGTATTGAACTGGTTAAACCAGGTCATAATTGGACTATAATCGATGCATTTCGGTGCATCGAGATGATTTTGTCATGAACTGGGACTTTACTGATGCAGCTTAACTGAAAGACTCAACATGCAATATGAGATGTTGAACTGCTGCATTCATTATGTAAATATATAGCAGAGTAATGTGATCTTTCCCAGAAAACAAATTCACATTCTCGCTGTTAGCACCGTGAACCTCCGTCTTTTATCACCAGTTTTCTGTCTGTGTGTGTGTGTGCGTGTGTGTGCACATTAGAGCATGTACACCTCTCCTGTTCAAACTCAGATTTTTCTCAGCCTCAAAGGAAAAGTGATGAAGACAAGAGTCAGTATTCCTCCCGTTTGCAGGAGATGGAAACATTTTGGAGCTGGTGAAGCCAGAAAAGGTCTTTCCTGTTAGAAGCATGCTGGTAGTCATACTGGTAGTTATGCTGGTAGTTATACTGGTAGTTATGCTGGTAGTCATGCTGGTAGTCATACTGGTAGTCATGCTGGTAGTCATACTGGTAGTTATACTGGTAGTTATGCTGGTAGTTATGCTGGTAGTCATACTGGTAGTCATACTGGTAGTTATGCTGGTAGTTATGCTGGTAGGCATACTGGTAGTCATGCTGGTAGTTATGCTGGTAGTTATGCTGGTAGTCATACTGGTAGTCATACTGGTAGTTATGCTGGTAGTTATGCTGGTAGTTATGCTGGTAGTCATACTGGTAGTTATGCTGGTAGTTATACTGGTAGTCATGCTGGTAGTCATGCTGGTAGTTATGCTGGTAGTTATGCTGGTAGTTATGCTGGTAGTTATGCTGGTAGTTATACTGGTAGTCATGCTGGTAGTCATGCTGGTAGTCATACTGGTAGTTATGCTGGTAGTTATATTGGTAGTTATGCTGGTAGTCATGCTGGTAGTCATACTGGTAGTCATGCTGGTAGTCATGCTGGTAGTTATACTGGTAGTCATGCTGGTAGTCATGCTGGTAGTCATGCTGGTAGTTATGCTGGTAGTTATGCTGGTAGTCAGTGTAGTCATGCTGGTAGTTATGCTGGTAGTCATGCTGGTAGTTATGCTGGTAGTTATGCTGGTAGTCATGCTGGTAGTCATACTGGTAGTCATGCTGGTAGTCATGCTGGTAGTCATACTGGTAGTTATACTGGTAGTTATGCTGGTAGTTATGCTGGTAGTCATACTGGTAGTTATACTGGTAGTTATGCTGGTAGTTATACTGGTAGTTATACTGCTAGTTATGCTGGTAGTCATGCTGGTAGTCATGCTGGTAGTTATACTGGTAGTTATGCTGGTAGTTATGCTGGTAGTTATATTGGTAGTTATGCTGGTAGTCATACTGGTAGTTATACTGGTAGTTATGCTGGTAGTTATGCTGGTAGTTATATTGGTAGTTATGCTGGTAGTCATACTGGTAGTTATACTGGTAGTTATGCTGGTAGTTATATTGGTAGTTATACTGGTAGTTATGCTGGTAGTTATGCTGGTAGTTATATTGGTAGTTATGCTGGTAGTCATACTGGTAGTTATGCTGGTAGTTATACTGGTAGTTATACTGGTAGTTATGCTGGTAGTCATACTGGTAGTTATGCTGGTAGTTATACTGGTAGTCATGCTGGTAGTCATGCTGGTAGTCATACTGGTAGTTATGCTGGTAGTTATGCTGGTAGTTATGCTGGTAGTTATGCTGGTAGTTATACTGGTAGTCATGCTGGTAGTCATACTGGTAGTTATGCTGGTAGTTATATTGGTAGTTATGCTGGTAGTCATGCTGGTAGTCATACTGGTAGTCATGCTGGTAGTCATGCTGGTAGTTATACTGGTAGTTATGCTGGTAGTCATGCTGGTAGTCATGCTGGTAGTTATGCTGGTAGTCAGTGTAGTCATGCTGGTAGTTATGCTGGTAGTCATGCTGGTCGTCAGGCTGGTAGTTATGCTGGTAGTCATGCTGGTAGTCATACTGGTAGTCATGCTGGTAGTCATGCTGGTAGTCATACTGGTAGTTATACTGGTAGTTATGCTGGTAGTCATACTGGTAGTTATACTGGTAGTTATGCTGGTAGTTATACTGGTAGTTATACTGCTAGTTATGCTGGTAGTCATGCTGGTAGTCATGCTGGTAGTCATACTGGTAGTTATACTGGTAGTCATACTGGTAGTCATACTGGTAGTCATGCTGGTAGTTATACTGGTAGTCATGCTGGTAGTTATGCTGGTAGTCATGCTGGTAGTCAGGGTAGTCATGCTGGTAGTTATGCTGGTAGTCATGCTGGTAGTTATGCTGGTAGTCATGCTGGTAGTCAGGGTAGTCATGCTGGTAGTTATACTGGTAGTCATGCTGGTAGTTATGCTGGTAGTTATGCTGGTAGTCATGCTGGTAGTTATATTGGTAGTTATGCTGGTAGTCATGCTGGTAGTCATGCTGGTAGTCATACTGGTAGTTATACTGGTAGTCATGCTGGTAGTCATGCTGGTAGTCATACTGGTAGTTATACTGGTAGTTATGCTGGTAGTCATGCTGGTAGTTATACTGGTAGTCATACTGGTAGTCATGCTGGTAGTCATACTGGTAGTCATGCTGGTAGTCATGCTGGTAGTCATGCTGGTAGTCATGCTGGTAGTTATGCTGGTAGTCATGCTGGTAGTCATACTGGTAGTTATACTGGTAGTTATACTGGTAGTCATGCTGGTAGTCATACTGGTAGTTATACTGGTAGTTATGCTGGTAGTTATACTGGTAGTCATGCTGGTAGTCATGCTGGTAGTTATGCTGGTAGTCATGCTGGTAGTCAGGGTAGTCATGCTGGTAGTTATGCTGGTAGTCATGCTGGTAGTTATGCTGGTAGTCATGCTGGTAGTCATGCTGGTAGTCATGCTGGTAGTTATGCTGGTAGTCATGCTGGTAGTCATGCTGGTAGTTATGCTGGTAGTCATGCTGGTAGTTATGCTGGTAGTTATGCTGGTAGTCATGCTAGTAGTTATGCTGGTAGTCATGCTGGTAGTTATGCTGGTAGTCATGCTGGTAGTTATGCTTGTAGTCATGCTAGTAGTTATGCTGGTAGTTATACTGGTAGTTATGCTGGTAGTCATACTGGTAATTATGCTGGTAGTCATGCTGGTAGTCATGCTGGTAGTTATACTGCTAGTTATGCTGGTAGTTATGCTGGTAGTCAGGGTAGTCATGCTGGTAGTTATGCTGGTAGTTATGCTGGTAGTTATGCTGGTAGTCATGCTGGTAGTTATGCTGGTAGTTATGCTGGTAGTCAGGGTAGTCATGCTGGTAGTCATGCTGGTAGTTATGCTGGTAGTTATACTGGTAGTTATGCTGGTAGTTATGCTGGTAGTCATGCTGGTAGTTATGCTGGTAGTTATGCTGGTAGTCAGGGTAGTCATGCTGGTAGTTATGCTGGTAGTCATGCTGGTAGTTATGCTGGTAGTTATACTGGCAGTTATACTGGTAGTTATGCTGGTAGTTATGCTGGTAGTCAGGGTAGTCATGCTGGTAGTCATGCTGGTAGTTATGCTGGTAGTTATACTGGTAGTTATGCTGGTAGTTATGCTGGTAGTCATGCTGGTAGTTATGCTGGTAGTTATGCTGGTAGTCAGGGTAGTCATGCTGGTAGTCATGCTGGTAGTCATGCTGGTAGTTATGCTGGTAGTTATACTGGCAGTTATACTGGTAGTTATGCTGGTAGTTATATTGGTAGTCATGCTGGTAGTTATGCTGGTAGTTATGCTGGTAGTCATGCTGGTAGTTATGCTGGTAGTCATGCTGGTAGTTATGCTGGTAGTTATACTGGTAGTTATGCTGGTAGTCATGCTGGTAGTTATGCTGGTAGTTATGCTGGTAGTCATGCTGGTAGTTATACTGGTAGTTATGCTGGTAGTCATGCTGGTAGTTATGCTGGTAGTTATGCTGGTGGTCATGCTGGTAGTCATGCTGGTAGTTATACTGGTAGTTATGCTGGTAGTTATGCTGGTAGTTATGCTGGTAGTCAGGGTAGTCATGCTGGTAGTCATGCTGGTAGTTATGCTGGTAGTTATGCTGGTAGTCATGCTGGTAGTCATGCTGGTAGTCATGCTGGTAGTTATGCTGGTAGTCATGCTGGTAGTCATGCTGGTAGTTATGCTGATTGTCATGCTGGTCGTCAGGCTGGTAGTTATGCTGGTAGTCATGCTGGTAGTTATACTGGTAAGCTGCCCCCTCACTGCTTCAGGTTTTGCATCCATGCAGCTCTGAATCTTTTAAAGTGGTCTTCAGCAGAGGTTCTCCAGGTTTTCCCAAAATCAAGCATTCTTTTTTAGGACAACAAAAATCCATTTTAGTCCAGTTCTTGCACCTGACCAGTTCCTGAAAATTAGTTTGGTACTTTATTTTTATATCAGTCAAGCATTATATAACATGGAACCAGTGTTTTGTCCATACAAAAAGAAAACAGAATGTATTCTTGGCAAAAATATATAAAAATGTCTCAAGATTTTGAACAGAACCGTACTTAAGCAACAAATCTGTACATTTAGTCATGTAGACATGGAAAAAATAACTGGCTGAAGTTCAAACAGAATGAGGGGAAAGGGGGTTGAAGTGACTGAATGTGATATGGTCATTGGAGTATTTCAGAAACTGCTGATCTGCAGGGATTTTCACACACTGTTATCTCCAGGGTTCAGAGAGAAGGTCTGAATAAGAGGAAATATCCAAAAGCAAGAAAGAGTCCTTGACGTCTGAGGAGAATGGACCGACTGGTTGGAGATGATAGAAAGCAACAGGAAGTCAAATATGCACTGGTTCCAAGCAAGATATGCAGAACATCATCATCATGTCCAAGCTGGAATCAGACTGGCTACATCTTGCATTCAGATAGGGTCAGAATTACATGGAAGCATGAAAACATGGATCCATTCTGATATGTATCAACAATTCAGGCTGCTTTCTGATGGAAACTTCCAGCAGGATGATGCACCATGTCACAAAGCTCACATCATCTCCACCATGACGATGAGTTCACTGTCCTCCAACGGCCTCCACAGTCACCAGATCTACATCCAGCAGAGCAGCTTTGGGAGATTCTCATCATGATGTGCACCAACAGTATGATGCTTCATGTCGATGTGGAGCTAAATCTGTTTCCATCATCTTACATCATAGACACCTGCAGAGAGAACCTGAAAAGTGGCCAAAGATTGATTATATTTCACCTTTAGAAACTTTTTTGACACCTGTGGTCCATAAAATAACCCAAAAGGATGTTTGCTATTCTCTTTCCTGTGAATTATTTGTTCATGTTGCAGAAACTTGCCTATTTGTTCAAACCAAATCTAATAAAGTTGCAAGTTAAGCAAAGGTAACCAGCTAGTTATTATTTTTATAACATTTTATAATCAGTCTTAGAATCCAAAAATGAAGCACAAGAGCAAGAAAAAAACTTTATCTGGCATATACCCTTCTGAGGGCACTTAAAGTTCTCATCTTTGGTAGTCTGACTACCAAATTTTCACCACTTAAGGACTTAAAGAGCATTTTGAAGGGGAGAAACATTTGTTTCATTACCTCCGTCTGAGAGGTAATGAGCTCAAACAGCCATTTAATCACACCACACACACACATTAAACAAATAGACTAAACAACTGTATGAGATGAATTTTAAGTGGAAGGCCTCGTGTGTTGACAGACCTGCTCAGACATAAAATACCAGGTGTGTTCAGGCTGATCTGAGCTGCAGCTCTCATCCATCTGAAGCCCTTTAAACATTTACATCACATCAATTAGATGCTAAATCGTTCGTAATGTAACAGGTGTGCTCCACAGAATAAATGATTACAATTCTGTTGTTGATCCCTTCAATATTCTGACATCATTTCCATCCAGAACTGAATATAAAAGACCTCATATCATCTGAGGACTGAAGACGAAATACAAAATCTTGATTAAAAGTTCTAATTTGAAAAGACATCAGTTCATTTTACCACCTGCTGAACTGTAAAGTGAGGTAACAATTGGAGCAGGATGATGTTTAGCATCATGTAGCATCCCTTCTTCTTTCAAATGTCTGTAAACATCTGGGAAGTGACAAAACCAGTTGCTGGAGCTTTAGTTGTCCAGTTCTGGTCAGATGCAGGTATGAATCTGAACTTCTGCCTCCATGATGCTCCAGGTGTTTTGTACTGGTGAAAGCTCTGGACTGCAGGCAGACCAGTTCTCCTGTTCCACCGTGCTGCTGGGATGATGCAGGATGTGTTTCAGCATGGTGAAATCTGCAAGGTCTTCCCTGAAAGAAACATCTGGATGGGAGCAGATGTTGCTCTAAAACCTACATGTAATTTCCAGCATTCACAGATCCACATAAAGCAAAGATGTTGGTTTAATTTCTACACTGTGTCTGAATTCAGGGTCTGCATACTTTGAAGTGCGGATTTGTCGGCTGCATACGTCGTCGTGGCGCCCAAAGTGCTTACCCAATTCAAAGGCTGCTTTGAACCCACCCCTCACTTTGTTTGGCTCTAGATGAGCTTGAAACGAAGGCTACAAGCAAATAGCAGACCCTGAATTGAGACAAAGACAAAAATATCTCAGAATATTAAAATAATCTGTTCAGATTTACATCAAGTTTTAATGACAGGATTATTTAACCTAATTTCTGTAATGCTATGAGTTGAAGACCAGTTTCATCATTTCAATAATTTAATAACCATTAAGAAAATTATTTCTTTGTGTTCTCACTTTAAAATAAACATCATGTCTATGGAAACAGATTTGTTTCAGAATCTCCAAGCAAAACTTTTTAAAACTGAAGCAAAAAACAATTAAAACCAAAACTTTCTAAAACTTAAGTAAAATAAATGATCTCAAAATCAAAAATGACTAATCATCATGAAAACTATTAGGCTTTTATTTGGTTAAATTGAATAGTTTTGTTGCAGTTTCCTCTTCCCTTTTCTCTATTCTCTCTATTTTGGTTGCTCTTCAGTCTTTGGTTTTGATTCTTGATTGTTTGGTTTCATTTCTGACACAAACCTTTCATGGGCGGGCTCTTTCATGGGTGCATTCTGATTGGCTGGTGAGTTTTTGAGTGACACACCTGTAGCCCAATGAGATGTACACTTTCGTAGGAAGTTTAAGGAGTTGAAAATTAAAACTACTTCTGATTTTCTGACAAAGAATTTGAAACTGTGGAATTGTTATTGTATAATGGTCATTTTCTTTAATTAATAGGATGTTTACATTGTTATGGTTAAGCAGCACAGATGAAGGCTGATGATTAAAGAATTGATAATTTTTGATTTTGAGATCATTTATTTTACTTAAGTTTTAGAAAGTTTTGGTTTTAATTGTTGTTTTTTGCTTGAGTATTAAAATGTTTTGCTTAGAGATTCTGAAACAAATCTGATTCCATACATGTCCACATTTCATTTCTTTGCTCAGCGACACAACCAACGTTAACACCAGCAAAGGCTAGCCAGAAGCATTAGCTCTTTCAACAGAGTAACACTGGGGAGCGCCAATAGCAGAACGTGTAGCAGCGATCCATCGTTGCAGCTGAACAGAGCAGCGATCTCTCAGATGTTTGTGTTCCTGAAAATGGGACTCCAGAACATTGCAAAGGACATGTCCCGACCCAATTCTATCCATAGTGTTTCACTAATGCAACACATTACCATTAGAAACGCACCTAAGAAACCACATTATGCTTATTTTAGCATCGCTTCACTGACTGTACATTTCAAAGTTCATTAATTTGTGGAGTGCTTACACAGTCTGGCCTTTCTGTACCTCTATGAACTGCTTTCCTCACGTTCGCCTCAGATCAGCTGATCAACTCCTTCTGGAGGTCTGGTTAGAAGCTCAGAGGGGAAAGAGCCTGAGTAGCTCCTCCTAAATTATGGAATTCTTTGTCGCTACAGGTTAGAGAAACCACATCGCTGTCTGTTTTTAAAAGACATATTTTCATGACCTGGCCTTCGATCCAGCATGAGACTCTGGTTCTTCTCCTTTTGTTCTCATTGTTTTAATGTTTTTCATTTTACTTAATTATTTCTTTTGTTTTACTGCTTTTCTTCTTTTTTTTTTTTTTTTTTTTACTGCTATTATGAATTTACTCTGCACTTTATCACATCTGTAAATGTTTTACTTCTTTGTTCAGCACTTCGTTGCAGCTGGCATTGTGTTGAAGAGCTTTATAAATAAAGCTGAGTTGCAAAATGCAGGATTATGAATAATAAGGTAAATGATCCCTTTCCTATGTAATCCTCAGGACATGCATCAGTGTTTCAGGATGCATTTTATCTCCTCTGTGTTGAGATCTACTGTTTCATGGTAAAACCAGGGCTGACAAGTGATCAGTTTTTTTTTTTGCCATTAACAGCAAATTATTTACATTAATTTTGTTTTAGCTTTTTAACTGGTTGTGGTGTAATTGTGCTCGGAAGTGAGAGGGTAACTGGTGGAGGGGTTATGGTAAATGCATGCAGACTGGGGTGATTACTTAACCCATGATTAGTCATAAAGTGTGTTTGATGAGTCCAGGTCCCAGAGTAACTATCAACTAAATGTTGGACACTGATCTGTATCTCAGAAGAGAAATTACAAATCAAATTGGTGCAAATTTATGAATGTGTCACTGTTCCTCTTCCTCCCTCCTGACAACTGCTAAACCAGGCTTTGCTGATGATGAGCCACAGTTTGTGGGACTGTCATAATATTTAACAGTGTCAGGTTTGTGGATCAGAACTGATGACTGATTTGCAGTCTGCTGCGTGTTACCATGACTCACACTGTTTGTGTAGGTTTTCATCTTGGCAGGCAGGGGACACTGTCAGCTGAATGATGACTAAACTCACCTGTTTACAAAGGTAAGCACAATTTCCCCTTCCTGATTTGCATGACGGCTGCTCAACAAATTTTCACCATCAGCTGGTTGTAAAGTGTTGAAAGGAATAAAAACAGAAATGCCCATTTAATTCTGTTTTCTTCATGTGTGTTTTGTGTATAACGTTACTGCAGATCTATTCTACATACCGCAGCTCTATGCTGGTTGGATATGGTAGAACGAGGTCACACAGGAAGAATAAACCTTCCTGCATGAAGCAAACACCAGCACAGCGTGTGTGTCTCCTCTGTCTTCACCACAGCTCAACACCTCGAAACGACCAAAACGCCTTCGCCTTCTGCTCATGATGCTAGCAGCGCAACATGACCCACAACACAGATTATGCGTCTAATCACACAATCTTTTTCTATTACGGTTGCAAAATAGTGATATTACACTAATTTGATTTTATGCTCTGATAAATATATAAGTTTGGTTCCTAACAAGACGTATTCTGACCCACAGCCTGGTAATGTGCACAGATAAGCTGACGGTTGTGACATGACTGACTAAATACACACCTGTATTATAACATCTTGATTATCTGCATTTTGTACATCAAACTGTGCATTTATAGCTTCATTTATCTAGCAGTTTTTCAATCTTTGCTCTTGTTTAACACTTATTGGGGTATAATAATGTTTGTCCTTTCAGGACGTTCAACTGTGGAATAAACTCAGTAATGAGGTAAAAAAATTGTAATTCTTTATTTCTATTTAAAAACATGATTTATCAGTTTATTTTTGAGAGATATGCAACTTTATAAACGATTCTTTATAAAAGTCACATTGCGTATGTAATGCATCTGCTTTTGTTATTTGTATAATTTAAGGTAACTCTACTTGTAAGTGGACATTATTAGGCATACAAGCCTTGCTTCTGCCTATTTTGTTTTACTTGATTGCTTTTTTGGAAATGGACAAACTGATTGTGACTGATACAAACAAAACAAAATAAACTAACTAAAGTAACAAACTAACAAATAATATATAGATGCTGTAACCAAACAAAGGATTTTTGTACATGATCAGGAATTTGATTTATGGCATCTTGTCAGGTGTCACTTAAAGCCTCATTACTACAGATTTTTGCACCTTGTTGCCTCTAAAAATGCGTTATTCAGTATCTCTTTTACATAGTTTCTTTAATGAGCTCTTTCCAGTCAACTAGTCAGTTCAGTGTCACTTTCTGTTCCTCGCCTCCTTTGACAACATCCTTTTGCATTTCTTTAAATTGGCCATATCACACCTTAAACACAGTCAGTGTGTTTATATTTAGTAGACGGCATGTGATGCAGTGGCACAATGGATATCACATGATGCCCCGTGCTGAACAAAGCGGCTGTAAAGTGCAATTTCTCAAACTCAGGACTGCATGGAGATGACTGCTCCAGGAAGGTGCATAATGAATGTCAGTGTACCATCAAAACCAGTCAGAAGCTCGGAGGCTGAATGTTGGAAATCTGCATAATAGTACTGCTCTAAAACAGCCATTTTGTTCTGGACACAGCTGCAGAATGAGGAAAAATCCTTCTGAACATCCTGCTACCAGTGTGAAGAATGTAAACTGAGAGGAACAGTATTTGTTTTATTTACAAATCCAATTATCTTTTCATAAGTATTGCAACACATGTGAGCTTGTAAATGTTGAGAAAAAAGGGGAAAAATGTAAAAACCGAAATGAGAAAGTAAATTACTGAAATATCAGCTTTGATCTGTTCAAACCTGTATAATAAGTGCAAATAAGAGCAAATAATGTGAAAGAAATCAGCGGTGAACATGACAAGTCTGTATACATCACATCACAGCTGATCTTTACAGGTTTGTTTTGTTTTACAACAACAAAAAAATCAGTTTAACTTCATATTTTTACCCTTAAAATGTCATTTAGGTAAAATGTTTTTTTGTTTTTTTGTGGCTTTGACACATTGAAATTATTTATGTAGATCAGGGGTGGCCAGGTCTGGGGCCTCATTTATCAAACTGTGCGTAGCAACGCTGACTACAGGTGGCGTACGTATGGAAAACAGGAAATGCGGCACAAAAAAACTTCCCGATTTACAAAGCCGTGTGTATGCACGTCCCACGCCTGTTTCGTTTCATAAATCAGGATCAACACTAAATGTTGCGCACGTGAGGGAACATCTTGTCACGCCCACATGTTGGCCATAAAAGGTCAGGTGAACACCCCTGATAAATATTAATGATCTCATTTCCATGACGGTTCTGAAGGGAAAAAAGCCAAAAGGAGGAATTTTTTGGAAAATGAGGAAGAAATTCTAATCGATGAGGTTGTAAAATCTAAGGGGACAGATGCTGTCAGCGTCTCATCAGACCACCAGACTTATCCAGAAAGTACAAATAAAGTGGTCAGACAATAAAATGTAGGGAGAGAGCGCATCTT
Organism: Telmatherina bonti; assembly: GCF_933228915.1. Classification (NCBI taxonomy): domain Eukaryota; kingdom Metazoa; phylum Chordata; class Actinopteri; order Atheriniformes; family Telmatherinidae; genus Telmatherina; species Telmatherina bonti. The sequence goes on along the minus strand of NC_136619.1, from coordinate 39,861,898 downwards.
CGTCCACATGAGGTTGCCAGGCAGGACGGGGGGGGGGAGTGATTCCACCTTGTGTTCTAGCTGCGGTGTCCTCGCAGAGGAGGAAGCGCAGGAGATGGAGAGAAATAAACACCACCCTGACAGAAACCACACTAAAGATAAACTTGTGAATAAATGAGAATTCTCCACCTCTGATGTGTTGCATCACTTCTAGACGTTTGGCAGCAGCGTTTGGTTCCAACGTGAGAGGATGACTGACAACACAATCATTCAGATTGGATGATTGTTCAGGTGGTGAAGCGCTGACGTCATTTAGTAGCATGTTATGTAGCGTCTCCACTATCTGCACACATCTGCAGCTGTACAACAGGTTTCCTCCTGGGCATGGAGGCACCTCCACCTGCCTCCATCTGCCCGATGGCCGCTACACCACGGCGTGTCTGGTTGTGGAGAACATAGTTCTGTTCTGAGCTCTGGGTTAGAAAAAGGAGTGAGCATGTCAGTCACTTGCCTTTGGAAGGTGCCAGCCTGACCCCAGAGTCTCCAAGCTCCTGCGCAGGGACAGATAAGCCACTGTGCGCCTTTACACATTTGGGTGCATTTTATATCCAACCATCACTTCATGTTCTGTATCTGCAGGTGGAGGAAACACCTGATCGGCCTGATGATGGGCGACACGTCATTTTAATGCAATTTTTCCTTTAGACTTTTATTATTATGGCAGCTTCTGTATGACTTAACTGTGTGAAATGGTTTTTATAACATGTAGCACTGCTTCGTTTCAGAACAGATTTTAGGGGTTTTAGTGGTGGAGGAACAATATCAAATGTGTGGGTTTTTTTCATTATTTTTTTTTTCAAATGCTGTTAATGTACGGCATTCTGCGTAAAGGTTTATACTTGATTTTGAACAAATGTATCAAATTTCACACCATTTCTTTGGTTTTATTTTCTGCCTTTGGTGTCGCCGTTTCCCGTTTCTCCAGATTTTGTGCGTACGCCAGGGTCAGAGTTGGCGTGGAGGTCGGGACGTTTCACCGCCAAGTCATGTTTTGATAAATCCCAAAAGTTGACTATAATTGGCGTACGCCAGGTTTTGTGCGTGCGACAGCTTTGTAAATGAGGTCCCTGGTCCTGGAGATCTACCATCCTGCTGTTTTTAGGTGCAACCCTTCTCCAACACACCTGGATCAGATAAGTGGCTCGTTAGCAGGCCTCTGCAGAGCTGGATGACATGCAGAGGAAGGATTCAGCTATTTGACTCAGCTGTGCTGGACAGGGGTTGCATCTAAAGACTTGGACATCCCTGATGTAGATCTTTAATGATTTAAAGGTGGAGTATGTAAGATTTTCAATAGTTTCAAAATAAATTAACTAATAAAATAACTAATAAAATAGGCAAACATTTAAGAAGGGTCTTTGTCATTAATTAAACTTGTAATTTAATAACGCATCAAACATGGACAGACTGGAAGCTACATGTTTAAAAAAACTATCTAATTATGATTGTAGTTATTTTATTAGTTAATTTATTTTGAAAATATTGAAAATCTTACATACTCCACCTTTAAAAGGAGCTTAAAGTTATTTAAATTTACAAATGAACAGGAACAACATTGTTTACTTGGTTCCGTCCAGTTTACTGAAATTCATTCAGTAAATCCAGTAAATTTTCCAAACACTGATGAGTTCTGAGTGAAGATCCAACGACATTTAACTCCACTTGTTTTTGGTGTGTCTGTGTGTGTGTGTGTGTTACACCATAGTGAGATATGCTTTTCATTTGAAGTCGACCTGGTTAGTACCTGACAATGATCTATTTCTGCTGTGATTCCTAAAACCTTCAAACTGACAGGTTTTCCCCCCCAAGGCTCAACATAACCTCTCCAACCCAGGCAAGGTGGACTGGCAAGAACCAGATACTCTTGTAATTAAACCAAAATATAAACTGACTGATTGCCTCTGACATGACATTTCACCCAGATGCTAAACTTCACTTTCAGGCACACTTCTTTTCTGTCCCCTCATTTCCTACACCCGCTCAGTGCGAGCCTACGATGAAGCCAGATATGAGAGCTGAATGTTAGGATGGCAATGTATGCCATATATCAGCATAATCCGAAGCCTGCGGGTGGATCTCCTCGCTCCTCTGAGTCCAATTATACAGCGCCTGTTGTTTGAGCAGACAGGCTACGGTGCAGATTGAGCCCCAGATCGAGCCAGCACCACCTACCTCCACCCATCCTTGCCTTGACACCCACTCATGTTCATAAATAGCCAGCTATAGAAACGCACGGAAACGCTCATGCACGGCGGAGATGATTTGTTCAAATTTAACGAGGTGTTGTGTGCTGCTGCATAGCTGTTTACACTGTCACATGTATAATTAACGAGACAGAATTTACTTAACGATGTGAACAAAGGCTGAAAATTCCTCACAGTCACAGAGGAGCCGTGTTTTTCTGACAAGGCTGACGAGAAAAACATGGTCAGCTCTCAAAGTTTAGTTTGTTGAAGTTTGGTTACAGCGTTGAATTATTTACAGAAAGTAATCGAGGAATAAAATCTTAAATATTCTACATCCCTCATGCAAATAATTAAACCATCAGTATATATAAATTCCAGTTTATCTTCATGAAATTAGTTTCAAATACCACATGAAACATAAAATCCCAGCAGCTACACATAAAGCTGCCATGATGATGCCAGCTGCCCAAGTCTGCTAATTACACATTCATTTCAGTTAGGTATGTTGGAGCAGGGAAACCTCTAAAGCCTGCAAGACGTTGGCCATGACCAGGATATGTCAGGTTTCTGACTCAGTGGTTCACAACTTGGGGTCTGAGAACCTCCCAAGGGGTTCCAGAGGTCTTTACAGTTCAGAGCCAATCCTAATGGTTCTGACTGGTCATTGGGATTACACCATCCAACCCCATTTTACATAAAAAAACTCCAGTTCCATGCCAGGCTTTATGTTTGAGAAAACCAACAAATGAAACCAAGGATTATAAAAACGCAATGAGCAACTCAAAAAGGAAGCAGAAAGCAAAACAGAACACAAGCTGAAAAACTACAAAATAAAAGACAAGTCAAACAGCAGACTAACCCAAACCCAGACCATTACAGGAACTGGTGTTCTGGGAGCCTGAAAACCCAAATCTTTTAAACCAGATCCCAAAGAGAACCTGCTGTACAGAATCCTAATATATTTATCTTTGATAAAAAGTTTAATAAAAATTCCACCTGTAAAGTCTGTTGCATTAAATCACCTTCTATCCAGGTTCTGGGGTTTGTCATGTCCTGAACTTTGGTTCTTGGTTTGGGCTTTAATTCCTTGTTTATCCTGCTTTGGCAGTATCTTTACTTGTTTTTAAATCATAGGCTGTATATAAAAGATGGGCGGAGCCTCCGTGACGTCACCCGTAGGTTTCTGAAGAGCTGAATTGAAGCTCGGTGGGCGGTTCCTACCATCGCCACCTTGGCAGGGGCATGCGTGTCGTTTCTCCCTGAAAATACAAATATGGGCAAAGAGGTGGAGCTGAGAAGGGAGCTGTGAGCGTCATGGTGGATGATTGACATCAAGCGAACTCCAAGCTTTCTGTAGCTAAAAGCTAACCAAGCTAACCTGGAGATAACAGGCGCTAACCAGCTAACGGAGGTAAGTGGGCTAAAGCTAAGTCACGTTGCTAACCATCTTCAAACCGCGGTTTTTGAAGCGGGAGATTGGTACCATGAAGGTAAACCTGACCTATTAAACCTAAAATGGATTTTTGAACCAGGCTGTAAACATGTTTATTTCTGCTGTAAACATGTTTATTCCTGCTGTGAAGTTGGTCTTTTTAACATGGGAGTCTATGGGGATTTGCGCTGTTTTGCAGCCCCTAGTGGACGCAGGGGGAACTGCACTTTTATGCACTCAGCATAGGCTTCACTTTTAACTGCCGGAGGTTGCTGCTTGGTTTAAATAAGCTATTGAGCTCCATCAGGAATGTTATTCCAGCTTATTATTCTGTTAATGGGTCCTTCCTCCTCATCACCGACCACCATCTCATGGCAAGTACTCCCTCACAGAACATCACTGGCATTTTTACCATTTCTTTTTTCTTCTTTTTGGAAAACACAAGAAATCACACTTTACCTAAATGAAGAAGAAAAGGTCCAGCTGGCTTCCTCTGAAGTCCAGTCCCTCATTAGAGAACCGACAGGTAAAACGTCAAAGTGATGAAGGTTGGGCTTCGGAAGTCAGCTAAAGGAAAAAGAAACAGTGCTTTTGCTTTCTTTTTTTCTGTGTGTGTGTTTTTTTTTCTCAGCTGTGTCATCGGTGTAATTATGGACCAGCTTAACAGTCAGAGGCCCTGCGGAGTCTTTAAAGCCACTGATCAGAGGCTCAGAGTCTCTAATGACATCCAGTGGGAGGAGGATGTTGCTCAGTGCTCAGAACCTTCTGAACACATCTGCTTCTCCTGCTCCCGTCACACCTTTCCCTTTTACTTTGATAAATGTTTCACATGAGCTTTTGCTCTCTGTTCCTTTACCTCCTGTCAAGCCAAGATAGTTAACAGACACACACCATTTTCACAGGAATAAAGCACAACACCATTCACAGCAGTCTCATCTCAAACTCTTGGTTTTATTACTGCAGTATCTGAGTCATCTTAGGTACCAAGTAACCATTGGTTGTCACATTAAAGCAACAGATTTTCAGTCTCAAAACAAACAGTCAAAACCAAAAGGGAAACCCTTCAAGCAACTCTCAGATCTGTGTCTCAGGAAAACCACTGCAAGGTTTACATTCATCTTATCCTTCTGGTATCGGAGACCGTTCCCTGGAAGATTGCTTTTGTTTTCAGCAGAATAAAACCTGAACATTTGCTTCCTCCACACTGCATGACAGATACGACTCGCAAAGCAAGTGCACTGATCGGAGATTGTGCTCACCTGGGGTCAACGGGGAAGCCGCTCACCTGCGACTTGTCAGCTCAGCCTACATGAGAGCCAGGCTGCATTCGGTTGTTGCCAGATCTTTGAGTTTTCTTCTTTCAAGGAAAGGATTCACAACCCAGTCAGTTTTGACTATCCTAGATTGGACTTATAATAAAGCCTTTTTTTTTTTTTTTTTTTGCTCTTTTTTCCCCCTCAACCTGTTGTCGACTCCGTTCCTGGATCCACCCTACAACCCGCAAAACCTTAACAGGCTGGAAAAACTACCAAAGAACACGGAGATGTAAAATTCAGGCACACAGAAACTTCTCTCCAGCTAAAAGAAATACACAATAATTGGTAATTCTGCAGTATTTGCAAAATATTATTTAACAATTAAATCAGTAGATGCAGTCGTAGTATTCACATTTTGTTTAAAGATGAAAACTTAAGTTCAATCAACATTTCCTTCTTTTCTGTGGCATTCAGGTGAAGAAAAAAAGTTTTTTTTTTTTTTTTTAACATTTTTATGTTGTCCGATTTCATGATAAACTTTGGGTTGTTCAGCTGTATTTTGGTTGAATCAAACTACAGCAAAGGAACTGGTGTAACTGGTCTGCAACAGGATCCGCAATGGTGTGGTGGTTAGTTGCATCGCAGTAAAAATGTCTCTGGTTTAATCTGGCTCTCACTGTGCATGCATAACTTCCTCCCACTGCCCAAAAAATGTTTGTTAAAAGTAGCAGAAGTTTTCCAGGAGCACTTTTTGCTCTACTGCTTAACATTAAGGATCAACCAATAATCTGCATGGTCGATAATATCCGCCAATTTTGGGCCATTTTTTTTAATAATCTGCATCAGCTGTTTTTTTTTCCACTGATAGGAAATTAATATAAGTTTATTTTAATATGCGCTGGTTTGGCTTGTACATGGCGGTCTTGGCTGGAAGTCACTGCTCATGGCTGTGTAACAGCTCCAATAAGAGAGAGCGAAACACTGCATGATGACTGAAGGCAGCAGAAGATGTTGAAGTTGGAATAATAGTCCTCTATGCTGAAGCTGCAAAGACAACACAACCTTATTATGATCAGTTTAAAGCCCAGACTTCCCTCTCCAGCCACATTTACCAGCTCACTGGGGGAGATCCCGATACGTTCCCAGGTCAGGCAAGAGATATAATCCCTCCAGAATGTGTCTCCTCCCGCAGGTAGAAATCCACATTATACAAGTAGTAATGAAAATATTCCATGAGCTGATTCTCTTTGGTTTAAACCTGTAAAATACGCATATTTTTGTAAACATGGGACCACAAAAGCTTGAGGGTTTTAGCCCGACATCTGATCCATTATTAACATCGACATCCAAGCCTGATACCAATATCAGAGCAAGGTTTGCAGCTTTTTCTGTGAGAATCTTCCAGTTCAGGTCCAAGTAGACTCCTCTCACCTGACACCTCATCTGTTTGACCTGATGAGCTACAGGTCAGCGAAAGCTCGACTCAGAGTTTCTTCCCTGATTAAGACTTTTTCTTCCAATTAAGCTGCATTGTTTATTGCCTGGAGTGTTTTTTTAAAAATTTTTTTTAAAGACACAAACAGTGTAGCACTTGTAATCCTGTTAGATGCCACATGTGAGCTTTCTAATTTATAACTCCTTCATAAGTCCTACATTGTCTCTATAGTTATATTTTTTTAACACTGTGACAAAGCAGCCTCGTCACATTGGATGCAGACAGATGTCTCTACATCCAGCCACACACACACACACACACACACGCACACACACGCACACACACACACGAAGGGGTTACTAACTTACCGCGTGTTGACCTGTTCACTGCTAGCTGGGAAAACCCGAAGAAGCGTCCGACTACACTTAAGATGCGGATAGATGCTGCAATGCATCACGGCGTATTGTGGGGTTTAATCTTGTTATAAAGGGTTAATTATTGTGATGTCAACTATGTTTAAATGTATATCCGGTGTGGAAGGTTTCTGTTTAAATATCTGTGTACAGAACCAAAAGGAGAAGAAGAAAAACCAGGTTACCTGAGAAGCTTCCTGTTCGGTGAGGAGCATTAAGTTTATAGGGACTTATTCAGAGCAGTAGGTTGGATGATCATTGGCAAGCTGGCTTTGGAGACGTTTGTGTGGAAAACTCATGTAAATAGTGTAAATACTGTAAATATTGTACATATTTTGATGGGAGCGCTGGATATACTGCTGCACTTGGGAATAAAAACCACTTCAACAGAATACCGACGTCGCCATCGTTCTTGTACCGCACAGAACCCCGTCACAAACACAATCTCATTATACTTTAGCAAATCTGTGTGCACAGTTCAGGTTAGAAAACTCCTTCTGTGTTCAGCCTGATGGGAAGCAGTTTCAGCACCTTGGACCTCCATTATCACTAGCTCTATTCTATACTTTCAGAAATCAAATGGCCAGAACTGAGATCTCAGGAGGGAAGTGACAGCAGCACACTCTTGAAATAATAACCAATATAGTGCAATGAAATAATACTGCGATTGAAGCCGCAGAAGCACTCAGATCTGGTGTCAGACAGCCTTTTCCTGCAGGAGCTGCATGTTCTGTTCTCTTCAAGGCCTCCGGACTCCTTCTGCAGAAATAGGACTTCTACCTTAAGCTGGTGGTCTGTCTTGGTCTAATATCCTGTCTTACCACAGTCTGTCTTAATGTTCAGTGCTATGTACCTGAATGTCTGTAATATTCAAACACACCCCATTAGCATCATTAGCTAATTCATACAAACTGCTTGGAGAAAAAACCGCAGCAGATTTATCAGGACACAACCATGTGAAATGTTTCTGCTGTGAACCACATTTTAGTTTGAGGTTTTGCAAATAACTTCAATCTTTTTCACACAGCTGAAGCAGAAAATCCCAGATTTCCTTTTTCCTGCTACATCTGTGGAAACATCCACCTGTTAATAGTTTCCTACTTCCTTACCTTGTCACAAGCAAGACCATGAATACTTTAACTCCTCCACCTGGGGTGGGACCTCATTTCCGACATAAAGAGGACGCGCCACCCTTTTCCAGCTGAGGACCATGGGTTCTGATCTGCATCCCAGCTGCTTTAAGCTCACCAGTAAACTGCTCGAGTGAGAGCTGAAGATCATGCTATGATAAAGCAAACAGGTCTGCATCATCTGCAGAAGAGAGACATCTAATCCAGAGTCCACCGTGCTGGACCCCCTCAATGTCCAGGCGGGTCCAAGAAATTCTGGTAAAAAATAATAAACAGAATGAGGGACAGATGAAGTCCCAGACTCACTAAATCCAGCTGAAGTGCAGCAATAAGAACGGTTGTGTAGCGGTGGAATGAAAAAGTGTAAAACCCCGTATTCCCAAAGCAGTCCCAATATGACTCTCCATGGGAGAAGGTCGAACACCTAGAGGTCCACAAAGCCCAGTAAACTCTTATGTCTCATGCCTTATTGGACCTGCTGATAGTTACCATGTCTGCTCGTCCTCCTCTGGTTCATTCAGCCTCACTGATCAGAATCAGACTTTTATTGTTATTGTCTTTGAACGATTCACAGACTGGGAACTTGTTTCAGTGATAAGGTGCTGAATAATACAAAAATAATAATAAAAACACTGAATAATAATATAAAAGTATAAATACAGCTATTTTACAACTATTTTACAAATAAGGTAAGGGCATGCAGAGAAATGAACATGTATACATACATTTTGTTTTGTTAAAAATGTATAATAAAAAGTAAAGGTAAAAGTGATCAAGTATATAGAAATGCAGATATGTAGAGTATAAACAGTAGCATCTGAACGACCGTGCAATGAAAATAATCTAGTATATACACACACAGATATGTACTGTGACATTCAAACAGTGCAATAGATGAAGTGATGTGACGTGACTTATGAAGTGTCCAGCTCAGGTATTATGAGTGTTCATGTTCACTGGCCCAGACTACATTTCCCAGGATTCCTCTGCACCTGCCATCATGCAGATCACCTGTGCTCCTCTCGCTGTCCTCATGTGTTGCACCTGCGTTTCATCCCAGTGATTCGTCACTTCCTGTGTAGTCTGGTCTTTCCTGAGACCTTAAGTCTCTTCCTCTGTTCTTCGCTGCCTGTTTGAGAGTAATAAAAAAAACTTGATCTATTTTTATGAAATGGAATGAAATGAAAAATACCTTATTAATCCCCAAAGGGAAATTCAATATTTTTATGATAAATATATAAAATATGATAATTATATGAAATATGAAATAAAATATACATAAAATTCAATAATTTTATGCTGCGTTTGTGCCCACCAACCACCAAGCTGTGTCTGACAACAGTGTTAAACTGGTCCACTGTTCCAGGACCAGAACCAAAACCACACCGGTCCTCGTCAGTCTGAACACAAGCATCAGAGTTTTTCCACACCTCCTGGTTACGATGTGACAAAGATGAAGATCCTTTATTGTCTCTATATTAACATGAAAAAACCTGCTCTGTCCTTCATAGTGCAGTTTTTTAAACAATAAGAATGAATAAAAATGTTATTCAAATAAACTGGTGATGTCAGACAAACCTAAATGACCTGCAATCTCTGTTGGAGTACAGATGCTGCTTCTTTAGTTGCTATGAAACCTTTTTTTTTTTTTCTTTCTGGTTTCATGACCCATTTAGGTGTTGAGTAATGAATGCAGCTTGATGTGATGTTGTGTTGTGGTCGTATCTGATGCAGAGGAAAGAGTGTCAAACTGTGTGAAAGTGCAGGAACCATTAAACACGTTTGCTGCCCAGTGGTTCCAGTAACAAACTCACCCATTAGAATGGAGTCTGGACATGAATGAATGACTGTGTGTGTGTGTGTGTGTGTGTGTGTGTACAGCCTCAGTAGTTTGTTACCCCGTCTACCCTCACTGAAACATTCTCCCCTCTCCTCCGTTAACGTGCTGTTGCTATGATACCAGCCGCACATCTTTACTCCTCCACTTACAAACAGCCAGAATGTGTGTGTGTGTGTGTGTGTGTCTAGTATGCGTGAGAGATATCTTTCTCTCTATGTCTTGACTGTCCTCAACACATGCACACATGCACATACACATTCCTCTATAAATCATTCCTTCACACTTTAAAAGGTAACCTGTTTTGCAATGAAAAAAGGTGTTTTTAGTATTTTTTCTTCCCACTCTCCTGCAGACACATTACTGCTTCCACAAACCTGCAGATAAATTAAACCAAACAGTTCAACCGACTGGAGAACTGCTGGGTTGTTTCAGATAACATTTACACCTCACACATCCTTAAACAAACAACGTATCGTTTGCTAGTTTGTTTTATTTTAATCTACAGCATGAAGGACCCAACACAAACCCAGTTACTCTAATTCCCATTACAGCAAACCAGAGGAAAACATTGTGCAAAGAGATTCAAAGAATTTAAATATTTAGGTTTTTATGTTCCAGACAATACCTGACAGGAGGTTTCTGATCTGACTCACTTTATGAAGCAGCAACTCAACGAAAAGCTACAACATTTGGTGAAAAATAGCAAGAAAAAGAGCTGATGGCCTCGTGATGTCAGAGTGGAGTTGCTTTGGGACTGCATGATCAGACAGAAGACACTGAGACGGCCTTAAATCACAGAGGAGCAGTGGGACGCTCTACAAAGTGCTTTAAACGGTCTACATGTCGAGAGCATCTTGAAAAACTGTCTGAACGACTGGCGTTGCCTCAAAGATGCACCAAATGCAGAGATCAACAGAGATTTAGCTCCACTCTTTAGTGTTTTCTTGGACACTGTGCATTAACCTTAAGGATAAAAGATGTGATGTCACAGCAGGACCTGGAAAAACTGGTCCAGGCTTTCATCTTTAGTCGGCTTGGTTACTGTAACCGTGTTTTTACGGGTCTTCCATTAGACACCTGCCGCTGATTCAGAACTCTGCTGCTAAAACCAAGAAAGTGGACCACATCAGTCCAGTTCTGAAGTCGTTACACTGGCTGCCTGTCCCCCGGAGGATAGACTTTAAAGTTCTGCTGCTGGTGTGAACGGTTTAGAGCCAAAGTACATCAGAGACCTCCTGTCCCGTTATGAACCTACTGGACCCTTCAGGTCATGGAAAAGCTGCATTCAGCTTCTATGCTCCTGGTGTCTGGAACAAACTCCCAGAAAGTCTCAGATCAGCTGAAACACAGTTTATTTAAATCCAAGTTAAAGACTCTCCACAGCTGCACTTCAGTTGTTTTTATTCTAAGTTTCTATGATTCTAACCCACTTCTCTGCGCTGGCATTTGCTCATACCTGAGCTTTTTATTTGTGTATTCTAAATTTTTTACTTTTATTTTAGATTTTTATTTTGTGTTCAGTTTTTTTAAATTTATTTTTAATGCACAGTGTTAGTTTTAAATTGTGCAGTGTTGTAGTTTGTTGCTTTACTGTTCAGCACTTTGGGCAGCTGCTGCTGTAGAAATGTGCCATATAACAGTTATTTTGAGTTTATTTCAATTCCAAATCTGCATGTTTCTTTACCTAAATGTAATTTTTTTCCCCTTGCTTTATTGTTTTTACTTTTAAATTATGCTTCTAATTGTCTAATGTTTTATTGTCTCTGTAAAGCACTTTGAATCACCCTGTTGTTGAATTGTGCTGTATAAATAAATTTGCCTTACCATTCATTTTAATGTGGAAAGCTCAACTTTATGTATAAAAGCCTTTAAAACAACTAGTTTAAACAACACAAGAGAATAAAACAATGAAAATGGGGATATATAACATAATGAAATAATTGTTCATTGTTTGCTGTTTACAAACAAACAATTCTAACGAACACTACTAGAAGAAAAATACCATCACTGAAAATGATTTGATTATTGATTATTTTTGTAATTTGTGCATGTCAAATGCAGTGTAAAAATTTAGCACAGCTTTATGGTGAAATCTGTTCCTAATTTGACCACTTGACAGTCGAGAGAAATTACTCCTCAAGCATAAAGTTTAATCAAAAACCTCTTATTAGGCAACTTTATCTTCAAATAAGATGTGTTATCATCACGCTCTGCTTCAGTGGGTAAAAAATGAGTCATTACTGTCAAACTTTCTGTCCTGCTCCTAGATATTCTACCTGCTGTTGGGGCAGAAAGAAAAATAAGTTATTAGAGAAGAAAATCTACCTAAAACTGGACAAGAAGCATTTGATATCCTGGTGAGTTACAGTTGCCACATTACTGTGGATTATATACATTTACTGTACTTTATGTGAATCATAATTAGCATGCTAATTATGTAAGGAAATAAAACAGGTAAAACCTTTAAAGATAAGCCTGTAAAACCAACCAGGACAAGAATAAATCTTGCAGAATGTGTGTGTGTGTGTGTGTGTGTGTGTGTGTGTGTGTGTGAAATGCCCTGTAAATAAATGAGTCCTGGTAATGTGCTCCACTGCTGAACTATAAAGTGTGTTTGTGGGAGATGTAATTTGAGTTGTAGGTGAAGGGGCAGTGAATGTTGATTTTCAAAATGTCCATATATATATATATATATATATATATATATATATATATATATATATATATATATATATATATATATATATTAGTTATTATCTGAGCTGATTACAGGAATTATAGTTTACGAGTCATAAAGAGACATTTATTATGATGTTAAACGAGTCGATTCCCTGCAGATTGTGTAGGCTGTAAGTTTTTCTGATGTCAGTTGGAGGTCAGTCGTGGTTCATCCATCATTCTCTGCTCAGGTCCGGCTACATCTTCCTCTTCCCCTCGCCTTCCCACTGACTCATCGACTTCTCCATATCACTCTGTTCTTCTCTAACACTGCCAGTGTGTTGTTGCCTTTTATTTAGGTTATTACAGGTCTACTCTTAAACAGGTAAGTAGAAGTGGGTTTCCTCATCAAATCTAGGCTAGAAGTCACCACCTTGTCTTCCTTTGCAGCTTTCATTTTATTAAAGTGATAAAGGAAATAGAGTATTTCAGCACCCATCTTACATCCTACCTGTACTATGAGCAATCTTCAGCCATCTTGACTGTTTTGATTTACTTTCTTCCTCCTATAATGTCTTGTTTCTTGGCTGAATGAGCCATGGTGTACGGTGTGTTTATGCCTGCTTGCTCGCCTGCATCGTGTTGCACACGGTGAAACCCGGCTGCAACGTCACGCGCTGTCCTGGAAGAACTTGTGTAATCCTGCATCTCAGCCTGCAGAGATTTACTTGATAGATGTCACTTTGCCATCAAATGAGTCAGAACCGCAGGGTTTTATGGCTGGAAAGTTTCTTTAGACAGAAGTGGAGCCTTCTATCCATCTCCTGGTGCCTGGTTTACATGTGTAATTTGGTTGTGGACGAGTCCCCCAATGCAGCAAACGTTCATCAAAAAGTGTACTTTCAAAGATGACCTCCAAATTCTCAACCTCAAAGGAAGGGACAGCTTAAAAGTTATGAATAGCTAGAGAGGAATGAGTTAATTTGGTTTGGGAAGAAGATGGAATCAACAACGGGAAATTCAGATTTGTCTTGGTTGAGTTTCAGAAGGTTTCAGCAAACCAAGTCTTAACTTCTGCTAAACATTTAGACCAAAAAAGAAGAAAGCATAGAAATGGCTTTGGTGGTGCATAGCACAGACATTTAACACTGCATCACCTAAAGATGGAACCAAAGTCAAGTAGATTAATTCTGAAGAGGAGGAGCCCTGGGACCGAGCCTTGGGGAACACCACCGGGGACTTAGGTTGTGACAGAAAATGTTTCAGTCTGTATATTAGGTTGTTATTTTAGTCTAAGACATGCTAATGAGTTATCAGTTTACACATTTTGCATTTAATTTAAGCTTTTGTTTGTTTGTGCTTCAATAAAGAACATCTGTGGTGTTCCATCCATCCATCCATCCATCCATGGAAAGCTGGAGTCTGTCCCAGCATTCATTGGGGGAGAGAGACAGGAACGCCCTGGATAGGTCACCAGTCCATCACAGGGCCCGTAGTATTCCTCTAAAAGACAGGAAGGAGTTGCAGAACAAAGCAGAAAGTCAGACATAAAATAAATTGACAAGCATTTCACAGCAGGCACCTTCTGAAACATGTCCACAGCTCCACACAATGCATGCATGCAAACATCCCGGTTCTGTTGAGGGAGCCGATATGTGACACATCTCATGAAAAGAACAGAAACAACAATAAACTGTTTACCTTTTAAAAGTCTTTGCTTTTAATCGTTGTCCTTGGCTGTCACCTAGAAAGATGCCAGTTCAGCCACATCATATGAAACTGAAGCCGACTTCAACTCGAGCTGAAAACGGAGCTGGAGACCAGAAGATCACAACTACACGTAACATCACCGTCAAGACGTAAACCACTTTCACCAGTGGTGTTACCTGTTAGACATGGTGGAATATGAAGGATTTTCTGCCAGTTGTGTCTTTATTAAAGGTTTTGCATATCTCCACTTTTTCATGCTAAACATTTAGTATGTTTGCGTTTCATTTACTTGTGTGAGGTGAAGAGTGTGTTTTTTATGATGTTTCTTTTAAAACCTTGTTGAGCCATCATGTCTTGGCTTACTTATCCCTTCAAAGCAAACCATCTTCTATAAGAACACTGCAGTTATATCTAGAAACATAAAGCGATTAATTTTTGATTCATAATGATTCCTGGAGCGATTTCTTCAGTATTTCTTAATATCAACAATGTGGATAATTGCTGCATGTGTCATCAAATCTAAGTTGGTTTATAGGACAGAAAATGTAGTCTCATGTTCAGGATCTCTCATGTGCACACACACAAACATGCAGAGTTACACACGGTGGGGTTCACTTGTGTTTATATGTACACATTTGCACTCGTGAGTGTGAACGCCTGCAGCACATTTAATGAGCTACACTTCCCAAAATAAGACTTTCTGTGGAGGGCCACTTTCTGCTGGCATCAAAAATCCTCCTAATTTTAGTCTTGCCAGGAAAAAGATTAGAGTGCTTTGGGCTGGAAGATAGGTCCCAATGCTGCTGAGTGATGAGTCACTTGAGTCAAATAAACTGCTAAGAGGCAAAGAGACAGACGAGGAAAAGGACGGACGCAGCGTTTTTATGTTGACTCTACACGCACCAATGAGAAAGTGGAGATACAAAGTAGGCTGCTATCATCTCAGCCTCACCGCTTATGTCTTGTCTCTCAGAGTTGTCTCCCTCTTTTCTTTTTTTATAACAAGTTTTTTATCCAGTCGAGACTACGAGTCCACCCTACTCCTGGTGAGGACCAGTAAACTGTGGATGGACATTCAGGAGGCATAAACATGGCTTTACAGGTGCCAGTTCCTTTGCTTGTTTATTGCTTTTGAACAAAAAAGAAAATGAGCTGTTGAATGAAGGTCTAAGAGATAATTTATTAGTGCTACATATTTGTTAGTTTGGAATAAAATGTCTCCAGGATTATTTTGGAGGGTTGTCTGAGCTGGAGACGGGTAAAACATCTCCTCTGGGTTGGAAAATATATCCTTCCCAAGTGGAAGGGTTGAAATGTCATGGAAAAATCACTTTGTTGGACATTTGTGTGTTCTGCTATTCAACTGTCAAGCCAACAGGCTGGTTAACACAACGTAGTCAGGTTAACCTTTTGGGGACCAAGGGTATTTTAGAGAAATAAACCTGACTTTTATTAGTTTAAATGCTAATAAACACCACCTTTCAATGCCCCATAATGTCCTATACCTTGTTTTTTTTTTTTTATTTTGAATTGAAATATGATAAACTGCTATGTAAATGAGGTTCCTTTGCTTGAAATAAAGAGTTTTATCATTTCGAAGCATGACTAAAGGTACTGAAGGGGACTGAAGCACCGCAGCTTTCCGCTGCACACACTGTATCTGTTACCAAGTTATACATCTGTTACGACGCCGTCGTGTCGTTCATGTTGAAATAAACTACTTGAGTAATGCAAATGTTTGTTTGAGCAGTTACGCATGGTATGCGTGCGTAAAAGCTGTTGTTTTCATCATTTATCGGCCTTGTAAATACAGAAGGCAGCTATCCGACTGCTGATGACGCCGATGCAGAGTGATTGACACCGTTTGGAGGCGTTTCCTGAGGCATCGTCGGTTCTGATTGGACAAACACGTGTCATGCGCCAAAGACAAAGGCTCTGATTGGAACACCTATTTTGACACAACACTGTATCACCTATGAATGGGCCACAGTGATGCCGGAACTACCGTCTGAAAGCCTGGAGTCTCCCGATTAAGAGGGGGAAAAAGTAAGTTTCTATCTTTTATGGTTTGAAAGTTATGCTCGAATAAACACAACATGGTCCCTGGCATCGCCGACGATGCCGGCGTCCCCAGAGGGTTAAGGGTTGGAATGTACACGTGGGCATCATGGCTGTTGGACACAAGAGCATGAACACGCGATCGGAGGTGAACATGTTGGTGGACAGCTACTACTAGTATCTTAAAGATTTTTTTTTTTAATCTCCGTTATCTTCGAAAAATGGCCCGTTGACGATTCCAGGCTCCAAGTGGAGCTTACTTCCCCTCGCAGTGACCTCCGCAGTCAGCCGTTTTCTGAGTACACAGATGTAGTAGAAGGTAGTGCTGTATGCTTGTGTACACAGCGTGTACATCCACACCCAGCTGGGATACGTCTAACTTTTTCTCTCTTTCTTTTCTTTAACAGAACTGGAAAACCATCGTCTTCGCTGATTTGTGAGAAGCTTACGAACCTGTTTCACACCAGTTAGCATTTGGCAGGTTTTTCTCTGGGAGTATATTTATAGAAACAACCCTGGTGTCCTTACCAGAGACAAGCCTCTCATCGTGGATGGGTGTAAAACTTTCTGAAAGGCGCTGCCGTGACCTGACCTTGTAATCCCACTCGAGCTACCCGCCTGTTCTCCTCTCCAGTCTCCTGTCCAGTAAACTTTGGAGCTTGTTACCTTGTTTTCTGCATCCCAGATTTCTGCCTCAGCCTTGACCTTTGGTTTGGTTTCAGCTCTCTGCCTTCACGTTGACGACCTTTGTCTGGCTTCGCTCACCTGTCTTGCTTTCCACTGAGTTTTTGCACTCCATCCTGTCTCCTGCCATTCCAGATTCAGTCACGTCCCTCAAACTTGCCTACCTTTCTGTAAACTGCACCTTTTTCAGAAATCATCACTCCAGACCTTGGAAATCAGAATGCATTCTTTATTTGTTGTAAAAAAGGAAACTTCTCAGTGTTTTGAGGTGTGTTTATGTCCAGACCAGCGAATTACTCCTTTTACAAACATGTCCATCATCTGAAAAGTAGAAAACATTTCAGACGAAAATAAAAATAATGACAGTATTATCTATTTAATCCATAAAAAGCCTCAATGTAAACATTTCTCCATTTCGATGACAGTTATATAAATGCAAATTATCATTTATGATTAAATCCAGAAGTTTAAGAAGTTAAATGTACGTTCTGCTTCTTGCAAAGTGCAACAAAAACTGAAATCTAACATTGGGGTCGGGGTCTTGTGAGGTTTTTCTTGTAGAGAAATGTAATTTTATCATAATTATTCTGATGTATGTAGAGAGTCTTGTAAGTACGCAGACATTGGGATGGGAAAGTTTGCCAACGTTACTGTGCTATAAATCTATAAATACAGTCAAAGCCTTCTGGAGAGGAAACTTCCTAAACACAGAGGCTGCTGTGAAAACTCTCCCCGACACCACTGAGTCACAGTCTGGTTCATGACCTGCAGGTGACAGAATATGAGCTGGTGTGATGCCTGGATTCAAACTGAGATTTCAGACATCTGTGGTAGGCTGACAAAGTAGCAGATGGAGGGAAAAAGGTCACATTTCCTTGAAAAAGAAAAGCTCTACATGAGAGCAAAAGCAGAGAGCTGACTGAGTTTGAAGTAATCAGAGTAGTTTTCAGTGACCGTATATTCCTAAAATCCTTGCCAAACAGTTCTGATATTGTTGGTTCTGCTGAAGATCAGACCCAGAATGAAGCAACGCAAATCCGTTCCATCCCAGCCAGGGATGAGTTTCCCTCCACTGCTTCACCTTCAAACAGGATAATGAACCCAAACACTCAGAGTTTAGACTGGAAAGACACTGCCATGTGTTTTATAACAGTTTGTCATGGATAACGTTTTTAGCATCCAAAAATAATCATTTGTAAGAAACACAATGATGCTGCAGCGTTGTGCATCTGGAAGTTCAGGGAACTGCTGCCTCCTGCTGGTGGAAACGCATCACTTCATGTTGGAAGTATTTTACTTTATTTATGGTTCCACAACCTTTGCCATGCATCCAGTATTTAAACATAAAAATGTGAATTTACGAATAGTTATTTGCTGAGCAAAAGGATGCTAAATGAATGATAATAATAATTTAAAAAAAAAATACTCATGAAAAAAAGATCCAGGTATTGATCCC
Source organism: Telmatherina bonti (assembly GCF_933228915.1). Taxonomy (NCBI): domain Eukaryota; kingdom Metazoa; phylum Chordata; class Actinopteri; order Atheriniformes; family Telmatherinidae; genus Telmatherina; species Telmatherina bonti. The sequence continues at coordinate 39,843,601 of NC_136619.1, read as the reverse complement.
AACTCTCTGGTAATTGGTCACTTATAAATGTGAGGTTGTCTTGTAAAAAGTAATACAACAATGTGAATATGATGCATGAAAAGACTTTGATAAACACAGCTTGTAAAACTTCCCTCCAGTTGGACATTTTTACCATTTTGTTGCCTCAATAACTGAAGAAGAATTGTTTGGCGATTTTCAGGACAACACCCAATAATCATAGTAAATCCTGGCTATTCTAAACTTTAGTGTGCAGGTATTAACGGTACTTGATTTAAGCTCTTTGCAGCTCAGCTTGTTTGTGATGAAATGTAATCATGCACTTCATTTTTAGATTTTTCCTTTTTTGGAAACTTTATGTAACTTTCTTCTTTCTAAAGTTGTAACTAAAGAAAAAAAAAACACAGAATTGAAAACTCAGTGGATGTTTTAGGGCCAGATTGTGCTTTTTCTTATTTCTATCTTGCTTTCAGTCTTTCGTAATGTGTATGAAAACCACTAACTGCTTGTTTCCTCTTTTTAAGAGGCACTTTGCAAAAAGCGCGTCAAGAAATACAGAAAGAAACATTTGGTTCCTGCATTATTCTAAATGTGAAATAATCAAGCTTTATGCAGACGAGTCCTTCCTGCTCTGAATGAGGTTTTGTTAAGTTCCCACACTGATGGAGAAATAACACAACAGAATATCAGACCCTGAGCTCATGATGGGGAATCGGTTCTGTCACATCCCATGACCGGTCCTGCGCTCCAGACGCTTCTCTGCATCCGTGTAGAGACAGATAAACTGCTGGAGAATAATGAGTCGTAACGTCTAAACTGCCGTTAGTTTTATTCTCCAGCCTTCTGAACAGTCATGGATCTGTTTCCATCCATCTGCCAGTGATCAGTTGTCAGAAACACGGTGGCAACAGCTGTGTTGAACGTCACAGGAGAGACTTCAGATGAAATCATGTAACTTCAGAGAGTTAATGTTTTATCTGATCTAGAAATTATTACAGTAATTCAACAAATGAAAACCTTTCTCTAAACAAGGTAAGACTAAGGTGACACGCAAATTAATGCTCATAATTCCACCAGTTGTTTTAATCAGTTAATAATGGCATAGATGCATATCTACCAGTTTCAGTGTCAGATGTCGGCGTTCGTCTCGTTACACCTGTCAATAATATTAAAATACTATTCATATAATGTTTATGCCGCCATTTTATTAGGGGATGGGTTAAAACCCGCGAGTCAAACTGTAACATACTGATCATTCATATGTTAATTATATCTATGCTGCTATTTTGCTTCTTTAATTATATATTATCTGTATATCTATATGGATTCATTGGCTTTGACTTGTGTGTGTGTGTAAAGTGCCCTGAGGTGACATTGTTGTGAAGTGGCGCTATGCAAATAAAGCTAAACTGAATTGCATTAATTACTAATTGACTAAAATATTCTACATCATTTATTTGACATCCACCTGCTAACATTAAAATGACCTGATAAAGTGATTATCAGTGACCACTCCTCTCTGTAAAAGCACATTTTTGTGAAGTTTGCTGGTTTTGAGCATTTATTTGTATAAACAGTGTCAAGGAGGAAAGACATCAGAAATAAGAAGCAACTGCAGTGTTGATCAGTCTGTGAAGGTTTTAAAAATACTTTCCATGCTATTTGGAAGTATTTCAGAGAGAAAGAAGTCAGTAAAGAAAGGTCAGACTGTGCAAAGCTCAGAAAAAAAAAGGATACGCAGGTACGCAGTAAATAAAGGAAGTGCACTCGCCATCATTCTACTGTCTCTTGTTTTGCTCAGCAGTAAATGCAAGTTGTTTTTGTTTCCTCATGTCTCCACGTGTTTCTTCATTCGTTCTTCAGAATTTTCTCCATTAAAAAGGAAACTTAAGAAGAAAAGCAAACACACTTTAACACCCACTAGTTTCCTAAGATGTTTGACCCACATGCAAAAATCAAGCAATCCTGGAGAATTAGAAAAGTTTTCTCTGTAATGATAGATATGAGAGGTGGAATGATGGATAAGATATCTGGAGAAGTGATGCTTTTCCTACTTGTTTGGAGTTGTAGGGAATCTGGGTGGTGTCAGGTGATCCGGGAAGACTGGTGTTGATAGTAGGAGCACGTGAGGGTTTTTCTGTTGGAGGGCGGACAGATCTCCAGATCCGGAGGACTGCCAGTGAAAGAAGTTTCCAAGTTGCTTGTTATTGTAGAGATGATTGCTGGAGATGAATACAGCAGGGAGAAATCACGGAGAGCTCAGAGGAATCCAAGATGTTGGAAAAAATAAAGATTTTAAGGTTTTACAAGAATGCGAGAAAACACTGGAGGGGTCAGGTTTTACCACGAGGCTCAACGTTCAAGCGAGGAAGGATCGGCAGTCAGCTCCAGATATGATGCTGGGGAGTTGATCACAAATCCTCCTCAGGTGTTCAGACCTGCACACCTGTGGGAAAATCACCCTCCAGAAAGGATCCTCTAGTGGAACCTGAAAAATACCTCCTAGAAAACAACCCAGATCCGTGACGATATCTTTGTGAAGTGTTGAACTTCGCAACGTGCTTCTTCCATCTGCGGCGCTTACTGAGAAGCTCGTGTCACTAAGCAGTTTCATCAAAAACTAAAACAGCTCATAACTTTTGCAAATGTGTTCAAATCAAGCCATTTATTTACAGAATATGAACTTCAAATCATCAACAGAATGACCAAAGTCAGAGCGAGATAAACCCAGTCCTGGCGCCAGGATCGAGTAGCTGGTTGCTCCGTTTATCAGCTCTCTATAAGAGGACAAGTTTAATTTTTCTAATACAACAGCCGGCCCAGTCAATGTAGATTAGATATAGAATATAAAAGCAAAAAAGTATTTTCCTTTTTTCTAAAGCACTCTGAACTGTCTTGTACATGAAAAATGTGCAATAATAATATTTTAAAGAGCTAAATATTCTGGCTGAAATTCAGCTGAAACACCTTTTAAATAAAAAAAAGAGCATTTTATTGATTAAAAGCAAAGTCAGTCTGGTAGTTTCAACCAATAATTAGACTATAATTAAATAACAGACTGTCTGAGAGAGAGAGCAATTAATCACACACCTAAACAGAGATGTTACAGGAAACTCAATCAGCACCACATTTAACACAGAACAGCACAAACACTCAACACAGAGGCTTTCATAAAGATCCGGCTTCTATGTCCATGCCAGAGGAGAATCATGGAGGAACGATCGGTAACCTGCACGGCTCCTTTAAATGAGCTCATGGAGAGAAAAGCCTCTTGAGCTCAATCACACTGATTCTGGTTTGTTTTGTCCCCCTTAATCCAGCTGCAAACGATGAGGAACCTCTCGTTACTGCAGCGGTTGGTGGCTTCCCAACCTGATAGCTTTTTTAGCGTGACACCTGACATGTTCTTTCTGTATAAAATCAAACTTTATTTTAAGCACTTTTTATGCATAACAGCAGCACAAAGCGCAGCTTTTGCATCTTAAAAACACAAGCTACCCAAGTTCATCACATAAGCAAGCAAAGCGCAGACATACACAACTCAACAGGCACATATGGGTTTAAAACATGGGGACAAAAGGCCAGTACTCATAATATAACAGCAGATCGATAAATAAAAAGGCCCAAGAACATTAGAACGTTTAAAAACTTCAGAAAGTACCTTAAAATCAACCTCAAAATGATCAGGTTTAATAAAGTAGAACTGTAATAATGTAGAACTGGTTTAATGAAGCCTTTCTGATGCCTGTTTTCCAGAGGAATCAGGCTGTTTACTTCACTAAAGCTAGCTGACAACTTTGAGCCAAATAACACTAAAATGATGGATTATGTTCTTTACATTATCCATCATTTGCATATTTTAATGTTTGCATGTCTGTATATTTAATCTAAATCAAGTTTTCTGAGCACTTAAAAGCCACAGACAGGCACCACTTTTATGTATGATGATTTAGTACCTAATTCTCCTTTTTATTTGTGATATTAAGTTTGAAAGTTATTGTTTTGGAGACTGATGGGGGTTGTCAACGTCATTCACACATTTCCTATTGAACTTGTGCAACATTAATACAGTGATGTCATCCAGTTAATGCAGACGCTAAACCCTGAGTGATATGTGAAGCAAAAACACCAAAACGTCCGACAGAGGGGACTTTTCACTTTCCCCCAGTTCTCTTACTGGAAACCAGTTATTATTTAAGGCCTTCAAAAGATAAAAAAGTTTGATCTCATGGAAGTAAAATGTATCCCACTGTTCATTCATGTGTTTGACGTATCTAACACACTGATTCGCTGCGTTGAGCCCTTCAGAAGTGGTCTTTAGCAGTAAAGTTTCTTTGACGCTTGATATAAAGAAATGAAGGGTGGCCTAATACTTGTGGTTGGTGCTGAAATTTCCTTCCTCTAAAACGTTCACTGGTCCAGTATCAGAAACAACGGATTGGCCCACAAGCTGCAGGAGTCGTTTATAAGGACAGGAGAGCTGAGCATCAGCTGCATCCAGACTCAGACTCTCATCTCTGAAGTTTAACGTCAGACGACCATCATCATGACTCCAGCTGTGCTCTTCCTCCTCCTCATCCTCTCAGTGACGGACGTTTCTCTGGTACGTTTACCTCTGAACATCATTTGTATCCTGCTGACGTAAGGTTGGCAGGAACTAGGTTTAATAAAAAAAAACTTCTGATTGTGTGGAAGATAAAAATTTCAGCTAATCATCTAAGAGTTCAGAAGATTTTAGAGCTTTGATAAACATGAACATGAAGTACTTCTGCTAATATTTAAAGAATCATCTGAAAAATACAGTTTAGTGAAGTCCTGAAATGTGTTCTTGTGTTGCAGGGAGCACCGATCGAAAACGAGGACGAAACAGGTGAAATAAATCAATTATTTCCATACGTACCTGACATGTGACACAATGTAAACTTCTATTTGTATCTCTGAAACCATCCCGAGACCCAAAAATGGAGACGCAACACCCAAACTTTGGAACTTTTAAGCTGCCATCAGGTGTATTAAAAAGAAATCCAATAATCCAAAATATTATTTCAATAAAAACTCTCAGCAACCACTTGCTTGGCTTTATTCTTTGTAGACATTGAATATTTATTTAAAAAAAAAAAAAAAAGGTCTCCTTTAGTCTAAATTCACTAAAAGATCGGTAACAGTGTCTGTTTTTAGAAGTTTGATAATCTGACATCTGTGTTTGAGGCACATTAATTAGACGTGCACCTCTGATACTGTTTTTATATTCACTGGGGACATTTGTTGTGCTGCAGGCACACCGGAGCTGCTGGACGACATCGCTTTGCCCGACACTTCCAGCAGGAACGCGGACCCATGCACCGCCACAGGCTGCAAGTGGCCTAAAACTGGCCGCTACGTCTACGTGCCCTACTTCATCTCCTCTAACTTCAGTAAGCAGCTGCAACTTTGATATTTAGTCAAGGAAAACCACCAAAGTCACAATTCTCTCTTTTGTTTTTAAGTAAGATGTACAAGGCTTTTAACTAAGTGGTGAAATTTGCAGCTTCTACAGAGCGCGACATCATCCTGAAAGGCCTGAAGAGCTTCAGCCAGTCCACCTGCATTCGCCTCGTCCCGAGGAAAGCAAATCAAGAGCATTACCTCCACTTTGAGTCCAAAGAAGGGTAAGAACACACACACAAGTGCAAACAACACAACACTATGATTAATTCTCCTTATTAAAATACATTTTAAATAATTGCTGCTACTACTGTAATTTTTAATCAGATTATTATGCACAAAATAATTTGTAATAATTTCAGGAGCTCAGGTGTAGAAAAATCTGGATATCAAATGTAAAACTCTGGTTACTGTGTGTGTGTCAGGTGTTGGTCCTACGTGGGTCGTCAAGACAAGAAACAATACATCTCTCTGGAAAAGAACCGCTGTGTGAAGCACCGCACGGTGCAGCATGAGGTTCTTCACGCTCTGGGCTTCAAACATGAGATCAGCCGCTCCGACAGAGACAGTTACGTCAAGATTCTCTTCGACAACATTAAGTCAGGTCAGCTCACACACTCAATGCTTCGGCGTGTTGTCTGCCAGTCATCCAGGTAGACAAGCAGCTCAGGAAACAGGTGTGTCCCACGCTTTCCCGCCTGTTGCTGAATGTTGTTTCCGGTTTCGATGCAGGAAAGAGCAAAAATTTTGAAAAAGTGCAGACAAACAACTTGAAGACTCCTTACGACTTCACGTCTGTCATGCAGTACAGCAAGTAAGTGTGTGAGTGTGTACAGGGGAACGTTGGGGGGGGGGGGGGTGTTGTGATTGGTTATCATTTTCTTCCTGCTTCGTTAACATTCCCATAAAATCAGAAGGATTCAGCCTGAACTGAACTGCAACTCAACAATAAAAGAATGAAATAAAGATTTTTAATAAATCAATGAGTGATATTTATCCTGTTATGACGCACTGTGAACATTGATATATCATGTAAGTATCGGTAACTTCCTCAGAAATAACGATGCTAAATGCAAGAAAGCTTTTGATCGAAAGGAAAAATAAGTTTAAGACAAAATGCTGGTTATAATTTACACAAAAAATCTTTATATTAATCAAATTTATAGAGTAAACCAAATTGTAATTAGAAACAACATTTTTATCTTGTTCCTTGACACCTTTTATAGATTTGCAAGCAGATGAGAGAAACAGATACAGTGATTCAAAAAGAAAACAATCCTTATTGGCTGGAAGATGGTGATATGATCCCGATCAGTTTGGCCAAATACTTGTTGCTTTTTTAAATGTTGGATAATTTAGAAATGACATCGCCTGGCTGAGTTTAGACAGACATTTTGTTATTTAAATACATTTGAAAAAAAAAAAGAAACAGCTGTCAGAAGTTACATAAAGAAAAACAATAGAAATAGAAGTGATGGAAAAAAAACACTTTACAATTGGGGCTAAAAATTTTTGCATCATTTACATATATATATATTTATATAAAATATATAATATACTGCTCAAAAGAATAAAGGGACCACTGAAGTAAGACGTTGTAGATCTGAATGAATGAAATATTTTCATTAAATACTTTGTTTTTTTCTGTAGCAAGAGGAGAAATATATGGCTCTCACTCGTCGTTCGCGACAATGCCACCATGGGAAATTCACCCCGGGAATAATTTAAAACAAGGCCCTCAAGTTCATTTACTAAAAAATGCAGGAGACTTGTTCCAATTTTAAGAAGTTTTATTTGACAATTAAAATACTTTACTGCGATGGACTGGCGAGCTGTCCAGGGTGTACCCTGCCTGTCGCCCAAAGCCGGCTGGGATAGGCTCCAGCTTCCCCGCGACCCTGAATTGGAATAAGCGGTTCGGAAAATGAATGAATGAATGAATAAAATACTTTAAGAAAAGACTAAAATGGAGCAACAGTTAAAACTTGCAGGCAAAGCTGTGGAGAAAGGGCGGTTAAAACCAGGGGCACTTCTCAGACAAACTAAAAAAAAAAAAAAAAATCACCCCACAACACAAGGACAATTCACCATCATGCACACAGACACACAGTGCCACCCCAACCGCAAGGTGCAGAAGACAACAACAGGTCACCACCTGGCGGATCTGACCGCTACCATCAGCTTTCAGCTGCTGAAAAGAAAGATACAATATAAAAAGCTTCACAACTATACTGACACTGAGATCAACGGCGGATTAAAAGCCTCCCTCGGTGGCGAGTCAAAAAGAGAAATTAAAATGTTCTAAAAAGTAAAAAAAAAAAAACCACATTAACAAAGTTGGCTTCCCCACAAAACAGTAAAGCAAGGGAAAGAATCGTCCTCACGACTGGACAGCACAGACAATGCACTAGTTAGTTTCCTCCACACAGACGTCAGCCTGCGGATTCCTCTTCATTCAGTCCCAAGTGTAAAAAACAGAGGCAAAGCAGCAGCTGTGTTCCAGCGGCCCACCTCACCAGCCACAGCACAGGAACTTGCTTTCCAGGCTATGATCAGCCAGGCCTTCAGTCCCTGTGATGCATGGAGCGACAGGTCAGCCACACAGAGTAATAAAATAAAATACTCTAGCAATCCCTTACTGATCCGACATTTTCCCCAGCCACCCAGAGAGCAGAGCAGAAAGCTTGATGCTTTTTCCCACGATGAATGGACCTAATAACACACCCACTTAATCATCGCTCAGACCTGATCATCAATAGGGAAATTCAGACCAGCAATGAACTGATCAGCAGGGGTGAAGGAGACCCACAAAGGGATTTATCTGCAGGAGCGAGGTCAGCCAGCAGAAGTGTGCACTCAGGTGTGTTCAGCATGGCACTGCTGTGTGAGGCACGGCCTTTATACCACAATAGATCATCCAGGTGCAAATCACAGGCTGATCACCTGAGACTCTCTCTCTCACCACATTTCCAGAGTTGAACGTGCTGACAACAAAATCACACAAAAATAATCACTGAAAATCAAATGTATCAACCCATGGAGGTCTGGATTTGGAGTTATACTCTAAATGAAAGTGGAAAAACACACTACAGGCTGATCCAACTTTGATCTAATGTCCTTTAAACAAGTCAAAATGAGGCTCAGTAGTGTGTGTGGCCTCCACGTGCCTGTATGACCTCCCTACAACGCCTGGGCATGCTCCTGATGAGGCGGCGGATGTTCTCCTCCTCCTTCTCCTCCCAGACCTGGACTAAAGCATCCAGCAACTCCTGGACAGTCTGTGGTGCAACTTGGCGTTGGTGGATGGAGCGAGACATGATGTCCCAGATGTTCTCAGCTGGATTCAGGTCTGGGGAACGGGCGGGCCGGTCCATAACATCAATGCCTTGGTGTTGCAGGAACTGCTGACACACTCCAGACACATGAGGTCTAGCACTGTCTTGCATTAGGAGGAACCCAGGGCCAACCGCACCAGCATATGGTCCCACAAGGGGTCTGAGGATCTCATCTCGGTACCTAATGGCAGTCGGCGTCTCCAGACTCTGTCACGTCTGTCACATGTGTTCCTGCTTTCATCTGTGAAGAGCACAGGGCGCCAGTGGTGAATCTGCCAATCTTGGTGTTCTCTGGCAAATGCCAAACGTCCTGCACGGTGTTGGGCTGTAAGCACAACCCCCACCTGTGGACGTCGGGCCCTCATACCACCCTCATGGAGTCCGTTTCTGACTGTTGGAGCAGACACATGCACATTTGTGGCCTGCTGGAGCTCATTCTGCAGGGCTCTGGCAGTGCTCCTCCTGTTCCTCCTTGCACAAAGAAGGAGGTAGCGGTCTTACTGCTGGGTTGTTGCCCTCCTACGGCCTCCTCCACGTCTCCTGATGTACTGGCCTGTCTCCTGGTAGCGCCTCCATGCTCTGGACACTACGCTGACAGACACAGCAAACCTTCTTGCCACAGCTGGCATCGATGTGCCATCCTGGATGAGCTGCACTACCTGAGCCACTTGTGTGGGTTGTAGACTCCGTCTCATGCTACCACTAGAGTGAAAGCACCGCCAGCAGTCAAAAGTGACCAAAACATCAGCCAGAAATTTGGGCTTGTCCTGCTTCCTTTTAGCCCTCCTTATTCCCTCTTAGCTGTCTATTATTATTATTATTATTATAATTATTATATTTATTTCTCATTCTTCTTTATTTACTCTCCCTTCTGTTGTTCCTCTGGTCCTGTCCAACAGTTACTTGGCAATACACAGAAAATAATAATGATAATTAAGTTCTTAACGCACATCCTCTGACGCACCTGAACACATCATTCATTCATTTTCCAAACCGCTTAGTCCGATTAAGGGTTGTGGGAAAGTTGGAGTCTATCCCAGCAATCATTGGGCGAGAGGCAGGTACACCTGGTCAGGTCGTCAGTCCATCACAGCTGAACACATTATAAGTCATGTAAACTGGTTTCCTTGGGTGCTTCAAGTCTCTCAGCATCACACACCCTCCACCAGGACACCCAGCTAGTTGATTAGACCGCAGCGTGTGCAGGAGGCCTCCTCTGGTTTACATAGATCCAGAGTCATCTCAAAGTCTTATCTGCTGCTTCAGTGATCTCCTTCATGCTTCTGCTTCCTGTTGGTCCTGTAATTCCCAGCTGAGAGCTCTGTGGAGCAACCAAGCAGCAACCTCTGACAGTTAAGCCTATGCGGAAGAGCCAAAACCTGCAGTTCCCCCCTCATCCACTAGGGGCAAAAAAACCCCCCAGCAAATCCCCAAAGACTCCCATGTTAAAACGACCAACTTCACAGCAGAAATAAACATGTTTACAGCAGAAATAAACATGTTTACAGCAAAACTAAACATGTTTACAGCAGAAATAAGCATGTTTACAGCATAAATAAACATGTTTACAGCAAAACTAAACATGTTTACAGCCTGGTTCAAAAGGCTCATTTTAATTGTGGGGGGAACTCGTCTGTTCAGAACTAATTTCATCTTGAAATTTGGCATATTTAAGGGCGTGTCCTTTTGATTGACAGGTACCTGATATCCCGCTGCAAGAAGGCAGAAAGTGGAATAACTGTGGTTTTTAGCTTTAGCCCGCTTACTTCCATTAGCTTGTTAGCTCTTGTTAGCTCGGATAGCTGTTAGCTACAGGCAGCTCGGTGTTTGTTAGATATCAATCATCCACCATGACGCTCAAAGCGCCCCTCTCAGCTCCACCTCTTTGCCCATTTCTGTATTTTCCGGGAGCAACGACATGCATGACACTGCCAAGATGGCAATCGTAGGAACCGCCCAATGAGCTTCAATTCAGCTCTAAAGAAACCTACAGGAGGTTCCGTCCATCTTTCATATACAGTTTATGGGAGCAAGGGACCCACAAATCCACCACAGCAGGGGGCCCAAGTGCGGTCCTCAAAAGCTACTATTGTGCAACTTCTAGATTCATCCCTTCTCTCACACAAATGAACGGCTTGTCATGCGTCTGCAGAGCAGGATGACATGTGGAGGAGGGAATGCCGCTATTTCATTCAGATGCATCTAAAAGCTGCAGGACTGTAGGAGGATCAGACCTTTCCATTGCTGCTGTCTTCTGTCTCATTTTACTCTCTTGATCCTTCCCCAAGCAAGCCTCCAACAGCACTGTCAGCCCCATGGAGAATAATATTTAGGATTCATGGAGAGTCTCATACCTGAAAGGCTCCTGTTGGAAAAGATAACTTGTTCAGCATAACACAGCAACCAGGCCATCATGTCATGATACTAACAGAGCGGTTAAAGATAATAAAAACAAAATAAACTAAACAATGTACTTATGACCGATGCAATAAAACGTAAAGCTGCTATTTCTGGAATTATTACAGTGCTTAATGCAACCATGTAAGTGGTTTACTGCTTATTAGCTGGAAGGGAACATATTGCTGTTTTTCTTGGTGAATCAGGATGGTGAGGATCATGTTCAATAAAGTTCTTTTTAAAGCAAATTCAAGCTGCGCTGTAAGTGAAAAACTCTGTAAACTCCAAGTAGATTTATGTGTTGATGCATTTCTGCATCTGTTTCTTCATGTTTTCTTTAGAATTGTCTCCAAAAAAAGGAAGCTGCACTTCAGAAGAAAAATACTCAGAAATAAATACAAAAAAAGGAAGAAAAACACATTTGTGACTTCAAATGTCCGACACAGAATGGTTTATATACTAAAGAACATATCGACTGGCTGTAAGATCAATACTTTGTGTGGAATTAGAATATGTGCAGCACTGATGTGAATGCTTGAGATACACAAAGTATGAAGGATAAAAAACAGATGATTAATGGGTCAGTCTGCGAGTTTGAGGTTTGTATTACCTGCTTTAAATGTCATATCTGTGATGTAGTTGCAAAAACTATACCAGCTTCAACATTTACTGGCCTCCCAGATACGGCAGACACAGATACAATAAAGTTTCATTTAAACTTTGACCATAGTCAAATGCATTCCTGGGGCCAGAGCGGGCGACGTTGAATCGTATTTGAAACTGCTGGCTAAGGCTAAACGTAAATACCGTAAGATTGTAATTCACGTCGGCGGTAACGACACCCGGTTACGCCAATCGGAGGTCACTAAAATTAATGTTGCTTCGGTGTGTAACTTTGCCAAGAGCATGTCGGACTCCGTAGTTTTCTCTGGTCCCTTGCCAAATTTAATCAGCGATGACATGTTTAGCCGCATGTCATCCTTCAACCGCTGGTTGTCTAGGTGGTGTCCCGATAACAACGTGGGTTTTATAGATAATTGGAGCGCTTTTTGGGGAAAGCCTGGTCTTATTAGGAGAGATGGCATCCATCCCACGTTGGATGGAGCCACTCTCTTATCTAGCAATATGGACTCTTTTATTAGTCAGCTAAATTGACAACTCAGGGTTGGGACCAGGAGGCAGAATTGTAGTCCTACACACTTTTCTGCAGCTTCCCACCTGCCGCCGCCCACCCAAAACCCCATTCCGACCTTATACAACTTCCCGGCAGTAAGAATTAAACAACACAAAAACACTTCTGGGGTTAATCGTGAAAACCGCATAAAAATAAAAACAATGGATCTAATAAAATCTGAAAATAAGACAATAAAGTGTGGCTTACTGAATATTAGATCCCTCCCAAATAAGTCTTTATTAGTCAATGACTTGATAGGTGATCACCACATTGATTTATTCTGTCTTACGGAAACCTGGTTACAGCAAGAGGATTATGTTAGTATTAATGAAGCTACGCCAGCTAACTATTTAAACTTTCACATTCCTAGAACGACAGACAGAGGAGGAGGTGTTGCAGCTATCTTTAAGTCAGAATTTTTAATTAATCCTAAGCACAAAACTAACTATAAATCCTTTGAATTCCTGACATTAAATTTATCTCATCCAAAATGGAATCCAGAGAAACCGCTCCTTTTAGCATTAGTGTATCGCCCACCTGGACCTTACTCCGAGTTTCTGACCGAATTCTTTGATCTCTTGTCTGACTACTGATAAGGTCATTGTACTAGGTGATTTTAATATTCATGTTGACGTTGAAAATGATAGTTTAAACATTTCCTTTAGCTCTATTCTAAACTCAATTGGGTTTTCACAAAATGTCAATGGAGCCACTCACTCTCATGGTCACACTCTTGATCTTGTTCTAACATATGGTATTGAGACTGATAAGCTCAAAGTATTTCCTCAAAACCCTGTCTTGTCCGATCACTTCTTATTAACCTTTGAATTCACTTCATTTGATTACTCACTGACCAAAAATAAATTCTACTATAGTAGATGTTTATCAGACAATAATATTACAAAATTTAAACAATCAATTGAATCAATTTTTTCACATCTACCATGTGTTAGCATGACTGAGAGTCCCCCTTTAAGCCTTACTCCTGCTCAGATTGATCAACATGCTGATACTATAACAGCTTCAATGCGTACAACCTTGGATAATGTTGCTCCCCTAAAGAAGAAGAAATTAGGTAAGATTATGAAGGCTCCCTGGTTTAATTCCCAGCTTCGAGCTCTAAAACAGGCGTCAAGGCATTTGGAAAACAGATGGCGTTCATCAGGACTAGAGGAGTCTCACTTAACCTGGAAAGAAAGTTTAATTGTATACAAAAAAGCCTTACGTACGGCAAGAACAGCTTATTATTCATCATTGATAGAGGAAAACAAAAACAACCCTCGGTTTCTTTTCAGCACTGTAGCCAGGCTTACTAGGAGCCGGAGCGCTGTGGAGCCATGTATTCCTTTCTCACTTAGCTGTGATGATTTCATGTATTTTTTCAGGAATAAAATTGACACTATTAGAGATCAAATTCACAATACTCTTCCTTCTACCTATAATGTTGAGCCTGTTGTGGTCTCCGAAGCATCCTTAGAACCAGGATCTGACTTGTGTCTAAATAGTTTCTGTCCTGTCCAACCCTCTGAATTAACTAAAATAATAGCTTCATCTAAACCATCCACCTGTATCTTAGACCCTCTCTCAACGAGCCTCTTTAAGGACATTTTCCCTTTAATTAATACATCACTACTAAATCTTATCAATATGTCTTTAGTGACAGGATATGTACCACAATCATTTAAAACTGCTGTAATCAAGCCTTTACTTAAAAAGCAATCTCTGGATCCAGAGGTGATAGCAAATTATAGACCTATATCTAACCTCCCGTTTATGTCCAAAATTCTGGAGAAAATAGTTTCCGCTCAGCTACATGCCCACCTGAGCAGAAATAATTTATGCGAGGAGTTTCAGTCAGGATTTAGAGCTCATCATAGCACTGAGACGGCATTCGTGAAAGTTACTAATGACCTTCTTATGGCCTCAGACAAAGGACTTCTGTCCGTACTTATCTTGCTTGATCTTAGTGCTGCATTTGATACAGTCGATCATAACATTCTGTTACAAAGACTAGAACAGGTGATTGGAATTACAGGTACAGCGTTAAGCTGGTTTAAATCATATTTATCTGATAGACTTCAGTTTGTTCATGTAAATGACAAGTCCTCCTCCCAAACTACAGTAAGTCATGGAGTTCCTCAAGGTTCTGTACTTGGACCAATACTCTTCACGCTATATATGCTCCCTTTAGGCAAAATTATTAGACAGCATGGAATAAACTTTCATTGTTATGCAGATGATACTCAACTATACTTATCCTTTAAACCAGATGAAACAAATCAGCCCAATAGGCTACAAAATTGTCTCATAGACATAAAGACTTGGATGTCTAGAAATTTTCTCCTCTTAAACTCAAATAAGACTGAAGTAATTCTCGTTGGATCTGAAAAACTCAGAGCTAAATTTTCCGGTTTTGTAATGAACCTGGATGGCATTACTTTAGCTTCCAGTGCTACAGTGAGAAACCTTGGAGTAATATTTGACCCTGACCTGTCCTTTGGTCCACATATAACAGCCTTCTTTCATTTACGTAATATAGCCAAAATTAGGGACATTCTGTCTCAGAGTGATGCAGAAAAACTGGTTCAGGCTTTTGTTACTTCGAGACCAGATTACTGTAACTCTCTATTACTGGGCTGTCCTAAATATGCCCTGAAAAGCCTTCAGCTGATCCAGAATTCTGCAGCCAGAGTCCTGACCAGAACCAGCATGAGAGATCATATTTCTCCAGTTTTAGCCTCTCTTCATTGGCTGCCTGTTGAATCTAGAATATAATTTAAAATCCTTCTCCTTACATATAAAGCCCTCCACAGCCAGACACCACTATATATCAAAGACCTCATTGTTCCTTATATACCAAGCAGAGTACTTCGTTCGCAGACTGCAGGCTTACTTGTGGTTCCTAGAGTCTCAAAGAGCCGAGCAGGAGGCAGAGCCTTTGGTTATCAGGCCCCTCTCTTATGGAATAAGCTCCCAGTTAGTGTTAGCGAAGCAGACACCCTCCCCACCTTTAAGACTAGGCTGAAGACTTATCTTTTTGATAAGTTCTATAGCTAGGGATGGTTAGCATCCCTTAATTATGCTGCTATAGGTTTAGACTGCTGAGGGACATTTCCTGATACACTGAGCTTCTTTCTTTTTCTCTTTATCTCTTTCTTTTACCCCTCCCCCATAACAGTGTTGCATCATTAACATGTATGTCTCCTGTCTCAGCAGGTCTCCCTGGCCGGGAGTAGCAGTTCCTGTTGTCTGTTGTCTTTCTGTCCTCTTCCCCCCACACAGCAGAGGCAGATGGCTGCCTGTCCTGAGCCGGGTTCTGCCGGAGGTTTCCTTCCTGTTAAAAGGGAGTTTTTTCCTTCCCACTGTCGCCAGTGTGCTTGCTCAGGATGGGAGATTGAGTTGGACTCAACTCAATCTGTTGGTTTCCTTATATAGGCTATTATGAATTGGCCTTCATTATGTTTTCCCCTCTGTCTGTAAAGCGTCTTGAGATGGCATTGCCGTGATTTGACGCTATATAAATAAAGTTGAATTGAATTAATAAAGTTTGATGCTCTTCTATTTTATTCTTACTGCCTTACGGTCTGTTTACAGAGTTATACTCCCTCTCAAAGGTCACATTTTTAATGCATACATTTGGTGCGTATGCATATAACAACGAAGGTGGCCAGAGGAGTTTATTTGCATTATATTTTCCCACTGAATGGCTTGCAGACAAGAGGAGAGATTGCCAAAGGTTATTCTAATTAGCCTAAGAAAGAGTCTGAAACATGTTCAAACTAAACTTTGTTTGCCATGCCTGCCACTTTTAAATGTAGTAAACATGGCGGGTGCCAGTGTTTACCTTGACATTTCCTGATAATAAGCCTGATGCAGCCACTTACTCTCAACTCTTCTCTCGCAGACTGCCAGTAGTCAATGTCTGTGGAGTCATCAAACCGCCAACCATAGTCAAAATGTCATCTTTTCCTCATTTATAAGGCTGTGCTGGTAAAACTGGCTGCGGGCCCTAAGCTTCAGTTTGGTTCTGTAAACTGGTCATAAATGTTACATGTCTGTATGTCAAACCTTGGACGAGCTGGCTTGAACCTTGAATTTCCTGTCGGGGATGAATAAAGTATCTTTGATTTGATTTGATAACCGGTGCCAGGGGATACGTTCCAGTTTGCAGCCAACTGCAGAAATCCAGGCTGTTTGC
Organism: Telmatherina bonti; assembly: GCF_933228915.1. Lineage (NCBI taxonomy): Eukaryota > Metazoa > Chordata > Actinopteri > Atheriniformes > Telmatherinidae > Telmatherina > Telmatherina bonti. Next base: position 39,827,094 of record NC_136619.1, on the reverse strand, counting down.
TGGTGTTTCTTTGTGAAAAACCAATGAAAATGTATTTACGTAACTTCCATCTTCTTCAACTAAAACAGTCAAAAATGCAACAGCTCTCTGGCATTGTTCAAATTTTCCTGGGAATGACAACTCTGTGGCCTTTTCAATGGACATCCAAGCTTTTCAATCATTACGAGTATGCACGAGTGGCATATACATTCATTCATTCATTCATTTTCTGAACCGCTTATTCCAATTCAGGGTCGCGGGGAAGCTGGAGTCTATCCCAGCTGGCTTTGGGCGACAGGCAGGGTACACCCTGGACAGCTCGCCAGTCCATCGCAGGTGGCATATACATATATTACAAAATCATCTATTGGTTCTTATTGTTATTTTCATGTCTTTGAAGGTACGCCTTCTCCAAAAATGGGCAGCCAACCATTGTTGCCAAGTGTGATCCTAATCTTGACTTTGGACACGCCAAGCAAATGAGCATCAACGACATCACTCGTGTCAACAGGCTGTACAACTGCTGTTCCAGGAAAACACCATGTAAAATCTGAAACTGGTAAACTGGTGGCGTTACTGCAGACTTGTGATGAGATTTCAGTGATTTTATTTCTCAACCAGAGCATAAAAACAGGATCAGCTTGTAGATTCAGTGATGAGTGTATTACATCTCTTCCTGTATAACCATGTACTGGCTGCTATTTCTAAGCTGTTAAGCAGCTGTTGCATCATTGTATGTATGTGCTTGTTTCTTTTTACTTTAAATTGGGATGACTGGTTTACCCAGTGCTTGCAATGTTGTTCAGTTGAAAGGAAAAAAACTCAACATTGAAAATGTTTAAATTCAGAAAAATCAAAAGGTGAAATCTTTTCTGAAATCTTTTCTGCTACACTATGTGCCTTATCTGTTCCTGCATCTGTATGAGCTTCTTCACATATTAAAATCTATTTGCAAAGACAAATCTGTCTTTATTTAAAAAATTAGAAAAATAACAATCCCACAAAACATTATTTGATTTAAACATTTAAATGTTCATAAAAATGCTGCTAAAAGCATGTAAAAAGAAAAACCATATTTTAAAAGTAAAAATACTTTTCAAATCAAATTGTTCCAATAAATTTAAGCAAAGCAATAGAATATTTCAGGTTTCATGTCTTTAGATTGCAAAGTATCAGCTGAGCAGTTCATTCACGTGCATGTGCACCCTCATCTGCAACAAGGCAATGAAAGCAGACAATAAAGTCTGAAAATTAGTAAACCAAACTCATTTACTTAAACATAATTTCACTTCGGCGTAACAAGTTTTACAAGTTAAATTACATTTTGAATTGTATGGCTCTATTGTCGGTCCTATAAAGAAGTCAAACTCATGAAATACAAAGTGATTCCAGAGGAAATTCTAATGTCGCGTTATTGTTAAAATAAATGAAATTCAGGTAATAATACTTTGATGTATTTCTGGGAGTCCGAATTCAGTCTGAATGTTTTTCTCGTTGCTTTATAAAACCTTCTAATGTTGCTACACTTGTCCTATGCGCCTCTGTGTGCAATAACCATACGCTCCAGTTATCAGCGATGTGGCTCGCGTGTGCAAACACCACATGAGAACTTAGTACAACATGGCCGCTTTATAGATTCTTTTCAGTTCATTTTATTTACCTTTACAAATACCTTTTCAAAGGTTTCGAAGAGTTTTTTTTTTTTTAAATCTCACAATAGTGAAAGGAACGTATTAATGTTAATAATCATAATTCTTTATAATCAATCATTTTATTGGGATGAAATTCATTTTTATCTTAAAGACACAAAGTTTTTTTTTTTGTGCTAATTACAAAAATAGCTTATTTTTCCACGTTTTTAACTACGTTTAACTACATCCTATTGGCAGCTTTGTATCCTTATTGTATTTTATATTGTTTACTTTTTTCTTTTGTATTTTGCTGACACTTTTTTTGACTTTTTAATATGTACTATTGCATGCTCCTAGTACTTCTTATCTTAGCGAGTCTTCTTCTACTCCTAAGCATTTCATTGCATTGTTGACTTTGGATTGAACCTGCATATGACAACGAAATAATCTTGACATTTTTTCAGCTTTATTTAAACAACAGTTTCATCCCATTAACGTTGAAATGGACACGCTTTACTTTTCTCACCTGCCTGAAAG
>NC_136619.1:39677447-39819947 GCF_933228915.1 Telmatherina bonti | reverse complement strand
TTGTTCAGCTGAGAAATCTGGAGGGTCCATTTCTATTAGGGATAAAAATACATTAAATCTAATTAGTACTGCTGTACGTGAACGTTCCCTTGGCAACAGTGTGGTTCAGTTAAATATGTGATATATTTAAACATTTATTTCTACTTACAGCATTCATACAGCTTGTTGATACGGTCGATGTCATTGGCACTCATTTCTTTGGCATTTCCAAAACTCAGATTGGGATTAGACTTTGCAACAATAGTTGGGTTCCCATTTTTGGAGAAGGCGTAACTTTAAAGATGAGAAAAACCGTTCTTTAGGTTATGTTCAGACTGAGTACTAAAACAACAGACTTTCCAAGATTAATTACCTTGTAAAAGTACTCAACAAACAAATGACTAACTGTGGTTCAGTTTCTGCTGAATCCTGAGTCAACACTAAACTATGAAACTGCTGATCCCTGCAGACTTACTTGTTGTAATGCATGACAGAGTTGAAGTCATAAGGAGTCTTCAAGTTGTTGGTGTTCACCTTGTCGAAGTTGTGTTCTTGTCCTGTGGAGAGAGTTCAGTCCAAATGTTGAAACTTATGTATACAACAGGTTGTTAGAATTTGCAGCCCTCTTATAAATCTTGCATTTATATGAAAACTATGAGTTCTGTAAATGAACAAAACCAGGAACACAGAGTGAAGGTTTTGTGTGTGTGTGTGTGTGTGTGTGTTGACCTGACTTAATGTTCTGGGTGAGGATCTGGACGTGTTGGTCTCTGTCGGATCGGACCTGCTCGTGGTGGAAGCCCAGTGCGTGGAGAACCTCGTGCTGCACCGTGGACTGGTACAAGCAGCCGTTTTTACTCAGGGAGACACTCTGAACTCCGCCCTGACGCCCCAGGTAGGACCAACACCTGACAGGGTGTATTCTGAGTTAAATGTTTCCGACCGCTCCCTGCTTAACATCCGGCACGCCACTACAGAGGTCATTTTTCCTCATAAAATTTCAGATGTATGCAAACTAAATAACACCTAAATAGTACTTTATCTGACCCAGTCTGATGATTCTTCACACTTGATCTGTGTTTCCTAAAGCCAGCATATGGATTGAGATTGCACTTCTTGTTAAGTAAAGAGGCTGTGGTGCAATGATGAAAAGTACCTCATAAGTAAAATAAGTAATGCATAGAAACTGAAACGTCCTGAAGGAAAAGCTTGAGAGACCGTCAGACCTTTTCTAAACATCTCCTTATAAATGCAACACAACTTTAACAGAAGTTTAGTGTGAAGAAGCCTAACTAAAGTTGTCACACAAAGTAAAAGTAAGGAAAGCAAAGGAACTGGGATTTTTGGTGTTTGGGTTCCTACCCTGTTCCAGAATAGAAGTAGAGGTAGTCACGGATCCTGCTGTCTCTCCAGACGAAGCGAATGCAAGTGGAGTGATTGAATGACACCAGGCCTCTGATGATGATGCTGCGTTCAGTGGCGCCTGCAGGAAAAAGAGGCTGATGATCTGTCATTTCTGGATCTGGTGATCCAGATCACTCCCAAAAATTTAGTTAAATCTGAGATCAAGACCCGTTCTCAGAAAAACAAAAGCCCATCCTGTAGTTGCTAACAGACAAACACACAGAGCAACATAAACATAAGCTCCTCGCCGGAGGGAAGGAAGACAATGACATCTTTATTCTACACGCGTGGGATTGGACATCTTTACTGTCTCTGAAATGTTTTAAATGAATGTTTATTGCAGCTGTTGTTTCATGAAGAGCAGCTTACTGTATGCAGAGGAGATGTCGATGGGCACGTAGACGAAGCGTCCGCTCTTCGGCCACTTGCAGCCTGTGGCTGTGCATGGCACTGCGTTCCTGTTTCTGGTTGGCGCAATGTCGCCGTACATCAGGGGGGATTCTGCAGAGCAATGAAAACGCATGAGAATAATAAATCCGTCAATGTCATTCAAACTTTTCCAAAACCTGCTTTCCACCACATGTTTGTTCAGTTTTTAGTACTAGTGTTATTAGTAATCTTTAATAAGTGACAAAAAATATATAAATATACTTAGTTAAAGTAGAAAATTCAGGTTTGTATCAAATACTATGCAGGGAATCTTAAAAATAAATAATTATCATAAATTCTGTTCAATCTTTGATGATAATCAGACCTAGGTTAGTTTTTTTTTTTTTATTCATATCTATATTGTAGCCACAGAAGTCAGGCCATATGAAGTGAGTATCTTACTGATGTTGGCATTGGCTCTTGAGATGATTTCAGAGACATCCATTGGCTCTTCTGAGGAAAACAAAATGCAAACAGGTGACAAATATTCACACATCACGTATGTAACTTAACAGATCACCTTTTACTTGTAATTATTCATCATTCAACTCACCAACTTCATTTTCAGTGTCATTAAAGGAACCCTGAGAGACAAACACAACATTTAATATTCCTCCTAACATCTCCTACAGTTTTATTCTGTTTTTGCTGCTTTTATGTTCCTTTTTCTGAAGCTGATGAAGATCTTACCTACAAAACTAGAACTGTCTAAAAAAGCATCATCTAAGTTGGAAATTTTTTTATTCCACTCGTTAAAGCCAAGCTGAAATGTAGAATTTATGGTTTTGTGATGCAGCATTTATCATCTTTATCCTAAAGTCCAGAGAGTGAAACTAACCAGAGAATTCGCTGCCATGGAGAGGAAGAGGAGGAGGAGGAAGGCTGGGGTCATGATGGCGGTCTTCTGCAGTAAAACTTTGAACCTGGAAAAGACTAAATTTAAACAGTTAGCTCATGAGAAAAAAGGCTTGCAACAAATTGCTGAAGGTGAAAAGAGATGAAGTGTTTACCTGTTGTACCTGGAGTCTAATGCAGGATGTAGAAGGTGCTCTGCTCCCAAGCGTTTATACACTGTGCGAAGTGGGTGTGGCTTCTGTTCCACCGACGCACTGTCCAGCTGTTATTAAGACACTTTATTTGCATAGGATCAAGTGGAAAAATGGAGCTGACATTGATTTTCCAAGAAAGAAATCAGGTCAGAAATGCTCACTTTGAGGAGGGATTAATGTATGAACAGTCAACTAATCCTGCTTCAAAGTTCACTCATTTTCCTTTAAAACATAATGATGTTATAGTTCATTACATTAAAACGCTGAAGTAAATCAGATGTTCCATTCAAATAAAAGGTGCTTTAAATAAAAACATACAAGAAATGTTAAAATAAATACTCACAATGACTGGAGACGGGCAGAACAAAAGACTCCTGAGATGCAGACACTTCGCTCACCTCATGACTTAATTGCAACAGTTTGGTCTGACAGTGCGTACAACCACAGATCAGTAAAAGGTTTGGAAGTTGCGTAAATGCAGATAAAAATAAACAAACAAATGCAAGCATCTGTAAATCTCATAATCCAACTAACAGTTATTTCTGCAAATACCTCTGACTTGTCACTCCCCGGCAGCCTGAATGGGACTAAGTGGTTATGAAAATGGATGGATGGACTTCTGAGCCCATGCAGTAACTTGCATGACTAAATCATGCATGTTTTTAATGCATTGTCAGTCCAGGACCCAAGCATCATGTGAACAGAAATGTCTCCAGATACTGAGAACATTTGAAATATTTTGTTTTTGTCATTTTAGATTAGGATTTTTCCAGAAATAGTTATGCTTCACGCTGTTTTTATATTGTTAGTACTTTACAAGGGAATAAATGAGCAAATTTTCAAAGTATGTGCTGTATGTTGTTTTGCTGACCTGCTAAGAGGAATATTAAATATTTACATTATAAATTTAAATTGAAATGTTAATAATGTGCATTTAAATTGGATTTTTTTACTATGAGTAGATCCTTTTGCCATTAGAACTTCTAAACAAAAAGAAGAAGAAAAAAAAAAGAAGTGTAACTGCTTAGCAGAGGTTGTCAGTTCATGAAACTCTATCTCTCTAAGGTGCCCGTATTATTTCCAATCATGTGTTACAAATTCACCTGATTTGTTGCATTGTGTTTCTCCAACTATCTGCAAACTAAAACAACCCATGGAGTTCCCCAGAGCTCCGTTCTGAGACCACTGCTGTTCAACCTGATTCGACTCGCTCTAATGATGAAAAACAGTCAAATATGTTATTACCATGCTGATAACACATATGCATAAAACCATCTCACCAGGAGACTAAAGTCCAATCCAAACTCAGATCAAATGAAAGATTGGATGTGCTTTGACTTCCTTTGGTTAAATGAAGACAAAACAGAAATAATAACTTTTGTAGCAAAGAAATAAAGATTAAAAGTCAGCTTCAAACAGCGAAGTCCACAAACAACAACACGGCCAGGAATCTTGGTGTCGTCCTGGACTCAGAACTGAGCTTCAGATGTCACATGAAGACAGTTGTCTTGACTTTTAATACGTTAAGGACATCCGAAGGATTAAAGGATGACTCAGCAGGATTTAGAGAAACTTGTATTTGTAGACTAGACTACAGGCCCCCTTAAAGTCCATCAGACAGCTGCATTTGGTTCAGAACACTACCCGAGTCCTCACTAAGACCAGGAGACTGGATCAGTCCTCAGATCTTCACCTGGTCCATGCAGGATCTTGTGGTTTGTTATGCACCAACCAGATCCCTCGGGTCATCAGGGTCAGGTCTACTTTCTGTTTCCAGTCAGAACCAAACATGGAGGCAGCTCCTTTACGCTGCTCACATGTGAAACGTGGGCTGCATGGTGGCATGGTGGTTAGCACTATGGCCTCAGAGCAAGGAGGTCACTGGTTTGATCCTTGGCTGAGGGGAAGGCTCAAACAGGGGTCTTTCTGTGAAGTTTGCATGTTCTCTCTGGGTATTCTGCTCCCTCCCACAGTCCAAAGAACAAGTCAATAAACATGTGGGACAAACTCCCAGAACCTGCAGGTCTGCTGCAACTGCTTTGAATCAAAGTATAAACAGTTGTTAATTCCTCAAACTGTAGCTTTTTATTTACTTTAGTTTAGTTTCTTTCATTTTTTTTAAGTTTGTTTTTAATACATCCTGCAACCTGCTGTAATGCTTTTAATGCTTTTATGTAAAGGACTTGTTGTTGTTGAATTGTTTGTGCATGAAATAAACTGTACAAATAATCCTGCTTGGCTTAGCTGAAGAGGTTTGTCTCATCAGAGTACAAAAGCCCTCATCCGTCAACTGTAAGTGAGCCAATCAGGCATGAAAAGAAGCTCAAACATGGATTAGTTATTGTCAAGTGACAGAGAATCAAATGGAATTGGACTGGAGGTATGATGGTATGTGTTATAGATGGTATGAGGGTGTTTTAGTACCAATAAAACTGACAAACACACCTCTTCAGCCCAGCTCCCTCTCCCCACCCATCCAGGGAGTTGTGCAATCTAATTGTAGAGAAGTCTTTAAAAGTCTTCCTTAAGCTATCTGTGGAGCAACGCAGAGACAACAGTTTGTTGCTAAATGTGCTCCTCCTGTGTGAAGACAGAGTACAGACAGTGGGCGAATCTGTCCATGATGCCTCTTAACAAGGATGGTATGTGCTGCACCTTTACTGTCTCCACAGGATTGAACTCCTGATATAACATCTTTCTGCAGATGTTAGAAGATGCCGACAACTGCAGGCAGCATTGTTTGTTCCTTCCTTTAAAGATAGTACGTGTTCTGTGCAGTTTATTGTCCAGGATGAGACCCAGGTACTTACAGGACAACAGTCTCTCCATAGCCCACCCCTATGCAGCGTAGTTGTGGAGAAGAAGGTTTTATTAGAAATCCAGCACCATCTGTTTAGTTTTTGATAAACTGAGCAGCTGGTTCCTCCCGCACTACTATTAAAATGTCCCCATCAGCGTTACATATTCAGTATAAAGTGGACAGTGGACAACCCAGTACCGTGTGGGACTCTGGTGCTGCTGATCAGGGTGCTAAATATACTCTATCTTCACGAAGTAATTTTTTCTTTTAGCTAGTTGGTTATAATATGTTAACTTTTATAAAGTTTGTGTCAGAATAATCATTTAAATATCCCAAAGACAACAAACAAAGCTTGAGGACAAAGCTTTCTTTTGTGCCAGTTTAAATGGCACAAGAGCAAAGAAAAGTGTCTCCATGTAAGGTTAACAGGGTTACATTTTAACTGGGACACTCCCAGGTTGTGTGCTCAGCATACACAGATCATTCAAAGCTGTTTTCTGATCTTTCTGTTAATGCAACAATTGTTTGGATGTCATTGGAAATAGAAAAGTGATGCACAAGGCACACGTTATGGGTCAACAACTTGAAAGGGGACATATTGCAATTTAAACTGTCTAGTGCAGAAGGTCTCCAACAGGGGGCAGAAGACAAGTGTTAGATTGTGCTCAACTGTCTTTTCAGCAGGTCCTGCGATGGACTGGTGAGCTGTCCAGGACGTACCCTGCCTTTCGCCGTAAGACCGTTGGGATAGGCTCCAGCTTCCCCGTGACCCTTCATTTGGACTTAGGATAATGAATGACTGAATAAATGTCTTTTCAGCAAAGTTTTTACCATAAAATTATGCAAATGGTCTCAGAAAATGTATTATATGCAATACATAGATAAAAGTGACATATAGTTCAATGGAGATTTAGTCAACGTTTAAAGACTGACGTTCGAAGGTTGAAAAGATGTGAATGGGTCATCAGGATCCTCCAGAGACTGCCAAGACTGCAAAGTTTTAGTAATGGGAAGGTGCCGTGTTTCTGCATGAAGCATAATGACATGGATATGCCTCTAATTTTTTGGACACATAAGGGGGTGAGAGACAAATCTTTATAAATTTTTCCATCAGAAAAAGGTGTCATAATTTAAAACTGGTCTTGGAAATAATCAGCCCTATGAAGAACAGAAAAAACACATTAACTTTCCCCATTACATTTGGGTCTCATAGGTGTAGCAGCAAATCTGAGATATTTTTGCCGAAAAGCCAGAAAGACAGTTTATTACATCTACAGAGACGTCTCAGCTTTTAGTTACTGCTGCTACCTGACGGGCCGCTAACTGGTGAAATGTTTCTAAAAGCTGGATGTCTGCCCACACATAAACCTTTACCCAGCACACATATAAAAAAGTCAATATTTTTGGCAGTGTATTTAACATTTATTTGCCAAGTATCTGGGTTTTTTTTTTCATTAATGTGCTTAAATTTGAACCAATATTCATAATATTGTGGAAGTTGTGAAAGAAGGAAAGGGGATAGTGATTATAATTACTGTCTCCCATTGAATTCAGTTACTGTCAGCTGATTTAAATAGCCAGATTTATAAAACATTTATTTTCTTGTTCATAATTTAAAAGTCCCACCAAGTATGTTGAATCTGGTTACTTGATCATTTATTGGTAGGCTTGGTAAAGACGAAACAACTTTGATGCTTGAACTCAACGCTATGAGATAACTCAAACATGATGAAAAGCATTTCAGGTATTATGGTATACTGGAACCAGATCACCTCAGTGGGCTCATTTCATGAAATAATGAGAAACAGACTTCATGTTGGATGCTATTTGGAGATGACCCCTGCCCCATACCTCTGCATTAACCCTTACTGTCATTTTTATCATGCAGAGACACATAAACCTTAAAACAAGTATTACTGAAAGAAGGCTTATGTAAATGGACTGCTTACAAAGCATTTTGACACTACATGTCACATTCCCACTCATACAGCACATCTACATTTCATAAACAAAGTGAATTCGTGAGGCAAAGTAGGGTTTTGCCAAAAGACACTTAGTCAGAGATGGCCTGGAATCATACCACCAACTTTCAGGTGCTCTTCACACTTTTGTGAAAATCTATGTTTCCCTAAGTAACTTTTCTTTTCCTAAGTTTTTTAAACATGCTGGAAAACTTACTGTTTCCTGTTATTCTAATCATTCTAATATGATTTTTTTCCCCCAGCTTTTGTGAATTTGTCGACTCTAGATGTACATGAATTGGCTCTACTGGACATGGTGCCAATAATGGGACATTTACATGTAAAAGGAACACAGATAAAACTGTGGACATGAGCAACATTCTTTGCAAGTTCTTTTTCTTTAATACCATAGCTGCACATGAACCCTGAAACATCACCTCAGCGTAAAGACTTTAACAGCTACTTTGGATGCACAGGCACAAAAACATATGCTAGCATTAGCAGCTAACACTGCCAAGCTACAACTAACCAGGTGTTTATAAAAGCTTTCAGTATTTAGCAATTGCTTCGCATTGACTTTGCTGTTGAAATGTGCAACACAAATAAAGCTGCCAAAATGCACCTCGCCTTTTGCAGGTATGAGGAAAAGATCATTTGTGAAACTCACGTAAGAGTTGTTTTTTTTTTTTTTTTTTTTTTTTTACACGCTGGGATAAATTTAACACCTGATGCTATCAGCTTTTGTTTGTTTGAAAAAGCCTTTTGTATTTCATCATCTGTTGTGTTTGGTTTTCCGGAACTTACCAGTGGCTGATATTGCATGTGTTCTGCATCATTATGGATAGCAGGACAGTCCAAATATGAACAAAACCTCCTGGTTTGTAAAACTCTGACTGCTTTAAGCTGAACTGATAACAGCCTCTTACATAAGAGCAGAATATCTTCAGATCTCAGCATGCTGATATGATTCTCTCTGGTTTTCCAAACAGCCAGTTTGTACTCTGAACATACAGACAGGTGCTTTTATATTTGCAGAAAATGACAATGACGATGAGTTCACTGTACTCCAACGGCCTCCACAGTCACCAGATCCCAGTCCAACAGAGCAGCTTTGGGATGTGGTGGAACGGGAGATCCACATCATGGATGTGCAGCAACTGTATGACTCTTCATGTCAAAATGGAACAAAATCTCAGAAATATTTCCAACAGCTTGTTGAATCTATGTCACCATAACTTAAGGCAGAATTTAAAGAAAAACAGGGTCCAACCTGTTCAAGCATGGTGGATTTTGTAAGGTAATTGGTGACTTTAGACTCTAATCCGATCTAATTTCACTAAAAGCTTCCTGGTTTAGGTTACAGTCACAATTGGGACAATGAAATAATCACTAGTATGCACAGCATGTTACTGGTTGCTTATGTTAATGTTGCACATTATGGCCAATCTTTGTCACTTCCTGGTTTGTTCAGTACAATAACCAAATTTGATCAGTGTTAAAAATGAGAAGACCATGCAGCAATATTAATTTTTTCTGTGTTAATGCTTTGCATAACATTGACACAATGAGATATGTACTCAAGCAAAAGGGCTGTTTACACAAACATCATCCAGGGACAAGAAAGTCTGGCACAACTTGATCCATCCAGTCTAAATGTTATGTCTGGACCAGAGTGAGGGACCAAGCTGGTAAAGAAAGAGGAACACAGGTGGCTTCAAAAGAAAAGGGTTTTATTTGCCCAAACAACATAAATGAATTAGGGCTTTAAAAGAGGTCAACTAAGCAAAACCTAAATCAAAGTCTGAAAATAACTAAACTAACAGATTAGGGAACATAATCAACATAACACACACACACACAAAAAAAAAAAAAACATACTGACCTGACAAACAAGAAACAAAGATGAACTTAAATACTGGCTGATCAGACCAGTTACAAAACATATGGGGTTACACATTAAACCTGCTAACAAACTAGACAAAGAAACAGAACCTAACTGTTAGCTTAATTCTTAACAAATCTACTAACAAAACGGTAAACCCAAACTATTCAAAAATGGAAAAGAAAATGAACAAACATTTAAAGAAACTAAACTAAACGTTTAATCTCCCCCTCTGAAGATGAGGTCTTCGCAAGTTCTTGTGGCACTTCCTGCTCACCGGCTTCCTTCCTGTGCACACTCCTGCCCCCAGTGGCCAAGCTAATCCTTCAGCAGCAGTAAAAAAGAAACAAGATTAAACAAAACACAAACAGCTGAAAATACAATGGCTCCTGCAGTTATTCTTGCAACCACTTGAAGTCACATAGTCTACATATGTAAATATCAGCTGTTTGCATGAACAAACACTGACTTGAGTCATATTTAGCGGAAAGCCTCAATGCATCATATTCAGTTGGAAACATCAAACAAAGAATGAAACAAAACAAAAGCAAACAAACCTTCTGTGCAGAATATGTCAATGCCAAATATGCACAGGATATAGACAGGGAGGTCACAATAACACACCTTCTGCAAGATGGTTGAGAATGAGAGGGCTGAAATCCTCCTTGACTTCCAGATGCCGACTGGCAAACCAACCGGACACAGTGATGATGGATAAGCAGCAGAGGAAAGCCACAGTGGTTGACATATTCATCCCCAATGATGGAAATGGCAGGAAAAACTAACACAAGAAACTGTAGAAATACCAAGGCCTCAAGGAAGAACTAGAGAAGGCCTGGAAGGTGGAAGCAACAGTGGTAGGGGTCATTTCCCTCATGCTGGTGAAGTGGCTCCAACAAATACCCAGAGAAACATTAAACGTCTCCATTTAGAAGAGATCCTTTCTAGTAATAGCATAGATGCTGAAGAGGAGCCTCGAGCATCAAAATTCAAGATTCAGATTCAGTTCTGATTACAATTCAAAGTTTATTTCAAACTTGTACTTTTCATTTACAGTATTCACATCTTCTCATGTCATGTCTGAAAAGAAATAGTCAGAAGCATAAACTTATAGAACTCATTTCTGCCGTAACTCTCCAGCTCTATCGCACTACTCACATTTCTTACTTTACAGTCATTATCTTCAACGCTTGTCCAATTAAGGGTGGCGAGGAAACTGGAGCCTATGCTAGCAATCACTGGGAGACAGGCAAGGTTCTTAATTTACAATATATAATAATACAGACACCCAAAAATACAAACATGAATAAATGAAACAAAGTCTGATGCCTAGGTTTATTTTACATACAAACTTTCTTGTATGTTGATTACAAAGGACCTAAATCAATCCTTATTTCTCTGGTGGCATCAATATCCTGAGCAATGTGTAATTGTTTTAATATTTGTCAGAAGAAAGTCTTAATGGCCAAACTATTAGGTGTGCCTTGTTAGAATGGGGTTTGACCCTCTTTCTGCCTTCAGAACTTGTTTTACTTTTCATAAATTCGGCAAGGTGTTGGAAACATTCCTCGGATTTTAAACTATTTTGTGTGAATCTAGCTTCTGTTTCTTGTTCTGAGCTCACAGCAGTGGCATCCGGTATGGATTTCTGTTATTGTAGACCATCTGCTTCAAGGTTGGATGTGTTGTACATTCCGAAATACTTAATAATTATTTTAAAATTATTTTGCAGATTTTAGAGTTTAAATAGCAAAAATAAATAAATCATAAAACGAAAGAAATGCATGAGGAAACTTTGATATTGTCAGTTGCACTATTTGTGTTGTTTCAGCCTTCTGTCTGACTGTGGCAGGAAAGAAGCTGTTTACGTGTATGCCTGTGTGTGTTCTCAGAATGTATGTTGATTGTCTATCATGCCACATGGATGGTGACTGTCTTAGATTATGTTTAATGTCCTTTGCTTGCAGCATTGTTCATTGATAGATCAAATGTTGGACAGTCCTGCTAATTCTCTCTGCAGTCTTTATTAGTGATGGGAAGTTAAACTCTTCAAAGATTCAGCTCTTTTGACTCTGCTCTCCTAAAAGAGTTGACACTTTTGGCTCAAAAATAATTCTCCATCATTTATAGTTTCCATTTTAGTTTCATTTAGCTATTATTTGTAGTTTCTTTGTAGACAATTTATATATATTTTTATATATATATATATATATATATATATATATATATATATATATATATATATATATATATATATATATATATGTATATATATATATATACATATATATATATATACATATATATATGTATATATATATATACATATATATATATATCACATTTTTGTGCGTTTTTCACTAGAAAATGCAGTTATGTTAAATATTTTCTTTAAAACTTTATAAAAAAAAACAGCTAAACACTGAACTACAGAAAGCATTTAAAGTACATAAAGACCAAAGTCTGAACATGAGAACATTCTAAATTTGCTAATTTCTCCATTTTTCTCCACAAACTTGTCATTTTAATCTGGTTTCCAGTTCTCTTTGTTTGCCCTGTCTTCTAACTGACCCATCCTTTTTTTTTTTTACCTGGTGGTATGATATTCATGTTTTCTCTTATGGACAGTATGTTACCCCATCAAAATAAATCCCCAGCTCTTCTAAAGATCCAGATTTTTTTAGACAGGAGTTAATCCTTTTTGTAGAAAGAATAGTCTCCTAGAGCTGGCTCATTCATGAACGGCACATGACTTGTTTTTATGACCCCTTGGAGAGCCTTCCTTTTTGTCTGGGTTATGTTTCCACACCAGACAATGATACTACATTTGAGGATGCTCTCCACCAGTCCTCTGCAGGCTTGACTGAGGGGTCGACTACTCATTCCTGGCTGCCTGGGCTGTCTGAAAAAATTGAGTAGCTTTCACTATGGCCGTGGTTTTTGGAATCCAACTCGGGGTTGATGTAACAAGAACACCAAGAAACTTTGGGGTTTCAGCTCTCTCAAGCTCTGTACCGTTTATGTAGAAAGGCTGCTGCTAAGAGGTGACGTTTCCTAAAATAAAAGATTATTTCATATGTTTTTCTCCATTTAAAAGTCAGATTATTCTCTTCTCCGTGAACAGTGATGTTGTCAACGAGGTCCTGATACGCATATTTATCCCCATCTTTATAAGGCCCAGGATTGTATCATCATGTTTGAAGACAGTGTTAACCTCATTGGAGACATATTAATGGGTGTTGAAAACAGTTTAGAGTTCAGACAACAGTGCTGGGGTGATCCTGTGCTTATAGTTAAGCAACAACCAAGTCTGCGAAACCACCTTTGGAGCAGTTCACTATACCCTCACTGGGTTACCAGTCAACTATTCACCCAACCAAGTGATAGGTGACTATGATCTTCAAGAGCTGCAGTCCTGAATTGTAGATATTTCCCTGGTGAATTAAATAATCTTTTTTTAGATTCTGGAAAATTGTATTTAATGTGAAGCAGCAAAATGATGAATCCTGCAGGAATATTGATCTATTTAATGCAGCACATTAGAGCAGCTTCAAGGACTACCTTAAGCATTTGCTGCTCTTCAGAAGTGCCTCATTCATTCATTCCTCAATCTGCATTAGAGTCAGTGAGGAATCTACCTCAAAGCCCAGACATTGTCCAAATCCAAAAGCAGGGTAAAGAGGTTCTGTGAATGTGCACTGAAAGGTGTGAAGGTGGATCTTTTTTATTGAAGAAATTGCTGAAGGGAGACAGTAGAAGGAGATGGTTCCAGCTGACCAGTCCAGATACACTGCAACTCTGTTGGAGTTGGTGTTTGAGACTGTTTCTATGTCTGTTGGTATGTTGTTGTGCCAGGCGGTGAAACCGAAAGGCGAACAGAACAGACTCCAGGACAGATCATTCCATCCAATGCAGCCGTCGTCACTCTTTCCTTTCCTCCTGATTCCTCGGTATGTCACTCCAATACGAACCCATCCCTTCCATCGTACCTCCCAGTAGCAACGACCAGTCAGTCCGTCACTGCACAGCACCTGTTTTAAGCTTTCAAACCTCTCCGGATGATCAGGATACGGCTGCTCTTCTTTCACCATAACCTGTTTTTTGTCCTCAGACAGACGGAGGTTTCTGTTTGCTGTGTTTGGGTCCAGTGAAAGCTCACAGAAATCTGATGGCAGAAACAAGAATACCAGTTCATTGCAATGTGTTGACGACAGCAGGATTGACATTTCTATGATTGTGTTCCTATAATCTGGTTCCTGCAGCTCACACACTGACTGAAACTGAAGTTGGCAGGATGAATTTATCTCTTGTCCTCATCAAGCTAGAAGCAGGAAAAACAAGACCTATTACACTTTGTCATTATTATTACTTACACCTCAGGGGGGATGGGTTTAACCGACTCTTTCCACAATGATCCATCCTGTGGAAGCAGAGAGAGGGAGATGATCACAAAATCCCCATGAATTTCGAACAGACAGGATTAGTCTCAACAGAATAACAGAAAGTTGTACTTGAGTGTTTCCAGTTTCCATTTTGGATCCTGCAGTCCTGCAGAGAGACGGTTCAGTCCAGATTCTCCAGGATGGTTGAAGCTCAGGTCCAGCACTCTCAGGTGGGAGGGGTTGGAGCTCAGAGCCGAAGCCAGAGAGGCACAGCCCTCTCCTGTGATCCGACAGCCAGACAAGCTGGAAATACAAAGATATGTTAAAACACTTCATTGAACATGTCAAAACTACAAGTACAACATCTGTTAACTTAAGCTTGCAAATATTTTCACTTTTTGAACAAAACATACTTATATGTGTTTTTTCATGGTGTTTTTGGTTTGTAAACATAGCCATAAAGGATTATATTTCTTTTTTCTTTAAGTTCACTCAGCTACAGACCTGAGAACCTCCAGCCTACAATGTAAATCCTTCAGTCCATCTGAGAGTATCTTAACTCCTGTATCTGCCAGGTCATTGTTGCTCAAGTCTAGCTCCCTCAAAGGGGAGTTCTCTGAGGTTAAAGCCGGCAGTAGATAGATGCAGCTTTTCCACGAGAGGCCACAGCTGCTGAGCCTAAAAGAAAACAAATGTGTGAAGCATTTTATTGCTGTTTGGCAAAATAATGATGTTATTTAAAATGGTTTTTTTTCATACATACAGAGATATCCTGGATGCTTTGACCACCGGCAGAAGCTGCATAAGTGCCTCCTTTGAAGTAGAGAATTTTCTCAGCTCAAACACGTCCAGATCTTTCTGTGATGAGAGCAAGATGAAGGCGAGTGCCGACCACTGAGAAACAGTGAGCTGCTTGTCAGGGAGGCCTCCTGAACTCAGGTACTGTTGGATCGGCTCCTCAAGAGAATGATCGTTCAGTTCATTCAGCCAGTAGAACAGATGGATGCTTCGCTCTGTTGAAGGACTGTCCTGTATCTTCCCCTTGATGTACTGCACAAGCGTGTTTTTCACCTGTTGTTTACCTTTCGTTCTCTTCACTAAACCTCGCAGAAGAGTCTGGTTAGTGTTCTGCGAAAGACCCAAGAGGAAGCGGACAAACATGTCCAGGTGTCCATTTGGACTTTGCAAAGCTGCATCCACTGCACTCTTGTAGAGCTGCTTGTGTTTAGATCCCTGTAGTAATGAAAAGCGCTTCTTCCCCAAGGGATTGACGCCGGTTTGTAGGAACATCACAGAGACGTAAAGGGCAGCCAGAAACTCTTGGAGGCTTAAATGGACAAAACTAAATGCCCTCTTCTGATGCAAACCTAGCTTGTCTTTGGAGACCTCTGTGAACACTCCACAGTAGGCTAAGGCAGCTTCTATGTCAATGTCGTACTCTTTCAGGTCCTCTTCATAGAAGATCAGGTTTCCTTTCTCCAGGTGCTCGAAAGCCAACCTTCCCAAAGCAAGTAGGATTTTCTTGCTCTCTTCACTCCAGACTGGATCTGTTTCAGCTTTTTTGTTGTACTTCACATCATCTTGTTTGGCCTGAACCAAGATGAAGTGGATGTACATCTCAGTCAGGGTCTTGGGCAGCTCTGCATTCTCTTCGCTCCTCAGTGCATGGTCCAGAACTGTAGTGGTGATCCAGCAAAAGACGGGGATGTAGCACATGATGTGGAGGCTTCTTGATGCCCAAATGTGGGAGATTATTCTGCTGGCCTGCTCCTCATCTCTGAATCTTTTCTTGAAATATTCTTCCTTCTTTAGGTCAGTGAAGCCTCTGACCTCGGATACCATATCAACATAGTTAGCAGGGATCTGAATGGCTGCTGCAGGCCGTGTCGTTATCCAGAGGTGAGCAGAAGGAAGCAGGTTCCCCCTTATGAGGTTTATAAGCAGCACATGCACTGAGCTTGACTCTGTGACATCTGTCAGGATCTCAGTGTTGTTGAAGTTCAGAGGAGGCCAACACTCATCCAGACCATCAAGGATGAACACAACCTGGAACTCTTCAAAGCTGTAGATTTTTGCATCTTTCATTTCGCTGAAAACATGATGGATTAGTTCAACTAAGCTGTAGCTTTTAGCATTCAGTAAGTTGAGCTCTCGGAAGGTGAATGGGAAGACAAACTTTATGTTACGGTGGTTTTTGTTTTCAGCCCAGTCCAGAGTGAACTTCTGTGTCAAGACCGTCTTCCCAATGCCGGCTATTCCTTTGGTCATCAGAGTCCGGACTGGCTCTTCTCTTCCAGGAGCAGGTTTAAAGATGTCTGCACAGCTAATGGTGACTTCTGAATCTGTTTCTTTCCAGGATGCTGCCTCTATCTGTTGGACTTCGTGTTGAGCATTCAGCTCTTCTCCCCCACCTTGTGTGATGTGGAGCTCTGTGTAGACTTGATTCACAGATGTCTGGTTTCCTGTCTGAAAAGTTCCCTGCAACAAATGAAACTTCCTTTTCAGGCTTGACTTTAAATTATTCTGGTAGATTGCAGTAAGACTTCCTGAAAACACAACAGATGACATATAAATAGTTATTTAAATAAATGTGTGAAAAAATCCTACTTTTAATAGACTACAACACCCCTGATCCAACATGTACAACTTAACTGGAGTTTTTATGTATGAAAAGAACTTGAAATAATCTCACTGCGCTCCAGAGAGTCAGCCAGCTCATCTTGTTTTCTTCTCTTCAGGAAATTCACTGTGATTTTTAGAAAGGCATCTTTGTTTCTTTGCTCCTCTTCATCAGCTGTTTCTTCATCACCACTTGCTTTAGGACTCTTTGAATCTTCTTGATATTGTGGATATAGTAGATTCTTGAGCTTTACCAGTTCATTCTTCACAAATGTGATGATGTCCTCTTCAAGTAACTGGAAGAGCACAGGTATTGTGGGAATATGTTTCACATCTGGAGTTTTAAAAGTCCATTTTAATTTATAGTTATGATGCAAAATTAAGTTCTTTCTCATGTACACTATTCCCAAAAAGTCAGGGAGACTTAGCTTTGGTATGCTGATGGAATGACACACAAAGGCTTTAATCTCAGATAGTAAATATAACAATATACCACTGAACTAAAAATGTTTTATTCGGAAACTGCAGATCCATTACTGCCTATAGAGTATATTTTTATATGTTTAAAAGAGAATAAAGGTTGATCAGGGATGAAGGTGTCACAGTCCACCATCAAGCAACTCCTGCACAGAGGCCGTCTCCATGGACACCTTGGAAAACGCCCCTCCTCAGAAAAAAACGTCTGGATTTTGCTAGAGAAAGATCTGAAGAAAGATCCCAGCATTTAGTCAACCATCCTGCAGCCTGATGAGATAAAGTTGGAGTTATTTGGCCATGTAGATGCTCAGTATGTCTGGAGCAAGAAGGGAGAAGCATACAGTTTGTAGAACCGTGTCAAACATGGTTGCGGAGGCATAACGGTATGGGAATGCTTCTTTTCCGAGGACACAGAGAACCTCATCAGGGTCCAAGAATCATGAGAAACAAAGATAATGTCAGGATACTAGGATACTGGATGAACATACAGGCTGTCTTCGGATTATGCAGTTCTCAATTTACGTTGTCAACTTTACAATGCTCATTAAATAAATGTAATTTAAAAGAAAACTGATCAAGTTTCAAAGTTACAATTTTCCGTATCAGTTTTTAAGACACGTGTAGCGGAGGCTGAGCCGAACACCTCAGTGCATGTACGGTATATTTATTTATTTTAATTGAAATTTCTGTTTTAATTGCCTGCACTGTTTCCCCATTAATATGACGTATAATACATGTGTTTATATAGGTATTTATTGATTAAGGGGGTATTTATGGGTATTTACGGTTAAAAATCCAATTTACGTCAAATTTCAGGTTATTCCATGGCAAAAGAACGGAACTCGTTCGTAGACCAAGGACTACCCGTATAAATCAATCTGCTGAGAAACTCCAACTTGGCCACAACTGGAAGTCCAGCAGAACAATGATCCGAAACATGCTGTCAAGGTAGAGAAGAAGTAGTTTGAGGACAATGACATCCTTCTTGGAATGTCCTGGAACGGCCCAGTCAGAGTCCTGACATGAATCCTATTAAGAACTTGAAGACTTGATGGCTTGTAGACAAACCTGTCTGACCCAGCTTGAGGCTTTCACAAAGTAAGAGTGGGCTTACCTTCCACATGAGGCAAGCAGGAAGCTTATTTACACATGGAAGAGTTGTCTACAAGCAGTCATAAAAAGCAAAAGCTATGCTCTTACAGAATGACAGTGGACAAAGGAAACCTGGAATATGGATCATTTTGAACGTAGCATTTTTTTTTTAATTAATAAAATGCCCTCGAAATGTTGAACATCGTCAACTTGTTGTTCTGGTTACATGTAACTCATAAATAAACTTCACTAAATTTTGTAATTTAATCACAAAATGATCCATAAAAATAATAAATGTCATGATATATCTGTATATAGTTTTTTACATCTGTAATCTACATAACCCAACTGGACTTTTGCCACCAGATGAACTCTTATTATAAAAATGTGAACGAACAAGTTTTAACATGAGGGACATTCCTCATTATGAAACCTGATATAGTTGTTTTCATTTAAAGATAAATCACTAGGCTCAGTATCACCAGAAATCCCCCAAAAAACATGTTGCTGTGAAAGAAAACCCAATAAAAACCATATTTCATATCTGCAGAGCTGCAAAGAGTCATGCTGTTATTTATGTCGAACCTCAAACTAAACTGAACCAAAAAGAAGGAAAATGAAGATTAAATGTTTAGAGAAGATCATGAATTTCTACCTTGAAAGTGGTATCCACATGTGTGTGATTCTGATGAGGATCAGTGAGACCTTCTGATTCATCTGAGGTCAAGGTTTCACCAACACTGAAAAAGACAGAAAATGTTTTAACAGTATATGTGTATTTCTATGGTTGTTTTTTCATTTGTTTGTTTGTCGTGTTGAATGTTTTATGTACATAAATTATGTACATTTTTTTGTTGGTTTGAAAGTGTTATGCATTAATATCTTGATGATGTACACCGCCAGAAGAATATCAGTTGCTATGTCAGGAGCTAACGGCGATCTAAATAAACAAACAAACATAAAAAATGTGTAATTCCTGCATCTTGATGCCAGACTTCACAGCTTCTCTTTTCCAACTCTGTTAAGTTTCATGCACAACATTCTGATGCAATCAGGCTACTTCAGCTTGTTCTTGACATATTTGTTGTCAGATATAAAGAACAAAAGATTTTAACAAAAGAAGACAGTGTGTGTTTCTGTTTTCCAAAAATAGATCTTTGGAATGCTGTTAGTTTTGGTGCATGCTTTTTGTTTCCCTCCAGTAACACATGCTGAAAATATTTTACTTCCTGATATGAATGACAGTGCTGCAATCAGCCTTGAATTCAAAAGGTTCATCTCTAGACTGTTCACTCCTCATGGACACGCCGCTAGGAATGGAGGTGTCCGGAAAAAACTGTTTCGGATGACTTCAACACAGTATAAACATTAGACAAACCTATTAACTGAATTTAACTAGAATTAAGAGTTGAATAAAGTTGGAAAGATGTAAATTAGATCAATAAGTTTAAAAAAATCTCACATTTGCTGAACAGAGTGGCCTCCATGCTTAAACTCAAAAGGTTCATCTTTGGACTTATCACTCTTCATGGACACACAGCTGGGTATAGATGGATCTCTGGGGTTTTTTTTCATATGACTTAAACACACACAAAAAGATATGTTCAATTAATTAAACTAAAATACATTAAACAATTTAATAAATGCATTAGTTTTGGTTTAAATCAGAATTCTGAGTTAAACAACAAAATCAACAACAAAATGTGTCTTACCTGTTAGATCTAGTTTTATCATGGTTTTGTGCTTCAAAGGAAGAAGCAACGTCCTCTCTTTCCTCAAACACATTCATTCCTGAAGGTTCAACTTTACAAAAACAATCTGGGTTGTTTTTCATGGAATAGATCCATTAAAAGCCAATACTTTTCATAAAGTAAAACAATGCATTTTAGGATTATTGTCTTTCTTTTCTCCTACCCGACAGGAACTGATCCTGATCAGCTTCTGAAAGCATTATGTTCTATCTGTTTCAGAATAGGACAAGTCATATTTCCTCTTTCTCATCAAACCAGTTGAACTGGGGAGGGAGCCAACAGAAACATGACAAAACACTGTACTTCTGCTTAGGGCTAACCCTCCACTAGGTGGAAGTAGTACCTGATATTCTCAAGTACATTTGTCGTAATTAAATTAAATTCTTGTGCATGTTAGACGCTATTGTAATAGTTCACAAAAATTCAAAACTAATAAGGTTTTAATTTAATCTGTCACGTGGTCAACCATCAAAGAATAAAGCAGATATCATAGGTGATAAGTTACAGTCATCCTGCTGTTTTGCTAATAATTTATTAAAGTTCACAGAATATTTATAAAAATAAAATGTTATATTTATATTCAGCAATTTTATATTTTTAAAATAATTTTAATTTTAATTAATATTATTTTTCATGCTATCCTGGCAAAATTAACACTATCTGAATCAGAAAGCTCCAAACCGTCAAGTACACACACACACACACACACACACACACACACACACACACACACACACACACACACACACACACACACACACACACACGTATGTTCCCAGGCGAGCATGTGACAGATCAGATGACAATCACGTGATTCGGTCAGCTGATGCTAACGCTAGCCAGCCGGACTGGGGACGGTTTTCCTGCGGCAGACACGGATCTGACGGTCGGACAGGATGCCTTTCTCCGAGCTATATTTTAACGTCGATAACGGCTACCTGGAGGGACTGGTCAGAGGCTTTAAAGCAGGAATATTGTCCCAGGGGGATTATTTAAACCTCGTTCAGTGTGAGACTCTGGAAGGTGAGTTAGCACAGATGACGGCTAGCGGCTAACACAAGCTTCTCATAGCCAGTTAGCTTAGCTCCAGTTTAGATAAGACTAGTGGAGTTTTTAATGGCCTTTCTAGCATCCGATTTATCCTCTTTGGCTCTAGCAAGAGTTATCAACCTTCTCATTAACACTCTGTACTGATTAAAGAGGAAATACGGGAAATCATTTCATTTTCATGCTCATCATAATCTCTATGTTTAGCTAGCTAGCTTGTTTGAGCTTCCTGGAATATGTTGGTTAATATGATAAAATGTGTCGGTTAATATGTTAACATGATCAAATTTGTTGGTTAATATGTTAATATGGTAAAATATGTTGGTTAATATGATAAAATATGGTGGTTAATATTTTAATATGATAAAATGCGTTGGTTGATATGTTGGTTAATATGATAAATTATGTTGGTTAATATGATAAAATATGGTGGTTAATATGTTAATATGATAAAATGCTTTGGTCAATATGTTAATATGTTGGTTAATATGATAAAATATGTTGGTTAATATGATAAACTATGTTGGTTAATATGATCAAATATGGTGGTTAATATGATAAAATATGGTGGTTAATAGTGGGTTTTTAGAGGAAGTGGGACAGATTTTACACTGTTGCGTTAAGGTTGTTTAATTTTCATTTATTTTTTTTCTTATCTTTTTATTACTATTTGAGGAATGGCTTTGCTTTGACTCTGGTGGCTCTACTGACTGGTTAATATGATACAATATGGTGGTTAATATGATAAAATGTGTTGGTTAATATGATAAAATGTGTTGGTTAATATGATAAATATGTTGGTTAATATGATAAAATATGGTGGTTAATGTGATAAAATATGGTGGTTAATGTGATCAAATATGGTGGTAAATAAAAAAATTATGGTGGTTAATAGTGGGTTTTTAGAGGAAGTGGAACAGATTTTACACTGTTGCGTTAAGGTTGTTTAATTTTCATTTATTTTATTATCGTTTTATTACTGTCTGAGAAATGGCTTCGCTTTGACTCTGGTGGCTCTACTGACACATCATCTCAAAATAGTAGCAGAAAATGTTTTTTGTTTTTTTTGTTTTTTTACATGCAGGAAGGACAGATGATAAAGATAAGTTTGTTATTTCTGTACTGTTACTTATACTTATTATTATAACATAGGATTAATATATATACCACAAATTATGTAAATTAAAATGTATTGAATACAAGACAGTAAACATCTGTTTCTGAGGAGATAAAAGGCAAATGGTATTTAAACCTTGTCACTATGTGATAATAAATGTGGAAATGAGTGTGTGACTTCATTTTGTTGGACCAGCTTTAGCCTTGATTGCAGCACGATAGTTTCATATGGTCTGAATAGGCTCATCCAATGTCCCAACATGCATTTCCATCCAGAATGGCGCTCATTTTTTTGCAAATATCTAATGTTGACAGTAGGGCTGGGCGATATGGCCAAAAAATAAAGTCCCCAATTTTTTTTAAACCAAATCCGGTTTCCTATTTTAATCGATCCCCCCCCCCCCCCCCTTTACTGTAAAGAAAAAGAAAAAAAAATTACAAATGTCAAAAATTATTCTTTTTCAAAAATGCTTTTATTGTGATCAGCCTAGAAGTTTACCTAAATTTAAAGTGCAACTTAACAAGCTGTTAAAAAAATGTAAAAAGAGGTGGCAGGCGCTGCCATTGTTAACATTATAAGGAACAACAGGTTTGTACTACGTGCATTTCCACTGTGAGATAGTTTTAAGTTTTGATCATACATTTAAGAATAGGCCTCACTTCACTTGTGTAATTTTAATCTAAAATAAAAAAAATGATCAATAAATAAATAAAAATGCCCCCTCTTGGAAGAAAAATAGTGATTCCTTTTAGAGTATTTTGACATTAAATAACCAAAACAATTTCCCACATTGGCAATGAGGTAATAAAAATGAATTTTTCTTTACACTTAACATGTGTTTCGAGAAAATTGACCTCTTTGATACAAAATACTATTTTTTAAAAATCCCTGAATGTTATTAAAGCTATATTTCTAACATACATGTTTTATTACATTCTTGCCGTTTTTTGTTTAATATACACATTTTTGGCAAGAAAGACGAGCCTGTCGACTACATCTGGCTTCAGACCCCTGTGACATGTGACAACGCCCCCTCCCACACTGAAAACCCTGCGTTTCCATCACACCTAGAAACTTTGCAAAAACTAAATATCCCCATAAAAACCGCTGCTATAAAAGTTTTTTCGATCTCAAGAGGTGATTTTTAAGACATTTCAATACAGAAATATATTGCGAAAGTGCATTTACGTGTCCCCAGATGTGATGTGGGGGTCGTGACCAGTTAATTCCCGGTAAAGATGGCGTAGTGTGGAATAAATAACAGAGAATTTCAGTGTTTTAGAAAAGAAAATGAGGTAGAAAAGCTTCGAAAATCCGAAGCAAATTCTCCACAGCAAGTAGAAATAAAATGACGCTACGTGCCCACTTTGCTTTAACCGCAATTACGAAATGTGATGCTAATGTGCTAAACACTGTTCAATGGAAACACCCGCAAATCACAACCGTTGTTTGTCGAAACGTACTAATATAATTTTTGTCTTGCAACAATTGTAATGGAAATGCAGAGGGGGCACTCATAGCCTCATATTGATCTCTGAAATATTTCACCCATAAGAACAAAACATGATTTATGATGCATACAGTCTCTCAGACAATTAGCATCACTTTATGCTACAAACTTTGCCTAAAATACCGTGAAACACAGCGCATCAAATTTAGGTACGTTTTTAACTTACTTGTTGTTAAAGTGACAAATAAAACTTCATATTGGACTCATCTGAACATTTTTATTTCATGAGTTGGGATTTTGTTGGTTAATGGATGCGGAAAGCTTTTCTTGTAGAGACAGTATCCTTCTGGAGACGTGGAAACAAGTTATTACATAAAAGAAGCTGAAATAATCTTTGGCAAGTTGAAAAGTTACACTAGATAAAATGTTTTTAATCAATCTAGTCATTTTATTTGGTCTGCAGACGTTATCCTGCCTCCTAGTCATTACATTTTACACATAAACACAATGCAACACTAAAGAGGGTTTTTCTCCTGAGCTGTACGCTCTGTTGGTTCTCCTGCAGACCTGAAGCTCCACCTGCAGAGCACGGACTATGGCAGCTTCCTGGCAAACGAGGCCTCTCCTCTCACAGTGTCCGTCATCGACGACAAACTGAAGGAGAAGATGGTGGTGGAGTTTCGCCACATGAGGAACCAGTCATATGAACCGCTGGCCAGCTTCATGGATTTCATCACGTGAGTGAAAAGTCATCATCAGTCTATAATACTGCTGGGAGGTCTGTGAGGGGGGTTGTTTTCTCCAGTTTTATGTTGCTTGTGCGTAACCAGGTGAGAAATAAACTGTCAAATAAAAATAAATAAAGTTAAAAGATGGTTCATCATCATGCTTAACATTAGTGAAGGGATTTTTTTCTTTCTTTTTACCTACTTTACAATAAATCCTTGAAATTTCTGCTGATACTGGAAAGTTTCCTGGTTTGTTTCTGACCCTTAAAACAGCAACTGGTGCTGTTGATGCAATCATCACCATTTCAGAGAAACTGCTTTGTTGATAAATTCAGAAAAACTGGTTATTAAGCCTGAGAAATTATATCATTCTACCTCTTTAAGGGAAAATGAAGGGATTGCATTTAAGGGAAGTAATCAGAGAAATGATTAATGTCAAGCATCTCTTCTTAAATTAAATATATTTGGTTGTATTTGATATAATTTGCTTTTCCCACCTGGTAAACAATAAGATACGCCAACTAAAAATGTAAAATAAATGTAATATTATTATAAAAATGTTTTTAAAAGTGAAAGTTTTTGGAAAGGGTCGTGGCATTTGGTCGGTTAAGATGGTTGAAATTATTTATTGTGGAGTTAAATCATCGTTTTAGTAGTTTTTCACTAGATTCCAGGTTTCATGGTTGTTTTTTTTATTTGTCATGTATGATAATTAGTTACAAATGTTGGGGTTTTTATTGTGTCACCTTCTGTTATAATCAAATACATTCAGCTATTTTTGATTAACACCTTTAACCCTTATAGATCCTGCTCTACCATTTTGTAGAAGTTAATCTGCAGTGACTTTGAAGAATTTCTGTAAAACATTATGGAAATAAACCTGGTTTGGGTGTGTAACCCTGCAGTTTCACATTTCAACCATTTCATTGTTGTTACATTATTATTACCTTCTTCTTTTTAACATGTTGACCATTTATTAAAAAAATATTTGTTTATTCTTGTCCAAAACAAACAGAAAAACACAGAGAAACATTTTTCTTTGGCCTTTTTGTTAGTTTAAAGGTTAAATGGTTAAAAGCTGCTATAAATGTTGCATCACAGAATAGCAGCTTTAATAAAGAAAGGAAAAAAGCTGAAGTTTTCTTGCTAACAGCCAGACAGCAGAAAGATCCCACTGCTTTGTTGTTGGCTTCAGGTACAGCTACATGATTGATAACGTCATCCTGCTGATCACCGGGACTCTGCACCAGCGGGCCATTTCTGAACTGGTGCCCAAGTGTCACCCACTGGGCAGCTTTGAGCAGATGGAGGCGGTGAACATCGCGCAGACCCCAGCTGAACTCTACAACGCTATCCTGGTGGACACACCACTGGGTACATACGACTCTGTCAGCTGTCACAAACAGGATCCTGCTGGGTGTAATGTCTGGTGTGAACCAGCAGATGGCGCCAAAGCTGAAGCCTAACTGAGGTGTGTGTGTGTGTGTGTGTGTCTGTGTGTGTGTCTTCAGCTGCGTTCTTCCAGGACTGTATATCTGAGCAGGACTTGGATGAGATGAACATTGAAATCATTCGTAACACACTTTACAAGGTGAGTCGTCTCTGAAGTGAAAACGATTTTTATGAGTTTATTTTAGATTTTCATGAAAGTGTCTGAATGTTTGTCTGACTTCCTCTCAGGCTTACCTGGAGGCTTTTTATAAGTTCTGCTCCAACTTGGGGGGAACGACTGCCGACACCATGTGTCCTATCCTGGAGGTTTGTCTTTAGGCAGAAAACAAACACAAAATATTTACGACTGCATATTTTTACTTTCAGATCAGGATAGAAATGAAGCAACTTCAACATTAGGAAAGTTTTTCACCTGAAAGTTTTAGAGTCGCCATCACCGATGTAAAGATGGTGGGTGTGTTTGGTTCTCTGCTGCAGTTTGAAGCCGACAGGAGAGCCTTCATCATCACCATCAACTCATTTGGCACAGAGCTGTCCAAAGAGGACCGGGCCAAGCTCTTCCCACACTGCGGCAAGCTTTACCCAGAAGGCCTTGCACAGCTGGCCCGAGCAGATGACTACGAGCAGGTCAAGGCGGTCGCAGATTTCTACCCTGTAAGTCCAACATTCAGAAGTCAGATTCCTGCATCGTTTTCCTCCCAGTTTCTCCTTGTCACCGTTTTTCTTTTTATTTATTCAACAAAAAGTCTCGTTTTCTGTCTGTAGGAGTATAAACTGCTGTTTGAAGGCGCTGGAAGCAACCCAGGAGATAAAACGCTGGAGGACCGTTTCTTCGAGCATGAGGTGACTCGCGTCACATGACTCACGCTGCATCCGTACTGCAGAAGCTTTTCTTCACCAGACATTTATCACAGTAACGGTTGGAACAGCCACAGACGAGCCGAGTTTCATAGTTACAACTGAACGTCGGTGACGGTAACGCCTGCTTAGACCCAGCTGAGATGATTCAGCTGCTTCTGACCCACGTTCAGCCATCTTTACTTCACTGTTATATGTAGAGACTTTGTCAGATAAGGTGGGTTCCATTGCATTTGGAAGGTGCGTCTGAATCCACCTGGCAAAGCAGCACTCCATCCGGCGTGCAGCAGAGGCTGCTGGTGGTGGATCCTTCCCCGCCTTGTTTCTCCCAGAAGTCACTTTACATGGCGGTGAATGAGCAGCAGCCGAGTTCCAAGGAGTTGCTACGTTTTATTTAGCTTTCATCACTTTAGTAGAAAAGTGTCAAATACCTTAACGACAGTAAAATCCTGATATGATGTATGTTTCATGGACTTTTCAGTGGTTGAAGGAGCAAAAAGCCAAATCGCTTCACTGCAGGTTTGCTGTTGTTCTCGGCTTATAGACCAAAGTAAAGTGTCATGGTCACATCTCCGTCTCTCTTCCCCCACAAAACAACTTTGTGGAACTTGTTGCAGTAATTATTATGGTTTATGTGGTGATTTACTGGAGAAGAAGAAGGTTGCCGCCCCGTTAGCTCTGCACTTCTCTCTGCTTGGGAAATAAAATCTGCTTCCGTCCCTTTCTGTATCCAACAGCTTCTTTGCCGTCTGCTGTTGTTTCTTTAGATGTGATGTCAGATCTCTTTAGATGAGTGTTTCGTTCCGTTCTTCACCATTTCACTTTGAAAATACACGTTGCCGTTGCTCGCTTGCTGGAGCCTTTTAGAGGGAGGGGCGGTTGAGAGAGGAGGCAGCGATTCACATGACTGGTTAGTAAACACGGAGATGGAGATCATCTATGATCCAGATGAAATTACACCTCTAGTTCTTCACAGATTCTTTCTGCTTATTGCTGCTGAAGTGTACCAGTTAGAAAAGTGTTCTCCAGTTCAAGCAACCGGTAAATGAAAAGTAATAAAAGTAACATTTCTGGCTGCATTTAGGTTGCAAAAGATGAATTTAACAAAAGGAAACCTGAGAAAAATCTGAGGGCCTTGCCACATCTTCAGTTGCTAGGCAACAGTAGTAGACCCTGACCCAAGTAGACTCCGTTGAGACGCTGCTAACATGGCGGATCTCCAAACCACAGAAAAGCTGAAGCGCCCTTCCCGTGTGATGAATCGAGATGATAAATGTTTAGAAAACGTCTTTGCTCTCTTAGTGTTTTAACCGATGCTCTTCCTCCTCCCCACATGGCAGGTGAAGCTGAACAAGCTGGCCTTCCTCAACCAGTTCCACTTCAGCGTTTTCTACGCCTACGTCAAGCTGAAGGAGCAGGAGTGCAGGAACATCGTCTGGATCGCCGAGTGCATCGCCCAGCGGCACCGCGCCAAAATCGACAACTACATCCCCATCTTCTGAGCCTCCTTTCCCACTTCCCCTCGTTATCCCTCCATCATTTCATTCCGTCTTCGTCTCCAGGTTAAGATTGTCGTGGTTCACGCTCCGTTCATCACATGCAGGCAGTAACCAGTTCCTGAGCAGAGCATCTCATGTCGGGGATCCAGCTGGGATTTTTACTGTTTGCAAAGTTAAAACATGAAATTAAAAATCTTTTAAATGAGGAAGAATCACAGACGCTGACGTGGTTGCAGACACTCCCGTCCTCCCAACATCAGCTGGTAGAATGAAGCAGGAGCTTCCTTCTTCTCTCAGCGTTCATGTTCATCTCCCCGCTTCTGTTAACGTCAGATTCATAATGAAACATAATGAAACTTAATCCTCTGAATCTAAAAGCATTCCTCTGCTCTGCATCAGGCCCTCAAACCCTGGATTTATTTCTGTTGTCGTGGTAGCTGTTGTCTGCTTGTTACTGTTCCCATCAAAACCAGCAAGTAACTCGTGTTCGCCTCCTGAAATGTTGTTAAACTAGATGGTTGTTAAATATTAAAATTAGGAGAAACTTCCGGTTTAAGCTGTCGCAGCTCGTGTGTGACGTCTCCGCAGGAACAAACCGGGATGAGGCGGAATCTACCGGCTATACAAAAAGCTTCATGTTTAAACTATATAAAGATATATCGATATTTAAAGATGACTCTATGATTTTGTTTTCTCATGCTGTAAAAATTGATTTATTACTGTTTTGATCTGTTGTGAATCGTGTGTTGATGTATTGATGAAAAGATTAAACTGCTGCGATGCAGATCTGAAGAAATTCAGCGGCTTTGAATCGTCACTCCAGATGTACGCCATCGCTTTTCAGCTGTAAATACACACTCGATGCACAAATTTAATATTTGTTTCACAACAGTATTTAAGATGGAAAAGTATTGCTAAATGTTAGCGCACCTTGACGTTGATGGCTGCAGCCTGTGTTTAAGAAGTGGGATCATGGGTAGAATGGAGTAGAAGGCAAACAAATCAAGGCGTACTAAAGGAAACAGCTGGAGGAACATCTGTCTGTACATCTGCTTTCTATGCCTGTTTTATTTATTCTGACTGAAGGTCCCGTTTGGGTTGGAGCTGATCTGAGATCTCCGTGCAGGTAACAGTATTTGGTACAAAAAAAGGCCCTCGGAGTGGCAAACTAATGACTGGTACAGGTTTAAATACAAATTATGCAGAATTTTATGAATAAGTTTATAATTTTGAGGAAAGATTGTGATCTCTAAAGCTTCCCAGAGTCCAGAAAGAACATATGCAGAGAGTTGTGATCAACAGATCCTCAAATTCAAACAGTGGTGCAATTAAAAAAAAAAAAAACTATTCAGTTCAGCTCAAATCGCTTTATTTGTCCCCGCTAGGCAGTTTAAAAAGTCATGGCAGCATCTTCGAGGACATGCAGGACAAGTCGCAGAAATCCTCATTCTGAAAACGTCATTTAAAAAAAAAAAAAAAAAACTTTAAAAGTGCTTGTATGTAAGATGTTTTACTGGACATGGCTGCATGGACTCAGGGGGACTTCCAGAAAACACACTGTTCATCGTCCCATCAACAAATCCAGGTTAAAGCTCTGTGATGTAAACGTGATCGGAAACGCTGCGCTGTTGGAGGAACCAGAGCTCAGTTAAAATGTTCAGAAGCAAAGTGGGAAAATCTGGTGAAACAAATCAAAACTCATTTTGGGAATTATGGATTGTGTCCTCCAGGCTGAAGAGGAGAGGGACCATCCAGCTCAGCGCTGGCAGGTTACAGACAAATCCACATATCAATACCATAAACTAATCATATCAGATTGACGGGATGAAAACTCCTGTTGGGAAAATCTCAATGTTCAAAATGAACCAGACTTTTTATGGACACACCAAGCAGTCCAGGGATCCTCAGTCCTGGTCCTCGAGGGGCCGGTGTCCTGCAGGCTTTCAACGTGTCACTGCTGCAACACACCTAACATAAATCTATGCGTAGAAATGTGCAGATCTTCTGAGTCAGGTATGTTTCTGCAGGGACACTCGGAAAACCTGCAGTCCCTAGAGGACCAGGACTGAGGATCTCTGATGCAGGCGGAGACATGGATCATAACAGGTGTGAAACTCCAGCCCTCCAGGGCCAACATCCTGCAGGTTTTTGTAGTCTCCATGCTCCAACACACCTGACCGAAAATAACAAACAGGTTGACAAGCAGCTGTTGGAGCCATTTAATTTGAATCAGGTGTGTTGGTGCAGAGAAACAACAAAAAACCTGCCAGATACCGACCCACGAGGACTGGAATTTGACACCCCTGGCCAGAGGAGATTAAGCGTAGTAAAATAGTGTCAGGGAGGGACAGGAAGCTGGATTTGAATACGTAACCACCAGGAAAAAATGAATAAGTGAATCTAAAAGGTCATATTGTTGATACTTTCAGTTCATTTAAAGGTTTGAATAAAATAGTGAATAGTTTGTTTTTTAAATGGAAAAAAGCATGAAATTAAATCAGATTAAAACACTACATGAATGCTTCCTAAAACAGAAATTATTCAAGCTAAAATGGAGGCTGTGAGTGACAGTAGATGGCTTTGCTGTGCATTTGTGACCTCAGCAACACAACCAGCTTCACACCAACAAAGTGCAGACACAGGCTGCACTTTGTTGGGCTTGATTGAGTCCAATCAGGTGGTTCTGCTCCAGCTGCTGCAGCAGCAGCCTGCAGGCTCTCATCAGATTCATGTCAAACTGGCAGAAATCGAACCTCTGAGTCGTCTTCAGTCATGACTTTCCTGCTTAAAACCAGCTTGAAGCTGCATGGCTCTGTGGGTTTGTTGGACTGGGACATGGACAAGGAGCTGAAACTGGCAACAACCACTGATCACTTTTATCATGGTGAAAACTTTTTGGGTTTTTGTTGTAGCTTAAAGACTGACTTAGAAAATCCACTAGAGTCAGATTCACAAGCTGAGTGAAACTAAACATTTTGATCAGAGTGATTCCCGCAGAGCAGAATAAGCAACTTGTTGCTGCGTGTTTTCTTCTGATTCAGATGACAAACTGAATGATCAGCACGTGGTCCAGAGTCCTTCTGGACGGGCCTCTGGAAGAAAAGATGACGTCATCTGGTATGATGAAACTTCAGGTGGGTCCAAGACAGAAAAGACAACAAAGTGACCCAAAAACGATTCACATGGGTCGGTGGTGGTTTGCATGATTCACTGCTCAGGTGACCCTGGTTTTCACCCCACATCAGACGATCGTTGGGGGCATCAGCCAGAAGACCCGTTCAGATCTGACTGATGTTTAAGGAGAATACTACTTTAAATCATGAGGGTGGAAAAAAGAAACCAGGTTTTCAGATAAACTTAGAAAACTCCAACCTGATTAGTGTGTGTGTGTGTGTGTGTGTGTGTGTGAGAGAGAGAGAGAGAGAGAGAGAGAGAGGGAGAGAGAGAGAGACATGGTTTTAGCAAGCTGCTTGACCCACATGCAACACTCTTAGGAGACAAAGTTTTTCTTTAAAAAGGTGTTTAACTGCAGCAGTCTTGGTGAAGGATGGGTGAGATGTGTGCCAGAACGGAGTGAAGAAGACGGCCAGAGGGCAGAAAATTGCAGCTGGAGTCTGGTAGAGAAGAGTTCTGACCCAGTCCAAGGTTCCTATCAACAGAGGAAAGACGGACGAGACCCCAGGGAGTCACAGTGGGAGCTGATCCACAGATTTGCAGAGGCACTAATGATCTCAGACAACTACACAGAGGACTTGAAGTTATC
Source organism: Telmatherina bonti (assembly GCF_933228915.1). NCBI lineage: Eukaryota > Metazoa > Chordata > Actinopteri > Atheriniformes > Telmatherinidae > Telmatherina > Telmatherina bonti. The sequence goes on along the minus strand of NC_136619.1, from coordinate 39,788,208 downwards.
TTGAGGGCGAACACTCAGACGCTGATGGGCTTGGATGTTACTGCTAACCCTTCTGATCCTCCCCCGATGAGCTAGCTGAGAAACAGGTGGGAAACAAGAACAGCTGAGAAACAGGTGGGAAACAAGTGAGAACAGCTGAGAAACAGGCGAGGAACAGCTGAAGAACAGCTTAGAAACCGGTGAGGAACAGAGGAAGAACAGCTTAGAAACCGGTGAGGAACAGCTGAAGAACAGCTGAGAAACCGGTGAGGAACAGCTGAAGAACAGCTGAGAAACCGGTGAGGAACAGCTGAAGAACAGCTTAGAAACCGGTGAGGAACAGCTGAAGAACAGCTTAGAAACCGGTGAGGAACAGAGGAAGAACAGCTTAGAAACCGGTGAGGAACAGCTGAAGAACAGCTGAGAAACCGGTGAGGAACAGCTGAAGAACAGCTTAGAAACCGGTGAGGAACAGCTGAAGAACAGCTTAGAAACCGGTGAGGAACAGAGGAAGATAAGGTGAGAAACCGGTGAGGAACAGAGGAAGAACAGCTGAGAAACCGGTGAGGAACAGCTGAAGAACAGCTGAGAAACCGGTGAGGAACAGCTGAAGAACAGCTTAGAAACCGGTGAGGAACAGCTGAAGAACAGCTTAGAAACCGGTGAAGAACAGAGGAAGAACAGCTGAGAAACCGGTGAGGAACAGCTGAAGAACAGCTGAGAAACCGGTGAGGAACAGAGGAAGAACAGCTGAGAAACCGGTGAGGAACAGAGGAAGAACAGCTGAGAAACCGGTGAGGAACAGAGGAAGAACAGCTTAGAAACCGGTGAGGAACAGCTGAAGAACAGCTTAGAAACCGGTGAGGAACAGCTGAAGAACAGCTGAGAAACCGGTGAGGAACAGAGGAAGAACAGCTTAGAAACCGGTGAGGAACAGCTGAAGAACAGCTTAGAAACCGGTGAGGAACAGCTGAAGAACAGCTGAGAAACCGGTGAGGAACAGCTGAAGAACAGCTTAGAAACCGGTGAGGAACAGAGGAAGAACAGCTTAGAAACCGGTGAGGAACAGCTGAAGAACAGCTTAGAAACCGGTGAGGAACAGCTGAAGAACAGCTGAGAAACCGGTGAGGAACAGAGGAAGAACAGCTTAGAAACCGGTGAGGAACAGCTGAAGAACAGCTTAGAAACCGGTGAGGAACAGCTGAAGAACAGCTTAGAAACCGGTGAGGAACAGCTGAAGAACAGCTTAGAAACCGGTGAGGAACAGAGGAAGAACAGCTTAGAAACCAGTGAGGAACAGAGGAAGAACAGCTTAGAAACCGGTGAGGAACAGAGGAAGAACAGCTTAGAAACCGGTGAGGAACAGCTGAAGAACAGCTTAGAAACCGGTGAGGAACAGCTGAAGAACAGCTTAGAAACCGGTGAGGAACAGAGGAAGAACAGCTTAGAAACCGGTGAGGAACAGAGGAAGAACAGCTTAGAATATATGCTGCACCTGAGAATGTACGGGTGCAGCAGATGGTCTAGAATCTGATTGGATTTCAGCATTTCCTATTGTGTATTTCTCTCTCCCCATTATTTTTCCTTTCTGTTGTCATTCTATCCTTTTTTTTGTGTAGTGTGAAGTGTAAAGAAACCAGCCATCCTTCCTCGTGTCATCTTTTCCTCATTCTGCATAAAAAGGTGCGCCGCTGTCGTAGCTGCGCCTCAGTCTGCCTGATCCTGTTTATGTCACATGTGTGTTGTATGTCTAAGTCTTGGACGGGTTGTACTGGAATTAATTACGTTGTGCCGACTGGTTCAATGACAATAAAATTTCTGAATATTAATCTGCTTGCTTTAATGCTGGACAGGACAAGTTAAAATAAAAATAAAAAGACCCTGATGGATCTATGCTAGCTGCAAGTAAAACTGGTGGTTGCGTTGTTATGGAAAAAATGTGTGGAGGCTGAATATTGTTAAAAGGTTAAAGGATCTGATTCTCTGTAGGTTTAAACACTTCTAAGTTTTTTCTTTTTGTTGTTTTCTCCAGTTATGTTGGGTCCATTTTACATTTTTCCTGTGGATGATGTGGGAAAAATCCCTTGGTTTTAAACACAGGGCTGCAAACCGGTGAAGTGGATGACGTCGTCTTCATCCTGGCCTTTCACGTGGATATTTACTCTGAGAAAAACTGCTTAGTAAGGGAGCATCTTGGATGTTAATAGACACCCTGAGATGTTTATATTTCTGATAATGTGAGAATCTGTTAAACATTTCGTCTGATCAGCCTGTGTCACCACTTTAATTTGTTTTTATTTGCTAACAACTATCCTCCTCCCAGCCTCTATTTAAATTTACCTGTGATGTCTTCTGTTGTTTGCATATTTGCCTTTGGGTGGTGAGAATGTGCTTCCTGACAATCTGACACAACCAAATGAGTGGTCATCCACTGTGTTTCTGTCTCTTAACTTTAATGGATTTGTGTTTTGTACATGTTACGAATGAAACAGAAATTCAGTAATTTAACATTTTTAACGTCTCTGAACTAACATCCTGTTTTTTGTTGGACCAGCAGTCTGTAATCTGAATGTTTCTCTGTCCATCAGATACCTTTGTTAAACCAAACCCATGGCTGCTGGTCAATCCCAACATCGTTTGTCCGATCCAGCACAAAGAAACTCCCATTAAAGTGCAGCTTGAGTGTGAACCTGGTGAGGAAACGCTTCACCTGGAGCTCACCGCCATCCAACGCGCCCAATCCGCAGAGCTTCTCAGCTTTTCTCCTCAGGAAGAACAGCAGCCCTCCGTTTCCTCCTGCAGCAAATGCATGGTGCAGTTCATCACACTCAACATGCAGCGAAGTCACTTTACTCATACGAGCATCAAATCTTAATATCCAACAAATAACCTCATTTACAAGTATAAACAATGTGATCTGAATCCGGCTCATGATTATAGGATATTTCATTTATATTGCTGGTTTAAGGTGTTCAAGTCACATTTTCATTCCCAAAATGCTGCTTGTCTCATGGACCATTGAGAGGATTTCAATCCTCCAAGAAGAACCATTGGGAACACATTTTACAAAGATAATGACCGCACGCGGCTTGTCCTGGTGTTTAGTTGCAGGACAAAATGCAGGACTTGGTTTGCTATTTCAAGGATATTTAGACTTTAATCTCTCCTTCTGTCACCATCAGATTAGGAACGAAGATGCTTCCAGGCGACCAGCCAAGAACAGACGTCAGGGAAGGACCTCAAAAGTCATGGTGAGTACAGTTTTGGACCACAAAGCAGCTTTTTAGAGTGCATTGTAAATTCCCTTAAAGCCTCATTTTTATTTGTTTTTACCTGCAAGTGTCTGCAGAATTATAGCATTTTGAACTGTAGTGATTTGAAGGGAGAGCTTTATCGGAAACGTGTCGCCTTTTCTGCACCAATCAGCAGAGACTGAATAAAAACAGTAAAATCTCATCAAACTGCAGAGAGAAAGGAAAGGTTGGTCAATCTTCAGCGTCATGTGGGTAATTCTAGACCTGATTAAGTGATGTAACCCCAGATTGGGTCAAGCTAAGGGGACAGAAGGTGGCTTTTTCTTTAATATACACTACATGTCCAAAACAAGTCATTTGGACATAAAAGCTGGTTTTAAAAAAAAAAAAAAAAAAAGAGAAACCATCATGTCCGCCTGTCCAGCATGTTAACTGGTCCATATGCTTCTCTTTCCATCAGGACATCGTGAAGCCAGGATGCTGGCCTCGCCCACCAGTGAACTACTCCATCCTGATTGCACTGGCGCTCAAGAGCAGCCACTCTGGGAGCCTCAAAGTCCAGCAAATTTACAACTTTACCAGGTCAGACTTTGCTTTGAAACTGGTGGTAATGAACACAAACCAGGTTTACGTTGAAATGAAATGTCTCTCCTTCATAGCAGGAGCTGCAAATGTGTGAAATGTTGAATTAGAAGATGGTGTTATTTGTGTTTAGACATCCGTCAGTATAAAATGTGTGGAAGGTAACTAAAAGAGACCCTCGCCAGCCACTGTCAGGACCACCTTTCCTGTACGGAACTCGTTTTCCTCCAGAATGTAATATGTGGTGTCATAGAGTCAACAAGGTGTTAAAAATTCCTCAGAGATTTTGTGCCATCACAGAGTTGCTGCACATCATGATGAGAATCTCCCAAAGCTGCTCTGCTGGATGTAGATCTGGTGACTGTGGAGGCCGTTGGAGGACAGTGAACTCATCGTCATGGTGGAGATGATGTGAGCTTTGTGACATGGTGCATCATCCTGCTGGAAGTTTCCATCAGAAGATGCTACACTGTGCTCAGAAAGGGATGGACATGGTCAGCAGCAGGACTCAGGTCTGCTGTGGAGGTTAAACCATGTCATGTTGGTACTAAGGGGACCAAAGTGGGACCAGAAAACCTCCCCCCACCGTTCCACCAGCAGCAGCCTGAAGTGTTGATCCTGACGGCAGGATGGATCCATGTTGTCATGATGTTTCCAGCAGATTCTGATCCTACCATGTGAATGTGGAGCTGAACTGGAGACTCATCAGACCAGCAACGTTTCTCCATCTTCTATTGTCCAGTTCTGGTGAGTCTGTGTGAATTGTAGCCTCAGTTTCCTGTTCTTACTGACAGGAGGAACCCGCTGTGGTCTTCTGCTGCTGGAGACCATCTGCTTCCAGGCTGGACGTGTTGTTGCTGCATATGTTGGTTGGAACCAGTGCTTACTGGTCTTCCTGTTGCCTTTCTATCATCTCCAACCAGTCTGCCCAGTCTCCTCTGACATCAACCAAACCTTCTGGTCCAGACTGCTGCTGCTCGCTGGATATTTTCTCTACTTCAGACCTTCTCTGGAAACCCTGGAGATGGTTTTGTGTGGAAATCCCAGTATTGTTGTGTTGAAAATGGCGTCAACAATCATGCAACACCATTTTCTTCCTTCTGAGGTTTAATTTAAACTTCATTAAGTCATCTTGATCATGATATGTTTTAACACGTTGAGTTGCTGTGATGTGATTGGCTGATATGTGTGTGTAAACAGGTGGACCTAATGAAGTGGTGGGTGAGTGTCAGCTGTGTCACCATGTTTCTGAGTTTTAAACGCTGTTTTCTTTTCTTCTGTTTTCCAGAGAGCACTTTCCTTTCTTCCAAACGGCTCCAGATGGCTGGAAAAACACCATCAGACACAACTTGTGCTTCAACAGCAGCTTCCGGAAGACGTGCAACCAGCTGTACGGCGACGGCAAGCGGAAGTCGTGTTTCTGGCACATGACTCCCGACGGCCACCGCCGACTGAAGGACGAGCTGCACATGCTGACGGGAGAAACCTTAAAACAGCTGGAGAGGAGCATGTCCCACCCAGGTGTGCAGCCTGAAGCCGTTTGCATCTACTGGTAGCTCGTACATGTTGACAAGAACTCAGTTCTTCCTATGCATAAATACGGTTTTTCACTGCTATTTTTAACATTGGCACAAAGTTTTGATGAATTATACAGAGATGTTTATTCTGAATAAAATTCCTTTAAAAAAATAAACTATTACTTTTGTTGAAGATACTAATTAAAAGTAACTTCTGTCCTTTTGTTCCAGACATCATTTGGAGTTTACTGAAGACGTAGTCGCAGTTAAAACAAAATAAATAAATAAAAAATTAAATGAGTGGAAAATTAAAGTATGTTTCTGTTAATCTGGAGATTATTTCCACATTTTGGTTGAAGTCTTGAAAACAGTGTTTGTGAGCATTTTCAAGCTCTAATAAAGTTTTTTGGTTTGCAGATTCTAGTGAATGTATTTTAATTAGGACTCAAGTTCTTTAAGTCGAAGAATGCATTACGTCTGCGTGATGTGGTTAAAACGCTTTATTTAAACACTTTTTGTTGATTTTTGTAAAAAGAAACTTGTGAATTTAGTTAAAATGAGGAAGCAGATGTCTTACACATCCAGGCTTTTGGCTCGTCCATCCAACCAGATTGTCACCATTTCTGTGGATTCTGGCTTTAAAACACTTTTTTTTTTTTTTTAACATGCCACAATGAAGCAGATTTAGTCATAAAAGTAGAATTTAGAGTTTAAAATGGAGGAAATTGTGCATGAACTGCTAATTCTCTGCTTCTCTTGGTCCCTGAAAGACCAATCTGCAGAATATTAAACTACAGAAATCCAGAGATTTAGGCTGAAGTGAAAAGCGATACGTTGCAGCAGATTTTGTGCAGGTCTTGGTTTGTATAAAGAAAAGGAGTCCAGGCGCCTCTGTTAGTTGCTACACCATCATTTTCTGACGGTTGTCACCAGAACTGGAGCCGTAGTTTTGGTAAAGAAATGTGTTTCAGTCTAAACATCCGTAAGCAAAGATGAAATAAATGTTTCAAATCTGTTTTGTTTCACGCCGTAAAGCGTAAATGTAATGACTCTAATCGTTTCATGAACTTAACCGGGTTGTTTTGGTGCCGAAACGTCGCCAAACAGAAGTTAACAAAGTGGACTAAATGGAACGTAACACACAGTGAAGTCCTGCTTCGCCCACATGGACTCCACACAATCCACTGGTTTTCAGCTTGTAAATGAATTTTATTAAATGAATGTAATCATAAAGTAGACTTGGATTTATTTCAGTTGGATTATGACTAAAAAGTGCCTTTTAAGATGACTTTGTTGTGAAATTGCGTCATGCAACAGCCCCTTTGGTAAAGTTGTAAAGTAGACTTGTACAGTATGTAGTGCGTTTCCACTCAAAGCGCTTTATGTTTAAGTGGCACACACACTCTTATACCCTGACACGGGTATCGGGGGCAACTTGAGGTTCAGGACCTTGCCCATAGAAATCGACGTCCCAATCTTCCGGTAGAAACATTGAATTTCACATGCAATGTGACTTTTTTATTATTTCTGCCAGAAGTTTCGGTTTTAAGTTTTGGTAAGAAATCGCCGGTATCTCCGAGGTGTTGCCAGCTATGTTCCATGAGGACAGCCTGAGGACCTGATTGTAAGCCGACATCACCAGGTCGTCTCGTAACCACAAACGGCTTGATGGAAAACAAAACCGGTTATCATAGCAGCGTCTCGTTAAAGTCAGCAGGTCAAGACGTATCTGTAGACTTATCCTGGACTTATACTGGTGGGACGTGTGCGTAAGGCCAGCTATGGCGTCACCGCTCTATGCCCCCCGAGGCTTGAAGTGCACCCTGGTTTGCAGTGCAGCTATGTGGAAATACTCCCTCATGATTGGTTGTTTTTGTGATTTACGTGTTTCCGGATACCTGAAGCTTCTCACTGAGCATGTGCAGACTCATCACCTTACACCGGGGGTGTGCAGCTCTGGTCCCCAAGGGCCACCGTCCTGCAGGTTTACCTGCTTCAGAACACCTGACTCTATGAATCTGTTACTGTGCAGAACTTAATTGGTTGTTGGATCCATTTAACAAAAACCAGATGTGTTGGAACAAGAACACATCAAAACCTGCAGGACAGCGGCATTCGAGGACGGACTTTGGACATCCCCGTCTTGCATGGCGTTAGGTCTGCCAGACCTGCCATATGCAGACACCAAGACCTGATGCTTTAGGTTGTAAATGCAGCTTTACATGCAGAGTATGTAGATGGACACAGCGTGGGGCCAGTACGGTTTGATCTGCACTCAGAAAAGTGCTGTATGGTTCTTTTATGCCAGCGGATGTAACACAAATAGAGCTGAATTGATTGAGTGAACATCCAGCAGCTTTTTCTACCATTACACAGCCTGAATTCTAAACCAGGAAGAAGCTTCTACAGTTTTGAAATTGCAGCATTTTGAAGTAAAAACATGCAACAAAGTCAGACTGATGATGCAAATCCGTCAGTGGAAGCTGAAACATTTCAGCTCGTCTCCGTATCTGCAGTCCATCATGCTGAGAAGTTTTAACATTAAAACACAAAAGATCTGACAACTTTTTGTGCCTTTGCGTGTTTGTTTGTTTTCTTCACTACTTTGCCTACATGCAATGAGTTTCTCTGGAAAAATCATACCTTTGCTGCCTGTAAGCAAATGTTCCTTATTTGTTAGCAGTCAAATGGTTTCCAGAGGCAACCCGGAGCTGCGACTGCGAATTTAATTTGCGTGTCTGGGAGTCAAATGTCTCCTCAGATGCAGATCTCAGAGTGAGAAGCTGGAAGTCGGCGGCTCACCAAGCAGCAGCAGGCGTCTCATCCAACACGTCTCAGGACAGTAAAAAAAAAAAACAGGTAAAACAATGAACCAAATCTTCCTGCATTTACAGTTTTCCTTTTTTCTTTTATTGTTTTCTAAATCACTAGTTTGTCACCCTGTGATCACCTGAATTCATCTGCATCACTTCAAATATAATATTCCTGGTTTTTTCCCGCCACAGACGAGATGACGCGTAGTTCTTTGTGCTTTCTACATAAAACACTTCCGACGATGAAGAGCAGACTCTTGGGATGTGTTTTCCTCCTCTTCCTCGGCAGCAGTGCTGTGTCTGGACTGGGATCAGTGGTGTCGAAATATCACCTGCACCATCAGCGTTTTAAGACCTGGGAGGATGCGCAAGCCTTCTGCAGTCGGTGAAGTTTCTTTTCATCCATATTTGCAGTAAAACACTTTATTAGGTGTAGCAGAAGTTGCGTGAGATGATGTTAATCTGGAGGATGAAATGATTTTTATTGTCAGTAGAAAACCTCAGGTCAAGGTAGAGAAAGTTTGAGGTTCATTTCAGGCTATTTTACAACTAAAAAGTTACTTTTTAAAGAAAATCCCTGCGATCTTGTTGTCTTAACCAGGTTAGTTTGTTTCTTTTACTAGATTTTAGTTTAAGAAAAATCTTTTCTTTGCTCTTTTACGTGTATAAAATTACTTTAGTATTTTCTCATGCAATGTTCAGGTTAGTAAAAAAAAAAACAAAAGATGCAACGATAGTTCTGATCTCGACAGAGCGATTTGCCAATAAACCTGAATTCTCCTCCACACAGCAGAGGCGAGGGAAACTTGGCGACAATTGACAAGAATGAGAACATTTGGGACGTGCTCGATTATAAAGCCTGGATCGGTCTGCACAGAGAGAACAATTCAGATGCCTGGGTCTGGTCTGATGGGAACCATTCGGACTTCTCCAGCTGGATTCAGAACGGCTCACTCAGTGGCCGGTGTGCTGCCATCATCTACCCAAACAAAAAGTAATGAGACACTTAATCATAATGTTTAACTTCAGATTCACTGTAGAGCATGTTCCTTAACCTGCTGTAAAGTTTGTCATCATTTATTTAATGTTGCAGGATTTCTCACACTAAACTGTTGCTCAGAGCTAAAAAATGATGTCATGTGTCAGAGTTCAAACTAGTTTTCTTCAGATGTTTTAGAGAGCTGGTCAGCTGTGTGCTGATTTATCCCAGGTTAACTCCATTAAAGCAGAACATCTGTCTCAAGTTAGGATTTCCTCGGTTTTAAGCTTTTCTTTCTTTTTCAGACGCTTTTATCCAAAGCCACTCATACTTTGCATACCGTGTGTTTGAACAGGTATGGTTAGTTTTGAAAGGAGTACAGCAAGTTAGCAAGTCAGTCTGTGTTTCACTGAAAAAAGAAACTGTCCCGATGAGTGGTGGAGGTGTGGACCCAAATACAGGATCTGGAGGGAGGAAGGCTGCGTGTAGATGTTTATTTCCAAAGAAAAAGATTTAACACAGGAATGCAGGATGCTAACAAAATGAACCAGCACTGAGGAACAGAAACCAAGGGGTATAAATCCACAGGAACTCAACCAGACACAGGTGAATCTAATGAACAGGAACTAAACAAGGAAAACTACAAACTAAAACAGGAAAGCAGAACTAAGATACAAAACAAGAGACCAAAACTAAGATTACAAAACAAACATCATGACAGAAACACTCACTTTACCAAAAGTAAAACAAAATAAAAATATAATACTCAACATTGCTGCTTCGGCCTATCGTGTTTACTGATGATTCCAGTAAAGTATTTATTTTCTGAGTGCGCTGTGAAGTAAAACAAGTGCACCTATGACAAGGTGGCGACTATTTGCACAGTCAGCATTTATTTAGTATTCCAACTCCAGACCTCGAGGGCTGGTATCCTGCAGGTTTTTGTTGTTTCCCCAACACCAACACACCTGGATCAGCTTCTTGTCAACCTTCAGTCAGGTGTGTTGGAGCATGGAGACAACAAAAACCTGCAGGAGGACTGGAGTTTGTTATTGGCTGGAAGACGTTTGACAAACAGCAAGAGAGAGGAAAGAATATCCAAGAAGTCGAGTCGTGCGAGCGTAGAGATTACGTCTGAGTGTGAGACAGAGACCAAGCTTGGTCGCTTAGGTCCATCATTTCACCTGTGGTGCAGCTGAGGACAAGAGATCAGCTCGCAAATGAAACCGTGTTTGTCTGGCACCGTTTTGGTCCTTTTTAAGCAGAGAAGCCCTGAATTCTCTTCCCCGCCTTGCAACCGCGACCGGATGTGCCTGGAACACCTCACTCGAGAGGTGTCCAGGAGGTATCCTAACCAGATGCACCTCATCTGGCTCCTCTTAATGTGCGGTAGCAGCACCGAGCCTGTCCTCCTGGATGTCAGATCTTCTCGCCCGCTCATTTGAATTCGATATCTGTAGCTGGTAGATATGACCTAAACTATCATGTAAATGTCATGCTACGATTAACACATCAGCAGTTGGATATAAACGAATCAAATTCTCTTGTCTATATTTCTCTTTAAGGGCTTATGGCACAAGTTGTGAAGAGCATTTTTTCTTCTTCTGTCAAAAGACTGATGGAAGTCATCGCAAGTACACATTCATACCCGAGTCAAAGACGTGGTCTGACGCCAGGGAGCACTGCAAGACATATAACGATCTGGCACGTTTTTCAAACTACGATCTGGAGACATCTGTGAGTCAGGAGGACTTTCCTGTCTGGATCGGACTGCACAGAAATGGTAAAGACAAATTCACAAGTGTAATTTCTGTATTGAGTAAATCATTCATTCATTCATTATTCTAACCGCTTAGTCTGATGAAGGGTTGCAGGGAAGCTGGAGCCTATCCCAGCAGTCTTTGGGCGAAAGGCGGGGTACACCCTGGACAGCTCGCCAGTCCATCACAGAGCGTAAATCAGTCAATGATGAGTAAACATCCTTTTCATCAAGCTGTCCAGATTTTAGATTCTTTAGTTTTATGACAAAACTAAACATCCAGACATTGAAAATGCATCAGAATAACTTTATTCTTTCCCGAGGGGAAATTAAGAGGACAAAGAGTGGCACGATAAGCACCAGATACAGATAAAAGCTCAAAACACAAAGACAACTCAACATAAATGAAACATTGAACAAGGTTAAGGTTCTGTTTGACCCGTTGAGTTCAAGAAGAGAACCGCCTTGGGGACGAAGGTAGATCTACTTCTCTGGGTCCCGCAGGCTGGACAGCAAAACCTTCGACCAGATGCTGGGAAGACAGCATGCAGGGGTCCTTAAGAATATGTCCAGCCAGACCACATGCCTGCACCTCGGAGACCCAGTTCAGACAGTCCAGTAATCTTGGAACAGACTGACACAATATTGTTCCAGGAGGTTCCTGTCCTGCAGGGTGATGGTGAGATACCAGCAGCATATGGAGAAAGTTAAAACACTTTCAGTGGTTGACCAGTAGATTGTCAGTAAGACAATCTACACAGAGAGAAAAGGAGTTCAGTTTCCGCGCAGGTACATCTGTCTCAGCAGGTCTCCCTGGCCGGGAGTAGCAGTTCCTGTTGTCTTTCTGTCCTCTTCCCCCCACACAGCAGAGGCAGATGGCTGCCTGTCCTTGAGCCGGGTTCTGCCGGAGGTTTCCTTCCTGTTAAAAGGGAGTTTTTTCCTTCCCACTGGCGCCAGTGTGCTCAGGATGGGAGATTGAGTTGGACCCTCCAACTCAATCTGTTGGTTTCCTTATATAGGCTGTTATGAATTGGCCTTCATTATGTTTTTTTTTTTCTGTCTGTAAAGCATCTTGAGATGGCATTGCTGTGATTTGACGTTATATAAATGAAGTTGAATTGAATCCTCTGATGACACTTCCTCAGGATCCCCTCAGTGCTGGAGGAGAACCTCAGTTTGTTTGTCGAAGGTGGTATTTATACTCCACTAGTCTGGACTGGTGAGCCGTGGATCGTGGTGGTGACGGCCGCCGCCAGCTCCCTCTGACTGCTGGAAAAGGTCACCACCATCTCTCTAGTTTAGCTGATGTTCGGCTGCAGATGGGAAGATGGGAACTGCTGCAGGACGGGTCCGTGGTGCAGGCAGGAACCGGACAGGAGAACTGTGTCGTCAGCAGACTTCACCAGGCGGCAGCTGGAATGTGTGAAACGTCTCCAGATGATGCAGCCAGACTGAAACCAGGCGCTCCACTTGTTGACCTTCCTGTCGAGACAAACTTCTGATGGCTAGCTGACTTTCTTACCTCTTAGTCCTAACTTTTCATTTCTTCTGCAGGCGGAGGATGGAAATGGATCACAGGCCTCTCATTCGATTTGAATGTGGACTTAATTCTGCCAGAGAGCGGTGGAGAGTGTGTGTCCATGTCCTCCAAAACACAAGACATGGCTACCCAACGCTGCAACAACCGTTTTACCTTCATCTGCACGTATGAGAACGTGGTTCTGATTAAAGAGAACAAGACCTGGGAGGAGGCGCTGGAACGCTGCCGAGCCCACAGATCCCCCAACAACAACAACCTGCGCTTTGAGCTGCTCAGCGTGCAACCCGAAGACGACCACGACTACCTGCAGAGCAAGATGCAGCTGGCTGACACGGAGGAGGTGGGTGATGGTGGTCTTCAGGCCTCGCAGTGTTTTCCTCGACATGGCCCGTTTCAGCTGCAGGAACTGAATGTTTCACATCTTTCTGTCTTTTTAACATAATGATTAATCAGAAAAGTTGCTTTTTTAATCCGTTAGCTGTAAGTTGCAGCGCAGGAACAACATCACTCATTGTAAACATTTAGGCTCAGATATTCCAGTTTGGAGCTCCGCGCGAGAGAGGACACAGATCTGATGGTTATCACCATGTCGTTTTTTCTTTTTTACCTTTTCCTGTCCAGCTTCACAGCATCACAGTGTTGTGGAATAAAGTCTGTCAACGACGAGGAGTCTGGTTCTGAAGTAAAAAAAGATTACAAAGTTTATTGAACAGAAAATAAAGTACAGAATAATACAAATTGCAATTTGGAGAGACAGTCCAGAGGTCCGACGGGCCAGAAGTCGGGAATGCTCTACCTGAGTCTGGGCTGAACCGTCCTTTTACCTTCGCATAGAGGCATCAATTGTCTGCCCTTTATCTATGTTATTCTAAACAAGAAATGTCTGTTGTTAGCTCTAACCCTCTTCAAGGAAGAGAGTGTTCTAACTAATCAGATCCCAGATGTCTGAATGCAGACGTGTCAGATCTACACATTGCTATGTCTGTAAAGGAGAATAAGCAGAAACTGTGGAACTAAGCTTAAGTTCCTAAGTTCATCATGACCTTTTCAGAAAGCCCACAAAGCCAGAATCAGAAATAAATATACGCTAGGACTATGAAATATATGAAAATCTACATCAGAACATAAAATTTCCACGACATGCAGCAGTCTGTGTGCCGTATTTAGCCAGACAGATTTACCCTACCAAGGGAGACATGTCTTATATATGGCTTCACTTAATAATCTGAACATTTATTATTACTATTTTTATTGTAATCATCAGTCCTGATACGGCAATGCTGAGCCTGGGGAGGGGAAGGTAGGAAGAGAGGGAAAAAAAGAGGAGAGAAAGCTACAGAATCGCAGTATTTACACACACAAACTGCTGCAGAGCTGTGGAACTACAGGATACCTAATATAGAATAATAATGATATGTAAGAACACATGTAAACATGTCTGCAGGGAACCTGACAACACAAATATCAGCAACATTCAGCAGAAAGCAAATTTAAAGTCAAACACAGAGAAAATGAGTCGTCTGAGTGGGGAATGAAACGCAAAGAGCTCGGCGACTGAACCACTGACATCCCACGAAGATTGAAAATGTGTGTTTCTGATACGTACACACAACCAGCTCTGTAACAAACAGACTTCTGCTGCTTAAGGAAGTGTTATAAAGCCTGTTAAACCGGGTCTGTTTATTTAAACCATTCACACTGGACCTCAACAGTGTTTTCAGACTCTAAAACACATCAGCATCTGAAGAATTTCCCACTATCTGCAATAAAACTAAGAAAGAAGCTGTAAAGTGTGTTAATAAACAGATGGTGAACTGCTACGACTGAAACGTGTCGTCTGGTTGAACTGTCGGCTGCTCAGGTCCGCATGGCGCTACTGGCGCTGGCCATGACTTCAGCTAACTTTATTTCCCTAATCTGTCCTGTGCATTGCTCCTCAGCAACATGCAAAAGATGCAGCGGCAATTTGATGTGGTGACGCAGCATATTAACACATCTGATTTACCTAATCAACCCTGGAAGTCTCGGGGAGGATGCAAAGGACTCGCTGAAACCTCTGAGCCATTTTTTTATTTATTCCCTTTATTTACACAACAACATTTATAATGATAGTTTAACCCTTTATGGGGCGCTCATTAAAATACTTGGAAAACATAGAAAAATGCATAGAAAACAGTGTTACTGTATTGTAGGACCTGTGAATTTGAACAGTTTTTTTTATCCATGAAATAACAAAAGTTACAGAGATGTAAGTGACCAGCCGTAACAGTTTGTGTTTGTTTTTCATATTATTATCATTAAAACCTGATCTCAGTGAAGGAGCAGAGATGTAGCAATCTCTGATGTTTAGCATGGAAAACTCAGCGGTTCCGTCATTTCATGCACCAGCTTGCAGAGGCGTTTTGTCCGGCTAAATCTCCAATGAAGTGACCAAATATGATCATTGGCCCAATAAAGGGTTAATAAAACATACGGTGCGGAAGAGAGGAGAGGGAGCAGGTGTCATAAAGCCGCCTCCCATAAATCTCACCAAACATAATAATAAACATATTGATTTGAAAGACTTATGTTGCTTCATATCACAAGAACTCCGTCAGTTTACAATTGTTGTCATAAAAGTGTTTTTAAAGTGGAACTATTCTGTGCATTTCAGGCTAATTTATTTTTATTTCTGAGCCCAGAAGGGCTGGGATTGATCGAGTTATTGTCACAAATGGCTTTATTTACTTCAGACCGACCCTCTCCGTAGGCTGTCAGATCAGCCTGTGGGCAAAACGAGTGGATTGAGACTCTTCCGCATTAAGCCCCGCCTCCCGCCACTGCACTACATCGGGAGCGCGCAACACAACTGCTTTCGCCGTCATTGTAACGTCTCATAAACAGAAGGATTAGGCTCATATGAACTCAGTTAAATACAATGTCAACACATAGCATACAGCCCTACATGTTGGAACCTGAATCAGAGCCTGAAAACGAAGTGGAAAACAGCAACCCACAGCAACGAATGCAGCAGGATGTCTCTCTTTGGTAAACTCACCAGCCATCGTTGGAAATAACTTTATCCCACGTTTTCCACCCGCCTGATGTATTTGTACATGCCCTTGTTAACCAGTAGAAGGTAACCAATCACCGAACCTTATCCCCCGGGACGTCACAAGGATTTCCAAGTAGAAAAAAAACTCTCTAAAACCACGCGTTTTTCGTCACCATGGAAACCGAACGGAGAGCGTGCTGGAACTCAAACTCAAACATGCGTTTAGGTGATAAAAAACAGTGTCGTTCACATGTCTGATGAGGATTCAACACTGTAACACTGTAGAAAGCTCAAAAAACTCCAAACACCATCACAGCACCCCTCTAAGTGTTTTTTAGGGGGTCTTTTAGGACGGAGCAGGAAGGTTCCAGAGGGACGGGCCTCGATATCCAACTGTATTTTGACAGGAGAAGTTCTACAGATTTAGGTCTTTGCAGTGGAATACGTGTGAACGGCGGATGAAAAACATATAAAATGATGACTATTTATCCATGAACAGACAAATGCAATAAATATATTTGCATAAAGAGAGGAGCAGATGAAGACAGTCTATTTAAAATGCTTATAATTCATTCATTTAGTCATTCACTATCCTAACCGCCGAATCCGATGAAGGGTCACGGGAAGCTGGAGCCTATCCCAGCAGTCTTTGGGCGAAAGGCAGGGCACACCCTGGACAGCTCGCCAGTTCATCGCATATAATTCTTATAAAGTCTCTTTTGTAACAACAGAATCTTGTATAAACGTGTTTGGCATGTGACAGGAATTTAAATGGAGATAAATTAAACTATAATAAAGTGTGATCATACATGTGGTACTCACTGAGGATGCAGGCTGTAGATCAAACACACCTTTACTGCACTGAACTGAAGATTCATTCATTCATGAACTGAAGAGTTGATGTAAATAAGAAGCAACAGCAGGATGAACGTGTTCGGAGGAAGCCTCTGACTGATGATGGCAGAGATGCACGAGACGAGGAAGATGACCTGGACGGGACCAATGAGGATCGAGAAGCGATGATGAAACAAGCAGCAGATGTTGGATGTTTAATGTGAAACTGGGTTGGGATGTTTTTATAATAAAATGACCATCACTGTGTATTCTGAACGATCAGAACGATTATTCCTGTCTGATAGACCTGAGGGATGCTCCTGATGTTCGTTCTCCTTACAGTAACGGGTTAGTCACAAACAGAACTGAATAATCTGATGTTTATCCAGTTATTTTGAAAGAATTTCCAGGAAATTGTGAGAGTTTGGACACGTGGTGTTTGAAACATGACAAAGTAGATTATTTCAGCAAAGCAGGGTGATTTTTTTATGAAAGAAAAGTTGTCATCAGTGTGTAATAAAGGAGAAATCTCAGAGAATAAACAGATAAAATGAAGCCAAAAGTTCAGTCATTTGCTTGGAAACTGTTTATGAATGAGTTGTGTGTTTCTGTAGGTGTGGATCAGTCTGCGTTTCCTGGCTGACCAGTGGCTGTGGGTGAACGGGGCCCACATGCAGTACACCAACCTGCTGAAGTGCCCCGCCCTGAGGCATCACTGCGGAGCCCTGTCTAAGAGGAACCCTGGGATTTTGGAGGCCAAAGACTGTCTGGAGAGAAAAAACTTTCTTTGTTACAGCAGAAACTAAATATACAATCACTGACACCAAGGCACCTGAAAGGCTCTATGACCTGGACAACAATCAAATATGTTTATGTTTTTCCTACATGTTTTAGCTTAAATAACAACAAATAAGAGTTCCAGCATGGCGGCCTGAAAATGGATCCAACAGAGGAAATGCAACTTTGCCTGTAGGAAGGAGATGCAGGTGTTGTGTGTCTGTTACTGCACCGAGTCTGCCATGCTGCACCTTCATGTAAACCGGACAAAAAAAACACCCAAAAGAGCTTTATGGATGTATAAACAGCCCCTCATCTGCTCTCCTGGGGAAAGAAGTGAATATTTTATTTAATGATTGTAAGTTATTTCTTTAAATAACGGTGCAGCACTGACCAAATAATTTAATGTAGGATATCATTTGTGAGTTTTTTGTTTTTTTTTCCCCACTCTTAATTTTCATGATATCAAACTTTCTTGTTAATCTTTTATTCTATCAGTTTCCTAAAAGCAGTACAAATAAATGCAGGAAAAGGTGAAACTGACAAAAAGAAGGTAACGTTTTGTAGGCTTTAACATGATAAATAATGTAATCATGTAAAATGTTCTGTAGAAGTCGTTAATCTGAAAGGATGATAAAAATCAGCCAATGAGAAGCACTGCAGCTGACATGTGGTGCATGTTAATGTCAAAAGGCATTGTGCTAATAAAGATCTGCAGTTCAAGGCGAGCAGCAGAGTTTTTCTTTCCTGTCGTTTTTATTTCTAACAGATTTCATTATTATAACAACACGACAATCTGACGTGGACTATGTTTTGATGAAAACGCTGGTGATGAAGCACGTTTCCTTTCTGCTGGAAGTGAAGAAAAACCTTGATTAACTGCAATAAAGTGGAAAGATGAGGGATTAAAACCTGCAACAGGGTCGCTGTAAGAACACCAGTCCTGCAGTTCTGCTATCCAGCAACTTCCACATGCAACTCTTCTGCAACGCTGCAATAACATGTCTGAATTCCCTCAACCGCATGTCATGCAGCTCTGCAGAGGCCTGGGTACGAGCCACCCAGGTGTGTCGGAGAAGGGACACATCTGAGAGTTGCAGGGTCGGAGATCTCCAGGACCAGAACTGGGAACCGCTGACTTATTGTCAGAAACACAGCTGTATTTATTGTACAGTGTCCTTGGGTGACTTGAAAGGCGCTTTTAAATAAAATGCATTATTATAATTATTATTATTATTGAAGGCTAACAACACACAGAAGTCCAGCAGGTGTGTTGGGAAGCTGCTGGAGTTTCTACCTCAGCTTGTCATTTAGGTAATATTAAAATAAAAGAAAATCATTTAAAACATGTTTTTCATTGCTTTTCAACATAAACTGCTAATATAAAAACCAACCATCTTCTCATCTTTTTGAGCCACAACTCCCAGCATAACTCTTACTGGTGTTCGCCAGCTCCACACAAGGACCGGTCAGCTGTTTCCTTGTATGTTTCATCCTGCAGCATCCTCTAAATGTAACGCTGGAAAACTGTCAGAATCTTCATAAATAAGGAGAATAAAGTGGCTTCGGTTCACTGCCACGTCTACATGCAGGCAGAGATGATGCTAAATGCAGATTCATACTTGCCTCTGGAACAGCAGATGGAGCCAAAGATGAAGAAAAGCTTTAGCCATCATCTTCCACTTAAACAGTGTTTTCTGTTGCATTCAGGAGAGCCTCATCGCCTCGCCAAGCTCATCCTGCAACTTTTACCCAGAAGTCCTTCAAGAGCAGCAGATCAAGGCTGCAATAATTCCTTTTCTGTTTGTGATTTCAGCTTATAAAGCATTTCTACGTCACACTCGTCTTCAGAGGTGGCAGTTCCTGGTCCAGAAAGTAACAATCCTGTTCCCACCAGTCACCAAACAAGCTGAATTCAATGAGCAGAGTTTATTTACAGGTAAACGAGCCTGTTAGTGAAAACACCTGTTCTAAATGCACAGAAGATCCAGAATCATGGCAGGACTTTTACTTTCTGGACCAGGAATTGCCTCCTCTGGCCGTAACTTTTCTTCTGTCTGCTTCGGAGCTCATCTTGTGTTTTCTATACTTATATCAAGAGTGAAGTAACAACAGTTGCACCAAACCTAAATATCAGGATAAAAATCAGCTGATGGAGACATCTGAAGTTCCAAAAACCTCTCAAACGTTTAGACCAGGGGTGCCCAAGTCCAGTCCTGGAGATCTACCATCCTGCAACCTTTAGATGCAACCTGTCCAGCACAGCTGAGTCAAACAGCTGAATTCCTCTTCTGCATGTCATTCAGCTCTGCAGAGGCCTGCTAACGAGACACTTATCTGATCCAGGTGTGTTGGAGAAGGATCGCACCTAAAAACAGCAGGATGGTAGATCTCCAGGACCGGACTTGGGCGCCTCTGGTTCACACTCCCGTGAGATGGTTTTTCAGACAAGTCGATTTAGATGTTTATAAAAAATAAAACCACTTTCCCTGCAAACAACAAAATGCTGAGTTTTATGATGAAGTGGAGAAATGAGGGAGAAGAGCTTGGAAAAGCCAACGCTTCCCGGTAGCACGACATAATAAGCTTCCATTCTTGTAAATTCTCGTCCCTCAGACGAGAATTTACAAGAAATACGACTCATGTGTTGCCGTTCCGTTTGTCCAGATTTCAGAAATATCGCTTTTATTTAGAGAAAAACTTCAGAGATGCAGCTGAAGCCTGGAAGGTTCTGCAGCACCAAAACCACGTTTTCTAGCTTGATTTTCTTCCCGCTCTTCATCTCATCAAACAAACAACAAAACGTTGATCTACATCTCAATCATCTCGGTCTGATAGCTTAGATCAGAGGTGGGCAACTCTGGTCCTCGAGTGCCACAGTCCTGCACATGTTAGGAGTTTCCCTGCTGCAACACACCTGGCACATATCAGACCTAATCAGCAGACTTGTGCAGAGCTTCACATCAAACTCTGCACAAGTCTGCTGATTAGCCATCAGTTTGAATCAGCTGTGTTGCAGCAGGGAAACTAACATTTGCAGGACTGTGGCACTCGAGGACCGGAGTTGCCCACCCCTGGCTTAGATCCTGGTTGATCCACGTCATGCCCTGCCTTTCTGGCTCCACTTGCCTTCACTTAGTTTTTCCTCCCTCTCCAACCACAGGTCAACCAGATGGACACACACCTGCCCACAATCCCCACCATCTCCTCTAAAACCAGCTCGCTCCTCCACAACAGTCACCAGTCTGTCATCCAACTCCTGTTCCGATAAAAAAAATGTTTGTCAAACCTTTGCAGTGCGAGTCCTTCCTCAAAACCACGACAGTTCAGGTGATTTCCAGTTCAAACTCTTTACATCGTGATCGTTTTTCCAGTCAGTGTGGGGTTTGACACACCGGCTGTTTTCAGTGGATCTAAGTTTGACCTCAGCAGATTTCATGATGCGAACTCCAGAAAGCCTCACATTAACGAGGAAGATGCACATGAGCCTGTTTTTGCTGCTTTTCTCAAGTCATTTGACTTCCAAACAGCTGTTTATCTAAGCTTCCTGCAGCTCAGAGCGCTGTCCTCCTGACGCATCAGCTGGTAAAACAAACTGCAGGAAGAATTTGCAATTTGCCGAGCCCAGAGTTTGGCCTTAACGCTGCTGGTGTTGTAGTGTAGGACAAACAAGGACCCAAGTGCAGATTGGATGTGGATACTAGGACAGGTTTATTGTTCTCCTGGGCAGAATGGTAGGTGGCCAGGCAGGCAGGTTGGCGGGCAGGCAGGCAGGTTGACGGGCAGGCAGGCAAGAATCATGCACTGGTGACAGAACAGACAGTTGTGAAACAAGCAGTTTAAATTCTTAAGCTGAAATGCTGCAATGGCCGAGAGCTGTTACCGCAGATGACACAACAATCAGGCGATGACTGGTGAACTGAGCTGGCCTTTTATCTTGCTGCTGCTGCTGATTACCCGATGAGAACCTGGTGTGGACTTGATTGCCAGGGAAACAGGCACACCCACTGCAGCACAGGTCAGAGCAGGAACCACAACAGTACCCCCCCCTCCACGGGAGCCACCGGGCGACCGAAACTTCTCCGGATGAGCACGACGAAAATCCCGGACCAGGAAGGCATCCAGAATAAATGAGCGCGGAACCCAGGCACGCTCCTCAGGACCATACCCCTCCCAGTCCACCAGAAACTGGAAGCCACGACCCCGACGCCGCACATCCAGGAGACGCCGGACAGAATAGGCAGGGCGACCCGCCACAAGCCGGGCGGGAGGAGGGGGTCTGGAAGGAGGGACGAGAGGACTAGAGGAAACAGGCTTGAGTTGGGAGACATGGAAAGAAGGGTGGACTCATGGAACTGGGGAGTTTCAGTTTGACCACGGTGGGATTAATGATCCGCTCAACCTCAAAAGGACCCAAAAAGCGGGGGGCCAACTTCTTGGCATCAGTACGCAATGGAATGTTCTTTGCTGATAACCAAACCTCTTGGCCAGGTGCGTAATGGGGTCCAGGAGTCCGATGACGATCCGCCATGCGGCGGGTACGTACGGAGGCATGAAGGAGCGCAGTTCGAGCCTTCCTCCAAATCCGTCGGCAGCGGCGGATGTGTAGCTGGACCGACGGCACAGAAACCTCCACCTCCTGTGCTGGAAACAGGGGCGGCTGATATCCCAGGGAGCATTCGAAAGGTGATAAGCCTGAAGCAGAAGAGGTAAGGGAGTTGTGAGCATACTCTACCCAGTCCAGATGGTCACACCAGGAGGAGGGGTTGGACTCAGCCACACATCTCAGGGCAGTTTCCAGATCCTGATTAGACCTCTCAGCCTGGCCATTGGTCTGGGGATGGAAACCAGACGACAGGCTCACAGTGGCCCCGAGTGAGTGACAAAACGACTTCCATACCTGGGATGTAAATTGGGGTCCTCTGTCTGATACTATGTCTGTGGGCAGACCATGGAGCCGAAAGACATGATGAACAAGTAAGTTGGCTGTCTCCTTGGCAGTAGGAAGTTTGGGAAGGGCAATAAAGTGAACAGCTTTGGAAAAGCGATCAACAACTGTGAGGATGGTGGTGTTACCTCTTGAGGCTGGAAGACCAGTGACGAAGTCCAGAGCAATGTGCGACCAGGGTCTGCTTGGAACAGGTAATGGACGAAGAAATCCCGCAGGTGGCTGATGCGATGACTTACTGCGTGCACACGTCGTACAGGCTGCAACAAACTCCCGGACATCTTTATCCATTGTGGGCCACCAGAATCTGCGTCTCAGAAAAGAAAGTGTTCGCACAGAACCAGGGTGGCATGCTAGGCGGGAGGAATGTCCCCACTGGAGGACTTGGGAACGTACAGAATTGGGGACATAAAGGCGGTTACAGGGACCTGTGCCAGGGTCAGGCTGTTGCTGTTGGGCCTCTCTAACCCTGTCCTCCACCTCCCAGGAAACAGCGGCTACAACACAGGTTGCAGGTAAGATGGTATCAGGTGAAACTGCAGTCTTGGGTGGAAATTGGTGAGAGAGAGAGTCCGGTTTCTGGTTTTTGGACCCAGGTCTGTATGACAGCGTGAAGTGGAATCGATTGAAGAAAAGAGACCAACGGGCCTGTCGGGGATTCATTTGTCTAGCAGACTGTAGGTATTCCAGGTTCTTATGGTCAGTCCAGATGAGGAATGGCACTTTGGATCCCTCCAACCAATGGCGCCACTGCTCCAGGGCGAGTTTGATGGCTAAGAGTTCCCTATCACCGACATGGTAGTTCTGCTCAGCTGGTGTTAGACGTCGAGAGAAAAAGGCACAAGGATGTAACTTCTGAGACTCTGGGGATCGTTGGGACAAGACAGCGCCAACGCCGACATCAGAAGCATCAACCTCCACCACAAATTGATGGTTGAGATCAGGGTGGAGGAGGACAGGAGCAGTGGTGAATAGATCCTTTAACTTGACAAAAGCCTGAGCCGCTGGCTCAGACCAGACAAATGGGACTGTAGGCGATGTAAGTCTTGTCAGGGGAGCTGCGATGCGGCTATAATTGCGAATGAATCTGCGATAAAAATTAGCAAAACCCAAGAAACGTTGCAGCTGCTTGACAGAAGTTGGGACTGGCCATTCGGTAACAGCTTTGACCTTCTCAGGATCTGCTCGGACCTGCCCACTCTCAAAAATGTATCCGAGAAAAGAAACAGTGTTCTTATGAAAATCACTTCTCGGCCTTAACGAATAGGCGATTCTCCAGAAGTCTCTGCAGGACATGTTGTATATGTTCGGTGAGGTTGTGGGAAAAGATGAGGATATCGTCTAAATAGACGAAAACAAAACGGTTCAGGAAGTCTCTCAGCACATCATTAACTAAGGCTTGGAAAACAGCAGGGGCATTACAAAGTCCAAAAGGCATGACTCGATACTCAAAATGGCCGAGTGGGGTCTTGAAGGCTGTCTTCCACTCATCTCCCTCTTTTATCCTGACCAGATGATATGCGTTGCGGAGATCTAGCTTTGTGAAGATTGTTGAGCCATGGAGAGAGTTGAAGGCAGACTCAAGAAGTGGCAGAGGATACTTATTCTTTATGGTTATAGCATTTAATCTCCGGTAGTCAATACAAGGCCGAAGAGAACCATCCTTCTTAGAGACAAAGAAAAAACCTGCGCCAACAGGGGAAGAAGAAGGTCTAATTAAACCAGCAGCTAGCGAATCCGAAATATATTTCTCCATGGCCTCAGTCTCTGGCTTAGAAAGATTGTACAGACGACTGGCTGGCAACGGAGCCCCAGGTAACAAGTCTATGGCGCAGTCATATGGTCGGTGAGGAGGAAGAGAAAGGGCCCTCTCTTTACTGAACACCTCAGCGAGGTCATGGTAGGCTAGAGGAATGTCTGACAAATCCTTAGAAGTGGGACAATGACTGGTAGTGGTTATACCAGATGGGACGGCAGAGTGAAGACACGTTGCATGACAATAAGAACTCCAGTTAATAATCCTCCCAGTAGTCCAATCCAGATGGGGATTGTGTAACGATAACCAGGGGTGTCCTAAAACCAGGGGTGAATTTGGTGAGTTTACAACAAAGAAACTGATAAACTCCTGGTGATTTCCCGAAACAATTTGTTTAACCGGAACAGACTCTTGGGTGATGGAGTAAAGAATGCTGCCATCCAGAGCCCGGGCAGAAACAGGAGGGAAGAGAGATTCCAGGTCTAGATTAATTCTTGCAGCCCATTCCTTGTCAATAAAGTTTGCTTCAGCTCCAGAATCCACTAAAGCCTGTACTGGATGAGAGAAACCCTTGACATATAGCACCGCTGGAATGAGTGTCTTTGTGTGGGGAATTACCTTTGGAGTGGTGGTCGTCAGTACTCCCACAGCTACTGACGACCCAGATCTTTTGGCCGTTCT
Organism: Telmatherina bonti; assembly: GCF_933228915.1. Taxonomy (NCBI): domain Eukaryota; kingdom Metazoa; phylum Chordata; class Actinopteri; order Atheriniformes; family Telmatherinidae; genus Telmatherina; species Telmatherina bonti. Next base: position 39,763,755 of record NC_136619.1, on the reverse strand, counting down.
GTGCAGACAGCTCTCTGGTGTCCTGGTCTTCCACAATAAAAACAAACGCCGGTGTCCCTCCTCCTCTGTCGTTCCTCCGTGGACAGATGAGCTCGGCCCAGCTGCATGGGCTCCTCGGACTGTGTTGTGCTAGGAAGGGAAGGGCGGACCGCTCCGATGGTGGAGCCGGGAAAATACAGCTCAGAACGAGTCTGCCGCTCTGTCTCTCTCCCGTAAGCGGTTGTCCAGCCTTATTGAGAGGGAAACCAGGTCGTCCAGGGAATCTGATGCATCACGGGTGGCAAGCTCATCCTTAAGCCGGCTGCTTAAACCATTTGTGAAGATTCCACAAAGAGCCTGATCATTCCAGCCCGAATCCGCAGCCGCAGCCCTGAAATCCACAGCAAACTCAGCAACACTCATTTTTCCTTGTCGGAGATTAATCAGCCGCTTAACGGCATCGCCCCCTCTCACTGGATGGTCAAACACCTTATTCATCTCATCCATAAAAGCTGGATAAGACATGTGCCTGAAACCCTGCCGTTCAAACGCTGCTTCTGCCCATGACAAAGCCTTGCCCTCCAGAAGTCCGATGACGTAGGAGATCTTGGATTTGTCACTGGCATAAGTGATGGGCTTCTGGTCAAACACAAGTGAGCATTGGAGTAAGAACCTTCTACATTTACCCAGATCCCCGGCATAAGGTTTGGGGTCCGAGATGTGTGTCTCTCTTACCGGGGTGGCAGAAGCGGTAGGATGCCTGGATGAGTCCGGAACCTGTTGCTTATCGGGAGCAGGCTGTACCAGACCAGCCACATGACTGGTGAGTTGAGACAACTGCGTAAGGATGGTGTGGTAATTCTGGTCCAAAGTTAGAAGCATCTGCTCATGTCAAGCTAAGTGAGCATTCTGACCGGATAGGGCTTGCTGAAGTTGTCCGGCGGCGCCTTCTGGGTTAGAATCTGCTGGATCCATACCTGATGGCCTGATTGTTCTGTTGTAGTGTAGGACAAACAAGGACCCAAGTGCAGATTGGATGTGGATACTAGGACAGGTTTATTGTTCTCCTGGGCAGAATGGTAGGTGGCCAGGCAGGTTGGCGGGCAGGCAGGCAGGTTGGCGGGCAGGCAGGCAAGAATCATGCACTGGTGACAGAACAGACAGTTGTGAAACAAGCAGTTTAAATTCTTAAGCTGAAATGCTGCAATGGCCGAGAGCTGTTACCGCAGATGACACAACAATCAGGCGATGACTGGTGAACTGAGCTGGCCTTTTATCTTGCTGCTGCTGCTGATTACCCGATGAGAACCTGGTGTGGACTTGATTGCCAGGGAAACAGGCACACCCACTGCAGCACAGGTCAGAGCAGGAACCACAACAGCTGGACAGAGAAGCCTTCTGTTTGTTTTCCATCATAAAATGATGTTCCTGTTCCTTCCCTTCGCCTTCAGTCCTTCATTCTGTCCGGCTCAAACCGGACAAGACATGAAAACACCCCCCTGCTGTGCGTCAGTCCAGCTGTTCCTCTAAACGTGCATTTATTTCTGTTTTAGTGGCACGTTTGCTTATTACTGTCCTCCTGAAACCAAAGACATGAAAAGCTCATTTAACTTCTTAAATATTGCAGAAGCTTCCAGTTTGAATGTTTCTGTGTGACATTTCTGTACAGAAACGTTAGATTTTATCACCTGCCAGCTTCATTTCTTCCACCTGAGCTTCCCTGATTGCTTCCTGTCCTCTCCTGTGCCTTGGCCTAACTAAACCCTCTCCAGTCGGTTTCCTTCCCAGATGGTTGACGGCACCCGCTTAGTTGAGATCCGGTGTTTTTCTGAGGTCCAGCCCTCAGGTTATCCACCAGGTCACGTCTCCTCTTCTTATCCATGTCAGGTCCTTCTCACCTGTGTTTGCCTGGACATCAACTCCTCTGATCGACCACAGATTCTTGCCTGCTCCTGTCTGGGAAGTAGTCTGATCTCTGCTTCTCTCCATTGCCTGTCTCCTTGACTACGGTAATGGATATTGGACTTTATCCTCTGCTTGTTGGAGTGTTTTCAGATTCCAGAGTAATGTGTGTTGGCATCGACTTCTGGCCCTTCTCCACCGGACCGCTCCAAGCTTTCTCTATCAAAAAATTTTCATAGTTCTCAATGAGTCCTCTTCTGTCAAAATGTTTCCACCTGTGAGGCTGAATTCCTGGGTCTTCAGTGCTACAAGAAACACTGAATCTGATGTCTTGTCCACGTGTAGCAGGTATCTCACCAAACGGGGACATTTTTCTCCGATTTTGGCCTGTCGTCCACATGAAAACACAGATTTCTGCAATAAACAAACGATTGTTTTAAAACCTTCGACCAACGTGAAGATGGACAAAAAACCAGGGTTTTATGTGTTGAAACATCCCCGTCTGCGACAGAAAATCCCATGATGTCACATGTGCGACCTTTGTTTCCAACAACAGGAACATCCTCAGAACTGTGTTGGTGTTATCCTTTGGTGTGTGTTTTCACACTGCCGTCAGCACCGCTCCACGTAGACGACCAGCGGCGAAGGACAAGATGGACGGTTATTTTTCGTTATCTAACCAGATTACTTTGGAGGCGCGGTTCATGTTTTGTGGAAATGATGTCATGAGATGGAAAATTATTCTGATTGGATATTCTGATCGCATTGCCCTGCGATGGACTGGCGAGCTGTCCAGGGTGTACCCTGCCTGTCGCCCAAAGCCAGCTGGGATAGGCTCCAGCTTCCCCGCGACCCTGAATTGGATTAAGCGGTTTAGAAAATGAATGAATGAAGGATAGGATTAGAGGCGCTACTGCCGCCTAAAGGTTTGAGATGCGCATGAATGTGTTTAACAATGCGGTTGGATGGGTTTGTTTTTGGGAAACGAGGTCGTGGGGACTCTTTTCTTTTACTGTCTGGGAGGGGGGGGGTATTCAGTTTTCCAAAACGCAGCTACGTGTGGACAAGGTCTTACAGAGATATCCTGTATATACAGCACTGTGGAAACAGAATTTCTCACTTATTGCAGAGAAAATAGGAAATGGATCCTAAAAAACGTTCAGGTGCTGAAGGTATGTGAATTCAAAACCAGAATCATAATTCTCATAAATCATCGTATTGATCGCAACAAAACACAGAAAACAACTTTTGGATCCACTGCAGAAGATTTTTTAACAAACGTTGCAGTTGAAGAAGCAGTTAACGAAGATTCAGTCTGTTTTCCGTCAGCTTTGACGCGGAGATGATGATGATGATGATGATGCTTCTGAATCCTGTTAACATGTAGTTTCTTTTCAAAAGGAACTATTTCTTGAAGTGTCCCTGAACCTGTGCAGGTGTTTCTACGATGGAAATCAGATTAGATCAAAACCTAACGAACTGAAACGGTTTCTAAATGACCTACAGCAGGCAGAATGACTTCATCCATCCACAGGCTGCACAGCGTCGGGCTAAATGAGTCCAATCAGATGGTTCTGCTCCAGCTGCTGCATCAACAGCCTGCAGGCCTCCGTTTTCCTCGTCTCATCAGAGACGCTTCCGTCAGGCTGAGACGAAACAAACGCCTGAAAACGTTCAGGCGTGACTGAAGCCAGGCCCACAGACCTGCAGGCTGGAATTAAAGTTTTTTTTTCACTTTAGATGAAAGATTTCAGTTGGAAAAATGCAGAAAAAAATACATATACAAAAAATAACTTGGGTTGCAGGGAAGCTGGAGCCTATCCCAACAACTAGCACATGAAGGCAGGGTTCATCCTGGACAGGTCACCAGTCCACACAGAGAGAAAAGCAACCATTCTCACTGAGTCCTACACAGAATAGAGGGACCAGTTAACTTAACATGCATGTCTTTGGACTTTAGGAGGAAGCTGGAGTACCTGGAAGATCCACTCATACACGCAGAGAACATGCAAACTCCACACAGAAATGGCAGGTTTGAGCCCTGACCAGCTGCCGGGCTGACCACCGCGCCACCTTACTGTCCTAATTATTTACAAGGAATTTCCACTTTTAGTGTTATGTGATAGTTCTTTTTTAATTGGAATACTTCTTTCATCAACATCTAAGATGGGATGTTTAAGTGTCCCCTTTGTTTTCATGATGGAAGGCTCAAAGTCTCCAAATGTAGCATATACATTCTCTTAGTTTCTGTTGAGCTACAGCAGCAGAAACAAAATGATGGATTGGGTTTGTAAGAAGGTAAAATGACGTCTTACTCTGACCATTATGTTCCAAACATCCATTAAATGCAGTTTACCAGCACTCTGGAATCATTTCACCTCAAATTTCTCCTGATGTAATGATGCATAACTCCATTCAGCCTTTTCACATCTACTGAATGTGATACTGAAGATCACACTGCAAATTTATTTGCCTGCCTTTTGGTTTCTCTTACATGAAAAGTTTTATTTCTCTAAGTCTGTAGGAAAATTTTCTCTTAATTTGCTAGAAGTCAAATGTTTTCCTGATGAAGTTGAGCTGTGATGCAGCCCATTGTTGAATTTTGTGTGTTTGATATTCAAATGACTGCTCTGAAATGAGGAGCTCAAAGTAAGCAGGCATCCAGTTGGACCCAGTTTGGCCCATCAGGCAGCAGGAGTCGCTTACCAAAGGCAGAGTAATGGACCAGGACAGGTCCGTTCTCAGGCGGCATGGTGATCATTTGTAACGCAACAAACGGCATGTTAACAGCCTTCTTCCTCCACAGAAGAAGAATGATGAGGAGCAGTCTGTCAAGAGTCTTTCTCCTCCTCATCCTCAGCACTACTGGGTCTGGACTGGGATCAGTGGTGTCAAGATGGTACACATACAAGAGTGGATGGTACACCTGGGAGCAGGCACAGCACTACTGCAGAGGGTGAGCTTTTCTATTTATTATTATATTCATAGATACCATTCACAATGATTATAAACAGTGAATTACACGCATTATTCAAATAAAAAAAAGTTATCCAACAACGTGTTGCCATCTTCTGCACCTGCCTGTTAATGAGACGTTGATTTGGGTTGGGTGTGTCACAGCAGGGAAACACTAAAACCTGCAGCATGGATCGAAAAGAAGAAGAAGAAAGAAAGAAAAAAACTGCCAACAGTAAATTTATAACGGAGGAGCAGAATCAGAGTAATGGATGTTCCAGGGAGCAAATTAGTACAAACAAAAGATGGAAAAAAAGATCTGGAATAAACAATTAAACCCTTAAAAACCTAATCCACGAAAACGTGTTTAAACAAATCTAGTTTTTTTAAATATGTCTTTATTTGTCCCTTTAACAAAAATGTAATTAGCACATCTGAATTAATTACCTTGCGATAGTTCAAAATTTGTATGGTGTAAACTTCTTCTTTCTGGTGTCCATTAAGGGGCAGAAGACAAAACTCAGATTGTGTTTTACTCAGTTTTGAGCAAAGTTTGCACAATAAAGTGGTGCCAAATGACTTAGAAACGGTTTATCATATCTGTCACGCTGGATTCTTATGGGTTAAAACATGTTTGTACCACACAGAGGGTGTCTATCTAGCTGTAGCATGGATTTATGCAGATTCAGAAGACTTTATTCATCCCAAAGGGACGATTCAGGTTGCGGACCTGAGTTGTAAGGAGAGGACATTACACACAGATCAGCTGATGTACAGGAGCTCAAGGAACCAGCTGTTAGCGCAGCGATTTCATCGTCAGGCATAAACAAATAGATAAAGTGGATTTAAACCTAAAATAAACATGTAACATGACAGGGGGGTCGGATCACGTCCTCACAGCAGCATCAAGCCTCATATAAGGAAACTGGGTGTGTTATCTGTATGAGTGTGTGAGAGATAATGGTAAAGATGTGAGAGGTGTGTGTTTTAATTCAGTTAAGTTACGTACCTGTTTATGTAAAGCCTTGTTTTTAATTAAATGTTGAAATAATTTTAATTCTATATTTAATTGTTAGTTTTCTGTAAAGCTCCTGCTTTGCCCTCAGAAAACCACACATGCTCCACATGTTCATGCACATGTGTTTTCGGAACATTTCCACGTGATCCACATGTGAAGAACATGTAAATCACATGTGGGTGATATGTGGAAAAACTCTGAAACCACATGTTTTGCTCGTGTGTCACGTGAGAATTGCAAGCAGTCTACTTGTAATGCACATGTGAAAAACATGTAAATCACATGTGGAACATGTGTAGTCCACATGTGGTTTTTCTGTAAAGGTGAAAGTGCTACACTATAAAGTCTGATTTGAATTAAGCTGGAAAAAGAAAAGCATCACCAGTCTCTGCAGATAACCGCTAACTGGCACATGAGGGTAACCTATACATTATCAGCAGCTCATGCTTATTAATGTATAGGTATGTTTGATAAATACAGATTTATGTGTTCTTGCTCATTAAATTTAACTCATTAGAATACATTTAGAACATTTCCTACAAAGGGTTGATCGATGAGGACCCTTGACTCTTCCTGGATGATCTGATTCTTTCTTGACATGTTAACACACAAGCAGATGCTTCTACAGAGGTACTCACACTTTCTGCTGACACTTCCATCGAATGCACTTGATCACCTGGCTGCGTCTTAGCCTGTAAAGTCCTAATGCAAGCTGTCTGACAGAACATTCTGCATGTAAAAGTGGCTTTTTTTGTCCCGGTAGCACCTCCTACTACACCGACCTGGCCGTGTTCTACACTCAGTCAGAAGTGGATATCTTGGACTTGCAGCAGTACTTCGCCTGGATCGGTCTGCACAAAGACACAGGATTGTTGAAGGATAAGTGGGTCTGGTCTGATGGAGGATACTACAACTTCACTAAGTGGGGGGAAAATAAGACCAAGGGCGAAGACTGTGCTGTCATTGACTACTTTAACAAAAAGTGAGACTGTTCTTTAACTTTTTTTTTGTTGGAAAATTTAAATTTAAATAACTTTTAAAATGACTCCATTAAGACCCAGCTGATATTAAGTCTTTACATACTGAACCTGGAGGCTGAGAAAGCTGAAAAAGTCACTTATAGATCAGTATTACAACTAGAAAAAGTTCAATACATACACTTAACTGTCTCTAAAGGGTCGTTTGGTTTGGTCTGAAGTGCTCTCACGGCCTTGACAACATTCATACACAAAACAATAACAAGCCACTGTAAGCTACATAGAACCAGTGGTGTCGTCCAAGGTATACGGGGGTCCATGGGGTATACCTACTTGTTGTTCAGTCAGCATTGAGTGTACCCACTCTAAACCCCTGCGACGCTGCTTTTACAGTTATAAACGTCCCTACAAACGTGCGCCAACCAGCAGCTCAACTAATGGTATCAATGCTTCGCTGGTGGGGTTACCTACTAGCTTTGTTTAGCCTGAACATAAACATAATAAAGATATACATTTCTACCAGCCTTTTTTTTTTTTTTTTTTTTTTAAAAAAAAAAGCAAAAAATTTAGAGTATGCCCACCTCTTGAGGAACCACTGCACCAGGGAACCCCAACCCTGGTTTTCCAAGTGTTCCTGCTGGAACACACCTGACTCAGACTCAGACAAGCTCTGCACATGTCGATGCTAAATACACATTGATTTGAATCAGGTGTGGTGCAGCAGGGACACTTGGAAAACCTGCAGGACTTCGGTCCTCGAGGACCTGAGTAGGGATCATGTTGCATTATAATAATTTGGGAAAAGTGTAGAAGATAAACCAAGATGCTATTGTGCAACCACAACAGCTCCAAAAGAGACATTGCACCATCCATGTGGCCGTAAAAGATATGATTTAAAATTTTGATGGAATTGGGGATAAACACATTTTTTAAAACAGTTCAGTCAACATTTCAGAGCTTGATACCTTCCACCATCTGAGTTTGTCTTGATTAGAGGGAGATGTTCCCAGTTTTCCCAGTCATGACTGGGAGATGAAGCAGTTTTATTTGGTGCATCATGTGGACATCCTGTGAAAATATAAATATTATTTATATATGGAGATATTTCATGAATCTCTTGTTTGTCTTTCAAGGGGTTGGACAAGACATTGTGAAGAACATTTGTTCTTCATCTGTCACAAAGAGAAAGGGAAACATCTCGAGTACACTTTCATACCCGAGTCAAAAACGTGGTCTGAGGCCCAGCAGTTCTGCAGGATGAACTATGACGACCTGGCGAGTTTCACAAACTCGGATCTGGACACAGCTTTGGAACAGCAGGAGTTTCCTGTCTGGATTGGACTGCATAGAAATGGTAAAGACAAAAAGTTGCAACCTGCAATTCCTATGTTCCATAAATCATTTACTGCTACCATATGTAGCATGTGGTACGTCAACCATACCTGGTTAACATCTGTTTCAATAAGCTTCTCGGGGTCAGATTTTATGATTTTTGCAGCTTCATGACCAGACTGGAGGCTGAAAGTGCAGGTGGAAATATCTCCTGCTGATGCAGCCACAAGCAAGCAGAATATAAGCGAGAACTCACCGTCAATAAAAGCGCTGATGTGCTTTCGGGTTTCATCTTGTTCAAATATTCAGGATTTGTTGCTTTTCCTTCCTGCCTTTGTCTCAACACAGTCCAGCCTGTTTCCTTCTGTAAAGCAGGCCATGTGATGGATATTTGTCTTTCTTACAGCAGACTGGAAGCTCATCTGTGTGGCTGAACTTTTTCCACATGTTCCGCAGGTGGAACGTGGAACTGGAGCTCAGGATTCTCAGACTATTCAAACTGGAAATCGGATGAGCCGGGAAACAGCGGCGACTGTGCCTCCATCTCCTCCTTAAAGAAGGAGATGGCTACCCAAAGTTGCATCAGCTATTTTCCCTTCATCTGCATGTTCGAGAACGTGGTCCTGATCAGAGAGAGCAAGACGTGGGAGGAGGCGCTGGAACACTGCAGAGCCCTGCACTTTGATCTACTCAGCGTGCAGCCCGGCGAGGAGCACGACTTCTTGATGAGCAAGATGCTGCCGGCTCACACGGAGGAGGTGGGTTTGGGTTCGGATTCAACCCTCACACACACTTCACGGCTTGACTTGACACATTGGAGGTTCTCTCCTTTAATTAGTTAAGTTTTTTTTTCGCATAGTCCTCTATGCTTCGCACCATCAGTCCTAAACACAAAAGAGTTGTAGATCAGACCATCTGTGTTTTCAGATCAGAAGCATTTATCTGCATTTTCACAAATCATTTGAGGAGGCATCTCTTTATGAAGCCACCACTTTACCTCTAAGGTTCCCAAGTCATACTTGCTGTGTGTGGACCTGGTCCTTTAAAAAAATGACCGTTGAGTGAAACAATTATGCTCTTTTCTCACCGGTTAGACTAAGTATGCATTCACATCAGGATAGTCCGCTAGACTCTGTCTGATTGGGGACTTGGCTCAGTTGTTGGGGGGTGTATCCATGCAAACCAAGATCGTGTTCATTCACCAGCTAAGCCATTAGAATAATATATCCCCATTCCCACCAGAGGTGGCGCTGCACTAGTATTCAGCAAAAGAGAGGACAAGACCGGCGTGAAGAAGAAAACTTGTTTCCTCCATCTGCCAGTTAAACATGGAGGCAAAACTATGGCCGTTTTGGGTTTTTATTGTATCTTATGCAAGTATACTGCATAAATCCACTGCAACAATGGACGCAGTATGAACACCAGACGAGGCAGAGGACCCTTAACGCCATCGCGATGTATTTACCCACAATGCAGTGCTACGCCAAATGCAGGAAGGGACTTTTTTTGTTGTCCACTTCCTGTATTTGGTCCACTTGAAATGGACCGAGACCTGTGTTTGTTGGCGGATCGAGTCTTCTTTGCGTTCACATTTACCCAAACGAAGCGGACTTTGCGAGCAAACAGACTAGAATTCGGATCCAAAAGGCTGATGGGAACGTGCTCCTAATTCCCTGGAGTCTTTATATAATGAGTGTTATGTTACAACCCCAACTCTGCTGGGGGAGAGGGGCAGCACCATTAAAAGACATAAAAGAATGTTGTTTATTACCCAACAAAAAAAACAAATAAGACCAAGGACAAAACGGGCCTTAAGGTCAGAACAGCTAAAACTACAGAAACACCACAAGACCTTCCAAAAGGTCCACTACAATAAGTCCTAATACAGTTCACTACAAGAACTCTTAAAGGCAGCCAACACAAGAAACCAAGCTGTTCTAACCATAACCACAGCTGCCCTGAATCTTCTTCACCAGCTTGGTTAAATAATGGCCGACAAGTGGGCCAATCGCAGGCGAGGTATCCTAGATACAGCCAATCGCAGACGGGTGATGGCACAGTTGGTTGAGTTCTGATGGAGTCGGTCTGCTGGTTTTTCCAAATAAAACAAAAGGCCAAGACCTCCTAAAGTCAAAGCACTGCACAGAAACACTCAACCAGGTCCCTTTTTTATACATGATTATAAATATCAAGGCAATAATTGTAAATATTTTGGCACTATTTTCTTTCCGTGTCTCAGCGGTACCTGAGGAGATCAGTATTCGAGGTGGGATTTTTGTATCGACAGGTTCTAACAGTGTGGGATTCACTGACAAATGCAGAAACCATGTATAAGTTATGTTCATTTTGTATATTTTTGTACGTTCCATTAGAATGGAACCATTTTTGTTGTAAGTAATGTATCATCTATCCTGCTGTGGAAAATTTTGTCAAGTTTTCAATAGTTTTATAATATTTTTGTCTTTTATATTTCATAGTTAAATTGACTATTTTAGGCTCATTCTGACGTCCTGCATAAAAGACAGTGGAGAAACAGCGCGCTTCGGAGTGTGCATGTGAGCAGGACGAGAGGCTGCAGTTTTTCTGACCGTAAATAGAAGGAAACATTCTTGTTTATATCTTAAGTAGTCGCTGCAGTTTTGTGGATGCAACACGTTGTTTTTTTTAAATGCTTGTTTAATAAATGGAAATAATTTTTTGTATCCATTAGCTTCGTTTTTTGTCACGAGTTAGAAACCTCACGTCCTGCAAGAACTTAACGTCTGGCCAGAACAGGTTTTATTATGTTTAAGTTACGTTGCTACAACAACGATGAATAAAACGATGAATAAAACTCAACTAGAAAATAACTGAACAACAAGTTAAATTTCTAAGCTGGGAAATTAAACATTAAACAAAGACATGTCAGAGCATCATAACATAGTTTTTCTTATTAATATTAAAGCTGAAAGTCAGAAGTAAAACCATTTCAGGATAGCATTTCTGAGGCAGGTGTGGAGCTAGAGAGGGATGGTGGGGGGGGCACTGGTCACCTCTGAAACTGGACTGAACATCCTGGGACCAGTTCAGGTGATTGACAGGTCACTGGAGGAGACCAGAAACATCTTTCCAGACACAAATTAGTCTCAGTGTTTCTTTACCAGTTTCAAATAGATGTTGGTCATCTTTTAATAACATTTGGTTTTGTCATTTCTGGAAGAGATTTCTTTTATTAAACTTTTTTTTATTTTAAATTCTTTCTAGAAACATTCAGAAGTGAACGACTTGTGTTTTCCTGCAGGTGTGGAGCGGCCTGCGTTTCCTGGCCGGTGAGTGGCTGTGGGTGAACGGGGCTGATATGTTGCACGCCAACCTGACTGTCTGCCCCATCATGGGCCGTCACTGTGGCGCCCTAATGAAGAAAGACCCCGGCCGTCTGGAGGCCAGGGACTGCATGGAGAGAAAGAACTTTCTGTGTTACAGCCCATAACGTCGCTGTCATCTGCAGCTAGAAATCTACACTTTCACATGTTCTTCAGATGCTAAACTAAAACTACATGGAAGGCGTTGGAATATTAAATCGTAGTGGTTACATAATTTAACTTATATTTTAAATGTTTAAGCTTAGTAAATGCTTTGTAAGAGATTATAATGTTATAAAGTTACTGTTTGTGTGAATTAAAAGAGAAAAATGCTAAACATTGTTTTAAATAGTGTAGGATTGCATGAAAAATAAGCAATGCTGTTTTCTGACTAATGGAGCAAATATTGGTATCAATCCGATACCAAGTAAATCCAGAGCAAGTATCACCGATACCAATACAGATACTTATTTTCTTGGAAACTTTTACTTTAATCATTTTATCACCTTTCCCCAATTACCATTATTTTCATTTTACTGCTGTACAAACTCTTTAATTCAGCTGAAATACATTTATAAAACTACTTACTAAAAGAAAAAGTTATTCTTTTTAGCCACTTTTCACTCAGATTAATGCAAAATAGATTAATAAAGTGATTAATATGGAAATTCTGACAATGACAGCTGAGCGGCTGTTGTGAGTGATTTCTGTTCAACGATAAGTTGTGATGAACGTTAGCAAGCTAACACACACACACACACACATAAGAGCAAGGCATGACTGGTGTAACAGATGTGTTGGTGTGCTGAGAAGCTGCTGGATTTAATGCTGCAAGTGAAAAATGTTTGGATGTAAGCTGAAACAAATCCAATCATATGAGAAAAGTTTGAGAATTGGGATGAAGGATGGAAGCTCGCTGGGATCAAATCAGTCTGCTCTCTGCTAATCCCTCGCCGTGTTAAACAAAGCTGGCTGCTTTTCACTCATGAATATTTCCCAGATGTGTCACCAGTTTGTTAACTGGAAACTGTGGAGATGCTCTGAACAGGGCGGAGGATTACAAAAAGGCCTGTCAGGTTTAGTGTGAAACTTTTTACAAAGTGTGATTTTGTCCCTTTAGTGCAGTCGTAAACTATTAAAAGCTGGTTTTGTGGTCTAATAAAACTAATTTCATTCAAAGCAGGAGACCAATGTTTTTTGGGTTTTTTTCTGCAACCAAGACAAAGAAAATGCCCGAAGAACTGGTTCATTTAAAAAAAAATGTTAGTTTTCCTGAACGTGCTTTGTGTTGGAATCGTGTAAACATTTGTTTTCAGAGTGAAAGGAAACACCAACGTTAGCTGTCTGGAATGAACGTTTAGCTGCATGCACCACAGATCTCCATTTAAACAACTTTCACCTGAACATCTTGCTTTGTTTATATGTCAGAAGCCGTGCAGAGCTTTTAGGTAGCCATGTGTTTGTCATGGAGAGATCAACGCAAACCAGATGCACAGAGCCTGAAATGATTTCCGTCTGTTTTTAACAGCTTTTACCTGCAGCTTAGCAGCTCTGTGTTTTCCTGTTGATTGTGCACATGCCTGTGAACACTGTGCACATGCCTGTGAACAAGCTCGAGCTTCTCCACTTGGAGCAGGATCTAACTCCAGACCTGAAGAGGAGTGAGATGTCACGGCCTCACGGTAAAACATCTTTGCCTCTGATGCATGCACTGAGCTCTTTTACTAATGTCGTCTTGTTTTTCTTAAAAAGTGATCAGATTCCAGTTTTTTTCTTGCATCTTTTCTCTCAGATTGGTGGAAACCAACCACTCTGATCATACAGACAGACCCGTTGGCCCCACTTTGCATTGGTAGATGCCTAAAAATGCCCATAAAAGGTCATGAGACTGTAACGTCATGTGCAAACACAGACAGATGAAGAAAAATAACAAACCTAACGCTAAAAGAATGATTGAAACTGCATAATAATTATGAAAATGCACATTAAAACCTAATTGTCCTAATTTTTAAAGTGATTTACTTGATTATAAATAATGACCGGAACGATTCAGGTCGTATAAAAGTAGGTTTATGTACAAACATCAAAATGTGGTGGCAAAAGGGAGAAGTCGTGCTCCATCTCTTTCCTCTTACTTGTCAAACTCTTGTAAAAACAGAGGTTTCTGTCCTTGGTTTAGCAGTGGCTCAGCGATGGTCTGGCGAGGCAGATCTATGGAAGGCCACGCAGACCTGCATGTGCTACTCAGAGGTACCCTGACTGCCTGAGATACCAGGATGAGATCCTCAGACCATTGTCACCGGAGCAGGGCAATGCTCTGCCTCATGTGGCTGGATTGTGTCAGCAGCTCCTGCATGATGGAGACACTGACGCTATGGACTGACCGTTCACCAGACCAGACCTGAATCCAGTCCTGCATCTCTGGAACATCACATCTGGCTCCATTCACGTTCCACCACATGTCCAGAGGTTGCCTGATGCCCTGATCCAGGTCTGGCAGGAGATCCCTCAGGAGAACATACGTGGTGCCCTCAGCAACATGTCCAGATCAGTGCTTTAAGTGGAACAAAATAAGTGGTGGTACTCTCTTAATGAATTGCTGTCAGTTTGTCGTGCAAATACGGGACAAAAACATGGCTGATACTTATATGTAGCTCTATAAATTGATATATAGATTAATAGTTTTATTGCACAGAAATGACTAAAAACAAACACAGCAAGTTCTAAATCAAATCCACATTTACCAAATTCAGAGTGTCATGGAGACATTTTTATGAACTTCAAGCCTCATTGCTGGACATTAAAAATAACACTGAAAAGTAAATACATAAACATAAAGTTTATTAACCCTTTCATGCAGGAATACATAATAAAAACAATGCAACATTTTTGTAAAAAAAAAAAAAAAAAAAAGGAGCCACTGAAGTGGTACAATAATACCCTTCTCACTCATGAATATGCAAGAGAAAAGCTTGTAAATGGGTCCCCACTACAGGGTCACTATGCATGAAAGGGTTAAAAACATAAAAAAGTTCTACATTTATACTTATTTAGCTCATTACCAGACTAATTTAACAGTGTAGTACTACTATTACTATTGTTATTGTAGTACTATTACACTTTTCCTCTGTGAAATATGTTTTTCCCAGCATCAGGCCACTTAGCAATATTATCTTTGATCTAGAAATAATCTTCAAAAACTCAAAATACTGACCAGTCGTACACTTAGTCTGCAGCATCTGACCTTCATTGTCTGGCGTAGTAAATGGTTAATTAGTACTGCTGTAGTAAATGACTGTAAGTAGTACTACTGTAGTAAATGACTGTTAAGTAGTACTACTGTAGTAAATGACTGTTAGTAGTACTACTGTAGTAAATGACTGTAAGTAGTACTACTGTAGTAAATGACTGTTAAGTAGTACTACTGTAGTAAATGACTGTAAGTAGTACTACTGTAGTAAATGACTGTTAAGTAGTACTACTGTAGTAAATGACTGTTAGTAGTACTACTGTAGTAAATGACTGTTAAGTAGTACTACTGTAGTAAAAGACTGTTAAGTAGTACTACTGTAGTAAATGACTGTTAGTAGTACTACTGTAGTAAATGGCCGTTAAGTAGTACTACTGTAGTAAATGACTGTTAAGTAGTACTACTGTAGTAAATGACTGTTAGTAGTACTACTGTAGTAAATGACTGTTAACTAGTACTACTGTAGTAAATGACTGTTAAGTAGTGCTACTGTAGTAAATGACTGTTAGTACTACTGTAGTAAATGACTGTTAAGTAGTACTACTGTAGTAAATGACTGTTAGTAGTACTACTGTAGTAAATGACTGTTAAGTAGTACTACTGTAGTAAATGACTGTTAAGTAGTACTACTGTAGTAAATGACTGTTAACTAGTACCACTGTAGTAAATGACTGTTAAGTAGTACTGTAGTAAATGACTGTTAACTAGTACTATTGTAGTAAATGACTGTTAAGTAGTACTACTGTAGTAAATGACTGTAAGTAGTACTACTGTAGTAAATGACTGTAAGTAGTACTACTGTAGTAAATGACTGTTAAGTAGTGCTACTGTAGTAAATGACTGTTAAGTAGTACTACTGCAGTAAATGACTGTTAAGTAGTACTACTGTAGTAAATGACTGTTAAGTAGTGCTACTGTAGTAAATGACTGTTAAGTAGTGCTACTGTAGTAAATGACTGTTAGTAGTACTACTGTAGTAAATGACTGTTAACTAGTGCTACTGTAGTAAATGACTGTTAAGTAGTGCTACTGTAGTAAATGACTGTTAGTAGTACTACTGCAGTAAATGACTGTTAGTAGTACTACTGTAGTAAATGACTGTTAAGTAGTGCTACTGTAGTAAATGACTGTTAAGTAGTACTACTGTAGTAAATGACTGTTAAGTAGTACTACTGTAGTAAATGACTGTAAGTAGTACTACTGTAGTAAATGACTGTTAAGTAGTGCTACTGTGGTAAATGACTGTTAAGTAGTACTACTGTAGTAAAAGACTGTTAAGTAGTACTACTGTAGTAAATGACTGTTAGTAGTACTACTGTAGTAAATGGCCGTTAAGTAGTACTACTGTAGTAAATGACTGTTAAGTAGTGCTACTGTAGTAAATGACTGTTAGTAGTACTACTGTAGTAAATGACTGTTAAGTAGTACTACTGTAGTAAATCACTGTTAAGTAGTACTATTGTAGTAAAAGACTGTTAAGTAGTACTACTGTAGTAAATGACTGTTAGTAGTACTACTGTAGTAAATGACTGTTAAGTAGTGCTACTGTAGTAAATGACTGTTAGTAGTACTACTGTAGTAAATGACTGTTAAGTAGTACTACTGTAGTAAATCACTGTTAAGTAGTACTATTGTAGTAAAAGACTGTTAAGTAGTACTACTGTAGTAAATGACTGTTAGCTAGTACTACTGTAGTAAATGGCCGTTAAGTAGTGCTACTGTAGTAAATGACTGTTAAGTAGTGCTACTGTAGTAAATGACTGTTAGTACTACTGTAGTAAATGACTGTTAGTAGTACTACTGTAGTAAATGACTGTTAAGTAGCACTACTGTAGTAAATGACTGTTAGTAGTGCTACTGTAGTAAATGACTGTTAAGTAGCACTACTGTAGTAAATGACTGTTAAGTAGTACTACTGTAGTAAATGACTGTTAAGTAGCACTACTGTAGTAAATGACTGTTAAGTAGTACTACTGTAGTAAATGACTGTTAAGTAGTACTACTGTAGTAAATGACTGTTAAGTAGTGCTACTGTAGTAAATGACTGTTAGTACTACTGTAGTAAATGACTGTTAAGTAGTACTACTGTAGTAAATGACTGTTAGTAGTACTACTGTAGTAAATGACTGTTAACTAGTACTACTGTAGTAAATGACTGTTAAGTAGTACTACTGTAGTAAATGACTGTTAAGTAGTACTACTGTAGTAAATGACTGTTAACTAGTACTACTGTAGTAAATGACTGTTAAGTAGTACCACTGTGGTAAATGACTGTTAAGTAGTGCTACTGTAGTAAATGACTGTTACGTAGTAGTACTGTAGTAAATGACTGTTAACTAGTACTATTGTAGTAAATGACTGTTAAGTAGTACTACTGTAGTAAATGACTGTTAAGTAGTACTACTGCAGTAAATGACTGTTAAGTAGTACTACTGTAGTAAATGACTGTTAAGTAGTGCTACTGTAGTAAATGACTGTTAAGTAGTGCTACTGTAGTAAATGACTGTTAGTAGTACTACTGTAGTAAATGACTGTTAACTAGTACTACTGTAGTAAATGACTGTTAAGTAGTACTGTAGTAAATGACTGTTAAGTAGTAGTAGTAAATGACTGTTAAGTAGTGCTACTGTAGTAAATGACTGTTAGTAGTACTACTGTAGTAAATGACTGTTAACTAGTACTACTGTAGTAAATGACTGTTAAGTAGTGCTACTGTAGTAAATGACTGTTAAGTAGTGCTACTGTAGTAAATGACTGTTAACTAGTACTACTGTAGTAAATGACTGTTAAGTAGTAGTAGTAAATGACTGTTAAGTAGTGCTACTGTAGTAAATGACTGTTAGTAGTACTACTGTAGTAAATGACTGTTAACTAGTACTACTGTAGTAAATGACTGTTAAGTAGTACTACTGTAGTAAATGACTGTTAAGTAGTAGTACTGTAGTAAATGACTGTTAAGTAGTAGTACTGTAGTAAATGACTGTTAAGTAGTGCTACTGTAGTAAATGACTGTTAAGTAGTGCTACTGTAGTAAATGACTGTTAAGTAGTAGTACTGTAGTAAATGACTGTTAAGTAGTAGTACTGTAGTAAATGACTGTTAACTAGTACTACTGTAGTAAATGACTGTTAAGTAGTACTACTGTAGTAAAATGACTGTTAACTAGTACTATTGTAGTAAATGACTGTTAAGTAGTAGTACTGTAGTAAATGACTGTTAAGTAGCACTACTGTAGTAAATGACTGTTAAGTAGTGCTACTGTAGTAAATGACTGTTAAGTAGTAGTACTCTAGTAAATGACTGTTAAGTAGTGCTACTGTAGTAAATGACTGTTAAGTAGTAGTACTCTAGTAAATGACTGTTAACTAGTACTACTGTAGTAAATGACTGTTAAGTAGTGCTACTGCAGTAAATGACTGTTAAGTAGTACTACTGCAGTAAATGACTGTTAAGTAGTAGTACTGTAGTAAATGACTGTTAAGTAGTAGTACTGTAGTAAATGACTGTTAACTAGTACTACTGTAGTAAATGACTGTTAAGTAGTACTACTGTAGTAAATGACTGTTAAGTAGTGCTACTGTAGTAAATGACTGTTAAGTAGTAGTACTGTAGTAAATGACTGTTAACTAGTACTATTGTAGTAAATGACTGTTAAGTAGTAGTACTGTCATCACTCAGCTCTGCTCCAGTTTGTAACTTTACAGCCGCCATAGTTTTTTCTCCGCCTTTCGTCTCAGTCAGAGAACGTCCACTTCAATGTAAACACAGAAGCGAGTGAACAACGTGACGTGCGGTGTGACGCTGTCGGCTACAGCCAGTGTTGTGCGTCTAAACCGGCCTTAACAATACATTTCTTTTGAGGCGACTTTTTTCATTTTTTAAATAAAAATCCACAAATATAAGTTGTAATATGTGGTGAAGTCGTAGGAGGGTGTACTGATTGCTGAAGAAAGCCGGTAAAACTCCCGGTATGCACCATATGCTGTAAAAAGTACCAGTACGCAAAAGAATAAAATTAAAAAGTGCTGGTACTGCATACCGCTGCCTACCGGCCCACTTAAAGCACTGGTCCAGATGTTGTAAGGAGAGCATACAGGCGTGTGGAGGCCACACACACACACACACACACACACACACACACACACACACACACACAACTCCTACTTGTTTCTACAGGAGTTAGGTCAGCCTGTGATCAGATCTTTCCACTTTGCTTGCTTCTGCTGCATCCAGACCTCCATGCGTTACCGATCTCAACTTCCATCCGTCATTCTTGCTTTACTGTTCTGACGACATTCCACTGTGTTATAAACAAAGATGTGGAATATTTCATCCACAGAGATCTAAGATGTGTCGTTTCAGTGTTTCCTTCATTTTTTTTTAGTAGTGTTTGCATCTGCTTGCATGCATGAACGCTTCATGTGCATGTATTGATGAGGAGGAAAGTCTGAGTTTGAGTGAGTGACTTTAAAGCCATGGGGCCAACTTAGAAAAGAATTTTTCACCCTCCCACCTGCTCCAGTAACAGACTGGTGCTGTCAGAAAAAGGATAGCTTTGTTTTAGGTTTTATCTGAGTTTAGAGGAGATAAATTGTTATTCTAAGATCTTCGTGAGCCATCAGAGATTTCTTTTTTTTTCTATAAGTGCAGGCAGACGCCAGTCAGATGTTGTTTCTCTAAGCTTTCACTTATCTGTCCTGGAGTTCTCTGTTTTTACTGGGATCAGCTAAAAAAAATTAAATGACTATTTCTTATAAACTATCATTTTAGCAAACAGGAAGATGGAAAAACAGCGTTCACTTTATCAGGGGGGTGGAAAGAGGAGAAGACTAACTGATTTGGCAGAGTGGGAACGTTTTTCATCATTTTTAATCCAAACCTTGTAAAATAAAACACTGACATCTTTCCACAATTTTATTCATTACAAAGACCCCCCCACCCCCAGCTGTAGAGTATCTGTTTGTGTTTTTTCCTTAGCATTAAGTCCATCAATAACTCATTACGTCGAAACAAAGACAAAGTCCAGAAACAGTTTTTCTTTACCTCCAACAGTCTGTAATAACTTCGACTTTCTTGGATTAGCTGCTACATGCTCTGTGTTGACGTCATTCACATTGAATCTCTTCCCTCATTTGCCTCATCAAATCGGCAACGGCTGCTTTTCTGCTTTAGATGCCGTCTTTACGGCACAGCTGGCAACATTTACTGCAAGCAGAGTGGTTGCACTGGGAGTTTGGACCAAGAGCTGAGGACTGAGCTGAAACCCTGAGGCCAAAACTCAGACGGACTCTCCAAACTGTTTGGTAAACTTTGAAGAACCGTAGACAAACAAAACCAAGTTTGTAGGTTAATCTGGTCAGTCTAGATCAATCCTGTGTTCACACCTAAGATACTTGTTTGGTTTAATGTTGAGAAGATAAACTTAAGGTTTGCCATATACCAAAACAATTAAGATAAAGAAAATGTCTCTGGGCTCTTATAATGAACCAAATCAAAGTTAAGAGACAATAGTAGAAAACCTTTATTCGCACCAAGCAGGAAGATTCCGGTGAAACAACCCAGAGAATTCAGTGGGAAAATGAACATATGGAGATAAATGAAGAAGTTGAAGTGAAAAGTTTAGTTCATTGTTTGTAATATGTGAAATATTATTCAGGACATCTTGTTTTGTGCATCGTGTTTTTAGCCTACTGGGAGGAGGGTTCGTTGGACACTTCAGCAGGTCGTCGGGACATTTTTGGGAGGAAATTATGGCGTTGTTCTGGAGACGTTTGGCCATGTTTCACTTCCATGTTTCTGCACATCTCTGTCATGTCCCACCAAAGCATTTACTTTGTGTCCTACATCGTGTCCTACGTCATGTCCTACTTCGAGTCCTACATCATGTCCTACTTTGTGTCCTACATCATGTCCTGTGTCCTGTCCTCTGTCGCGTCCAATATTGTGTTCTACTTTATGTCCTGCGTTGAGTCCTACATCATGTCCAGTATTGTGTCCTATGTCGAGTCCTACTTTGGTCCCTACATCGTCTCCTACATCATGTCCTACTTTGTGTCCTACATCATGTCCTGTGTCTTGTCCTCTGTCGCGTCCAATATTGTGTTCTACTTTATGTCCTGCGTTGAGTCCTACATCATGTCCAGTATTGTGTCCTATGTCGAGTCCTACTTTGGTCCCTACATCGTCTCCTACATCATGTCCTACTTTGTGTCCTACGTTGAGTCCTACATTGAGTCCTACGTCAAGTCCTACAACAAGTCCTCTGTCAAGTCCTATGTCGTGTCTTGCATCGCGTCCTAAGTCAAGTCCTATGTTGTGTCCTACGTTAAGCCCTACTTTATGTCCTACGTTGAGTCCTGCATGGCTTCCTGTCTTTGAGACCCTGGACAGTCAGTTTGTTTTCACTCTGCACCGGGATTTACTTGCAAGGGAACCAAGAACCAGTTCACAAGTGGACCAGAGTTTGCTTCACACCATCGTGTAAATGTGTGTTCATACGACTCCAAACAAACCCTGCTGCGTTTAAAAACCATCTTTAAATGTTTAAAACAGCAGCAGTGTGAATGCATCCATAGTTTTTGGTCCGATCAAGCTCTAGAATATTCTGGTGAACAGAGGAATTTGTTGTCAAGATCTCCTGGTTCTGTGTCCACAAAACAAGCCAGCCCCCACCACTGTGTTTGACTGGCATCATGAGCTGTTTGTTCATTACAAAACCATAACAAGACAAACATGCAGCAAAACAGAAAGCAGAACAACTACATCTAAAATGTGGCATCTCGTACCACTGCAGTTGACGGCCATATACTGGACTGGGAAGAGGAGTGATCCGCTCAGAAAGCAAGAAATACCACCGGTGGATCAGAGAGGATGTAAGACGATCAACAGGTATGATGGTCGGACACCTGGGATGTCGTCTTCCACGGGACACCAGACAGCAGTAATGTCTGGAAAAACTAAGATCCTACAAGACACGGCAACGTCATGTGACCCTTCCTGAGGAAGGCTGCTAAGGTAAAAGTCCATGGGCCTTCTTTCCTAACTGTCTTACCAACAGGAACCTTCGTGTGATGAGGTGTTCGTTGCGGTGGGACAACATGCTGCTGCACTTTGTAGCTAAACGTCTCCACTTTGGTGGGCTCAGTCCAGACATTGTTGCAGGAGTCCTGCGGTTTGTTCAGATGCAGCTTTGCAAACCTTTTTTCACTGTTTCATCTCTGACATGTAGCTCTTTCAGTTTTCACCTTTTTTGCTGAACATTTCATGGTCTGGCTTACTGGGAAGACTGGGAACTGTTCGGTGTGTTTGGTGCTTGTTAATAATCCTTCTCACAGTGGGAATATAAACTTAAAGCGACCATGTTTCTGCATTCTGGGTGAGTTTTTATTGAAAAAACAACGGAACGGTGGAGTATGCCACGAGCTCTTCACATGATGTTTGCTTCTTTAAAAAGTCTGCAACCTTCGCTTTCCGTGTTTTAACCATCACACTGTCTGCATGTTAGAGCACTGAAATGCTGAATATTCTGAGAACAGGTTTTAGTTGAATTTATCAGCGTGGACGAAGTGAGGCCAGCTAGCTTTGAACTTCCGAGAAAATCAGTGACTGCAGCTGGAGGTTTTCTCGGGACAACAACGCCGTGTGCGTGTTGTGTTTTAACCCCCTCCTTTGGTGAAACACTGAGGAAAGTGTTGACATTGTCAACTCGGGGTGGGCGGTGACTCCGTCCGCCACCGTAAGCCTCGCACTGAGTCGTTGCTGCAGTCAGGACTGTGTTAAGTGCTGTGGGAGTGTTGCCGTGACAACCGGTTTGTGGAGTGTTTGTGAGTGTTTCAGGCTCCTTCAGGACTTTGTGGACGGGGGAGGGAACGTAAGAAGTAACTGTGTGTGTGTGTGTGTGTGTGTGTGTGTGTGTGTGTGTGTGTGTGTCTACACATGTTTAAATCAGTGTTGGCAGGAGTCGCCTGGGTGACCTAATGCACATCTGTGTGTGTTCGACCGATAGTGTTTCTGAAAGAGAAAAGTTCCACCAACGTCTCAGCAGCAAAGAACGACTCTTAGGTTCATGTTGCAACACAAACATGTAAACAAACAAACATCAGTGGCGATCTTACGGCGGTGTGACTCAGATCGGCTTGTCGCCTCCAGCAGCTGCTCCTGTTCTGAGCTGACATCTCTAATTCATAACCAGCAGAACTGAAACCAGATCCAACACACTCGTTAGTCGTCCACGTTCGCAGGCGCTGCTCATATCTGAGCTTTCAGCAGAAAGTTTTCTTCATTTCACGGTTCAGAAGACAAACGTATCTGATTATGTAGCATGTTTATAGTGACATATCGCTGCAAACACTGAGTCTGAATCCTTTTGGAGTCTGAAATGAAGAGAAGATTAAATTAAAATTGCACATAATATAAATGTTCAGGATGAATATGAATATCTGTTTGAAAGGATGCAGCTCTAATGTGAGACCATACAATGTGTCATGCAGCAGCCAGACCATCATTCTGCCTGCTATCATGCTAAATAAGTAAAAAAATATCAACTAATTTTAAAAATTAAGCATACTTAAGCATCCAAGTATCGTATTTTACATATTATATAGACTGCCAGGAGTTTTCTAGAGGTCTGATTGGCAGCTCTCCAAGTTTATTAACATGGAAATCACAGGTAGCCAAAGGAAATGTTAATCCTCTTGCTTTTTTTTTTTTTTTTTTTTTTTATCACAATCTGTGCTGTTTTAGAATTATTTGCAGCTTGTTTGTTCATTTTAAATATATAAACAGTTTTTTTTTGTTTGTTTTTTTTTAATGTTTTCTTTTTTCAACCCTGGATTTGATGAATAAAACCCCTGTGCTGGAGTAGATATTTATCCAGAATACTTTTACTGGATCCTTCCTGATGCAACAGGACTGTTTGTTGCAGCATCATCTGCTACAGTGTGGTTGCAAAACAAATTGCTTTTGCGACTAATCCATCATCAGTGTTTAGTGAATTTACATTTATAACTGTAGCCTGGATGGTCTACATCACTCACATCTCAAGAATTTTACCTTTTTCAGTGGTATATAACGTGTAGGATCTTGGAAGGGAAACTAAGTAAAGTCCATATTTATTTGTCACATCTTGCCTTCAGGACGTCTGGTACCAACACCTTAAAGCGCTTTGAGTTATCCTTATGTATTTAATAAAGTGCTAAAAAACATTTTGGAAAAAAAAGCCAAATTGAATAAATTGTCATGATATAAAATTTGGTTGTTTTTTTTTGTTTGCTTTTTACAAGTGACAGAAGATTGCTACATTTTCTTAGAGCTGAACAGTCATGCAAAGATTGAGTTATATATTTGCTTTCCAAACAAATATATCTTAATTTGTACCAGGTGTTAAAAATGAACATGAAATTTTGTAAAGCGGGAGAGGTCTAATGATGTTTTCCATGTGTTTATCAGAGCCAACGTTTCATCCGGTGTGTGAAATGAAGGCAGACATGGGACGAGAGTGGTGGGGCTAACCTTCTGTTAGCTAAACTGAACTAGTGTTTACTGGTTGATCAGTGATCTGTGTGCATGTTTATTCTGCCATATAAGTATCACTAACAGCTTTACTTTCCTCTAAGAGATAAAGTACTTTGTGTTGCTCTTTTTCAGAATTCATATTTGAGAAATATTCAGTAAAAAGATGTAAACAGTGTTTAGGCTTTGACACTAGAAGTGGCTCAGAGCTGTTATTTAGGTGTTTTCAGGCACCCATAAATCTCATATTTCACACATTCATTCAAACCAAAATTAGCAGCAATCCTGCTGGACACTAAAATCTTTTGATTGGCCACCCCACTCAACTGGTGTCTTCTTTTGGCCCCCCCAGTAAAATTCCTGGCTACGGCCCTGTCTTCCGGCTACTAACAGTCATCCTGCTGTACAAACAGCAGGATGATGCTCGTATGTGGAAGATTTAAACACAGTTTGATAAAATACATGAAACAGACAGATCCTTTGTCATGTTCAGACATAAATTTGGGTTTTGGACATACTTATACTTTGTTTTGCTACACCAAGAGGTATAACTTATCTTTATAGGCTGAACTTGACATGTCCAGTTGTTTTCTCTGCAGCTCAGAAAACCGAGAAAAGAAATCTCATCAATTACAGAAAGTCAGCTTGACCTTTGACATCTAACACACATGCTGCTCTGGTTTGTTGGAGTGAAACTTCCCCCCTCATGCTTTTTCAGGGGGTTTGGAATCACAGAAGTTAATAGAACAATCAGAAGTGTGTATTTCAGACATTTCCTGGTAAAACAAATATATTAAAAATGTTCTAAACTTTTTCCCTAAAAATAACAAAGAAAATGATCATCTATCAGTATTTAACAGAATGTAAATGTATCAGTAAATATAGATGGAAACAGTCGATCTCTGTTTCCCCATCGCTCTTTCCTCACAAAACACAACATGCATGCACACAATATTGTCACCGATCCACTGTAATGATATCATCTTACTTCCCCCATGGGAGAGTCACATGACCTCTGTTAGGATGGGGGGGTGGGGGGTCAAAACGCTTCAATGAAAACCACATGGAGGGAGGGGAGGACTGCCTCTGAACAGAGAAAAAGAGAGAGAAGCCAACATGAGCAACTGACAGAAGAAGAAAAGGAGAGCAGCAGACACAAAGGACTGAAACTGTAGAACCAGGACCAAGAGAGATCCAGGACCACAGAGCAGGAAAAAACTCAGTCCACCATGTCAGAGCCCATCAGGAGAAGAAGCTCCAGCCGGCAGCTCCTGCAGAACCTCATCAGGTGAGAAGAAAAGCCTTTTAAGACCTTTAAAACCATCATTTCAATTATCACAGGTTCACAACCTGCTTGCAAAATGTAAAATTCTGACTTTTTAAAAAAAAATAAAATACAAGAACACAGCCTGAATGTCGTTTTCACGAGCTAATAAACATTACAAATGAACAAAATAAATGTAATTAAACATTAATCGATCGTAGCACAAACTTTGACAGTAACTTTAAATATGTACGGGAACAGAAGAGACAACACTTGATGAAATATTTAACATAAGAATGTAGATTTATTTTAGCCGGAAAGCAGGAAAAAGCAGAAATTCACCACAAATAATATCAAGATCTTTGTTTTTTACAAGAGGAGTGTGATTTCGGAGAAGTTGTGTAAGGGAGGGTAGCTTCTTGTACACAAACCCATCATTTTTTCCGCCTCCATCTTAAACCTGCCAGTTTTTCCTTACAAAAGATTTTCTGCCTTACTGAACTTAAAATATAGTTAAAAATACACAGTAAAAAAGTACTGAAAAGTGTAAAACATCGGCTCATCAACCACCTCTGCACAGTTGCTTCATATATTCCATCATGTCTGCATTTTTACAGCATATGCTGTTCGATTTTTAAAGACACGTTTGGAAATACAACACATACTTTAAAAAGTTAAGTACTGATGTCATAACTGGCGCATGCAGTACAGTACAAAGTGTAGCCTGCAGAAGTGGCCTTAATGATACACGTTCCTCATTCCCAGATTATTAGAACCACCTGTGAGTGGAATGAAATTGTGTACATCACTATCTCTGCTGATGACCTCAGTGCTAAACAACTTTAATGAACAGTGTCAACAGACACTGTGCGTTACAGGCGCCATAAAAGCAACATTTAAGGAAGAGTTTAATTAGATCCGCTCGTGCAGATGTGCCACATAAAACGAAAAAATATCTGTGTGGAGAGATCATCACCTGCAAACAGCATGACATCAGTATTTGTTCTGTCAGCTGCGTTTTAAGCCTATAAAGCCCAAACTTACAGTTTTTTCAGACATTTTGAATCATTTTATAGCCAAAAACGTCACTAATAAACCTGTTGACCTCAACCTTTTACTTGTCTTCTGCCCTTAATCGATACAGGAAGCAAATAAAGACATCATATTTTTAATAAAAGCGACTTTGATTACCATTTTTCATATGTAGGGCCTTAAAAACACCAGATTTTCATAAAGATGGTCACAGAATTGTTTATGGGATCATAAGGCTGCTTTTATAGCTTGTTTTTTTCCTTTTCCTCCTAGTCCTAGACTTCTACTTCAGTTCAGGCCTCATTTTACTCTGCAGTACTCGACGTAAAACAGTGTTTCTTCTTCTTTTGTCTTCTATTCAGTTGTTGGAATAAAGTGATTATAACAAAGAAGTAAAGAAAGAAAAATCCCTGTGACAGGGATGTAGGTAGTAATGAAGGAAAGGGAGAAAACTATACTTCTGGAAATCTTAACATCTAAACAGGTGTCTTTGTGACACATTAGTAAAGGGAAAAGAAACGTTTTAGAAACGTTTAAAAAAAACTAGAAAAGCAGAAAGAGTGCAGACCTCCGCTGAGCAGCTTGCTTCCACACTTATTGTTATTTTCACCCCATGTTATAGTTAATGCAGTTACAGGATGTGTTACTGTAGCTTTTGATACGACAATGATATTTTATAAAATCATAAATTATATTTAAAAAATTAAAAGCAGAATGAAGTAAAAGTTACTGAGCAAATGTTCTGCAGGCGCATGAGAAAAGAGATGTTTTTAACCTGGAAGTAAAAGTTTCTACATTTGGTGAAAGTTTCATCTCCACTGGTCTGGACTCTGGTCTGGACTCTGGTCTGGACTCTGGTCTGGACTCTGGTCTGGACTCTGGTCTGGTCTCTGGTCTGGACTCTGGTCTAGACTCTGGTCTGGACTCTGGTCTGGTTTCTGGTCTGGACTCTGGTCTGGACTCTGGTCTGGACTCTGGTCTGGTCTCTGGTCTGGACTCTGGTCTGGTCTCTGGTCTGGACTCTGGTCTGGACTCTGGTCTGGTTTCTGGTCTGGACTCTGGTCTAGACTCTGGTCTGGACTCTGGTCTGGACTCTGGTCTAGACTCTGGTCTGGACTCTGGTCTGGTTTCTGGTCTGGACTCTGGTCTGGACTCTGGTCTGGTTTCTGGTCTGGACTCTGGTCTGGACTCTGGTCTGGTCTCTGGTCTGGACTCTGGTCTGGTCTCTGGTCTGGACTCTGGTCTAGACTCTGGTCTGGTTTCTGGTCTAGACTCTGGTCTGGTTTCTGGTCTGGACTCTGGTCTGGACTCTGGTCTGGTTTCTGGTCTGGACTCTGGTCTAGACTCTGGTCTGGACTCTGGTCTGGTTTCTGGTCTGGACTCTGGTCTAGACTCTGGTCTGGACTCTGG
The DNA here is from genome assembly GCF_933228915.1 of Telmatherina bonti. NCBI lineage: Eukaryota > Metazoa > Chordata > Actinopteri > Atheriniformes > Telmatherinidae > Telmatherina > Telmatherina bonti. Next base: position 39,735,785 of record NC_136619.1, on the reverse strand, counting down.
TCTGGTTTCTGGTCTGGACTCTGGTCTAGACTCTGGTCTGGACTCTGGTCTGGTTTCTGGTCTAGACTCTGGTCTGGACTCTGGTCTAGACTCTGGTCTGGACTCTGGTCTGGTTTCTGGTCTGGACTCTGGTCTGGTTTCTGGTCTGGACTCTGGTCTGGACTCTGGTCTGGTTTCTGGTCTGGACTCTGGTCTGGTCTCTGGTCTGGTTTCTGGTCTGGACTCTGGTCTGAACTCTGGTCTAGACTCTGGTCTGGACTCTGGTCTGGTTTCTGGTCTGGACTCTGGTCTGGACTCTGGTCTAGACTCTGGTCTGGACTCTGGTCTGGTTTCTGGTCTGGACTCTGGTCTGGACTCTGGTCTGGTTTCTGGTCTGGTTTCCGGTCTGGACTCTGGTCTGGTTTCTGGTCTAGACTCTGGTCTGGACTCTGGTCTGGTTTCTGGTCTGGACTCTGGTCTGGTTTCTGGTCTGGACTCTGGTCTGGACTCTGGTCTAGACTCTGGTCTGGACTCTGGTCTGGTTTCTGGTCTGGACTCTGGTCTGGACTCTGGTCTAGACTCTGGTCTGGACTCTGGTCTGGTTTCTGGTCTGGACTCTGGTCTGGACTCTGGTCTAGACTCTGGTCTGGACTCTGGTCTGGTTTCTGGTCTGGACTCTGGTCTGGACTCTGGTCTAGACTCTGGTCTGGACTCTGGTCTGGTTTCTGGTCTGGACTCTGGTCTGGTTTCTGGTCTGGACTCTGGTCTAGACTCTGGTCTAGACTCTGGTCTGGACTCTGGTCTGGTTTCTGGTCTGGACTCTGGTCTGGACTCTGGTCTAGACTCTGGTCTGGACTCTGGTCTGGTTTCTGGTCTGGACTCTGGTCTGGACTCTGGTCTAGACTCTGGTCTGGACTCTGGTCTGGTTTCTGGTCTGGACTCTGGTCTGGTTTCTGGTCTGGACTCTGGTCTAGACTCTGGTCTAGACTCTGGTCTGGACTCTGGTCTGGTTTCTGGTCTGGACTCTGGTCTGGACTCTGGTCTAGACTCTGGTCTGGACTCTGGTCTGGTTTCTGGTCTGGACTCTGGTCTGGACTCTGGTCTAGACTCTGGTCTGGACTCTGGTCTGGACTCTGGTCTGGACTCTTGTCCGGTGTCTGGTCTGGACTCTGGTCTGGACTCTGGTCTAGACTCTGGTCTGGACTCTGGTCCGGTTTCTGGTCTGGACTCTGGTCTGGACTCTGGTCTAGACTCTGGTCTGGACTCTGGTCTGGTTTCTGGTCTGGACTCTGCTTGGTTTATAGTCTCTGAATATATCCCAGATCTATTCTGGTCCAGAACCATTCTCGGATCCTGTAAACAATCAGCAGAGTTTTGACATCTATCCTGTGACTGACTGGAAACCAGTATAAACTGGAAACCGGTGTAAACTGGAAACCAGTATAAACTGGAAACCAGTGTAAACTGGAAACCAGTATAAACTGGAAACCAGTATAAACTGGAAACCGGTGTAAACTGGAAACCAGTATAAACTGGAAACCGGTGTAAACTGGAAACCAGTGTAAAGATGTTAAACCTGGTGAGATGTGTTCAGACCTCTTAGTTCTAGTTAAAGCCAAGCAAAAAAAGTCCCAAAGGGTCAAAAAGTAAAAACAAAACAGTAAAGAGGAGAAAAACTAAAGTTAAAAACATGAACTGTTTTGATAGAAAACAAAAACGGAGTAAAAGGAGATTTAATCTTGTTTAAATATTCACTTTCTGCGTAAAAAACACAAACATGAAGACATATGTTTGGAATTGATTTTCACAACTTCGCAACATCACATCAAATAATGTTGATTCTGTCCAAGATGGCAGAAAAAGATGGCAGAAAACTGGTTTATCTGGTCCGGAAGATCATTTTTGGTGGTTCATGAAAAGTTCTGCAACATTCAGATGAATCTGAAATAATGTTTGAAGAAACAAAGAGCTGCAGGTCAGAGCAGGCGGCAGGAATAACCTGCTTCACGCTTCGTTCACACAGAATGAAAGGAAAAGAAATCCATTTGGTTTTCTCTTAAAGAAAGAAGATTTATCGCTGGACTGAATGTCTCCAATTAAATATCCATCATTGTTCCAGTTGCTTCCAACTCCTCCGTCCAGTTGGGGTTTTTATTGCATCCTGTTACCATGTGGAGCTGAACTTAATGACTCCTCCTCTTCATATTCACACCTCCTCTTCTCTAATCAGCGCTCCTCTTTGTGAATGATTCCCAGTATGAGTGGCGGAGCAATGCTGTGTGACACTGAGCGCTTGCATTCAATGGCTTCTTTTATGGCTACAACTCCCTTAATAGCCATGACATCATCTGGCGGCGTGCTGAACCCCCTCCTGCTTACACGCACACAAAGAAAACGCCGTTCCTCGGGCCTCCATTGCCTCATTGTGTAAATGGTGGAAAATGTGATGCGAATCAGACACATCTCCTCCATAATTTTCCTGTTTTAAACTAAAGCTTCACAGGATCATATAAAATGTCCCAGCTGATCCTAAACACACCGTGTCGTCCAGACTGCGCTGCAGAGGCGCTGTACGGGTTTTCACACACATGTCCAAACCAGTCAGACCAAAGATTAAACGGAGAATTTTGTGCTGGTTCCACCATGAAAGCTGTTAAAGCAGCAGATAGTCTGACAATGTGCAGACTTTTACCGTGCAGCTGATTGAAAATGATCATTTCACGTCTATAGAAAGCAGAAATAAAGTAAAATCTGACATTTAAATAGAAGCTTTGCACTAAAAAAGTTGCATTTTATTTGTGTATGGGGAATTTAGAAGGTAAAATAACATTTTTAAAAAAAGCATTAATTTAATCAGTAACTGATTATAATGTTCTTAATATACTGCGGTAATTATGTTTAAATTGCAACATTTTAACACATTTTCTGTCTAAATTGTCTATTTTGAATAAAACTATCACAGCTCTGGGGATGATGCACAGCTGGATTAATAACCAGCATCTGCATCCGGTAAGGCTGATGCTGGTGAAATGTAAGCTGACCTCATGATAAAAAATAAGAGATACATCACATTTGTTGATTTCTAAGTTTAACCAAGTAGTTTAGAGATGTAAATCCATCCAGAAAAAAACTGTGTCTGGAGCTGAAAGTTGGACTGCTTCCCTCTAAATAAGCAGTTGTGTTGAATAAACAGGAGAAAAACCAATAAAAAAAAAAAAAAGCTGCACATCAGGGTAGGAACAAACGTTTGAACATTCATCTGTGGACATGTAGGCAACACGGTGGGGTCATTTTAGAGCTAAGTCGACTTTCTTTTCACTTATGTTGTTATAAAACAGAAGAAACACATTTTCCTTCAGCGTTCACAGAAACCACAAAGTCTCCCTGAGCTTAACGCAGCGATGATGAGTAAACCCTCCACACACTCCGCCCCACGTGGCATGACGAAGGAAGAGACTTCACACCAAACTGAACGGTGCTTCTTAAATGCTCTGTTCTTTATCAAGTAGTCCAAACAGCAACACAACAACACTGTGGTCTTTTTTTTCTTCTTCTCCAAGTTCAACACGATAACACTGTAGAAAGCTTAGAAAACTGAAATGACGTAATAGAGCCTCTTTAATGAGGTAAATGTCGAGGTGTGCAGCGGTTCAGATGTCTTCGACGTTGTGTTGCTGCTTGGCATCACATGCAACTCATTTAATTCACTTTAAGGTCTTTGAATTTAGTCCAGAATTACAATAAACATAAAATTGTTTGATAAATGATGTTTTCTAAACTTTTCATGACAGAAAGTGTTCAGATGTTATACCGATGTTATACAGCAGTGCTCCTGCCAGCTGCAGAATGGCAGTAAAATCTGCATCAAAACAAAAAGCTTTCTTACTTTCCTCACCTGCTCGCATGGGGAATAAAAGCAACAAGCTCACATCGCTCTTGCAGACATGGTTTATGTCACAAAGCTGCAGTTGCTGCACGGACGTGTGAAATGCATCATGGTCCTTTAAGACGCTCCTGCTTCTCCTCCAGTTACACCAGACTGCAGTGATGAGAACCAGTTCAAACCTGATCCCCAGTTGAGTCATTTTCCTCCAAAGAAACGGCCTGACGGAGGAGTTAAAACAGCCCTGTCACACATAAAACCCAGTCGGAGCACATTTCAAGGTTGACTTCTGCCAGTTTGTCTTCTAGATGTTATGTAGGTCATTTTCCCACATAATTACCTCAGTATGGTGTCCTCACCAACAGCCTCAGCCAATCAGATCCATTCGATTTTATACTTTTATTTTGTCCTGCAGGAGTAAAGATGTTTTCATGATGATTTCATCTGGACATGAATCAACGCGTTGACAGTTTAAACTTTAATGTATTTTAGTGTTTTGCAGGACTGGCCCAAGTGAAGATGAATCATGTCCTTCTTACACATTTTTCTTTATTAGGGACTAAAAATGTAGAAGTTTTGGCCTCTGATGCTGCTGAAGTTTTGCAATCCGAACTAGTCTCAGTCTGACACACCATATTTATGCAGCAAGTTTTTTTTTTTTTTTCATGATCTTTCCTGTAAAACATCTGTCTCCTGCAGGGATCGGTTGGTGGTGAGCCATCACAAGGACCTGGTTGACTTCAGCACGGTGTTTCCTCCTCACACTCAGAATAAAAGTATCTTTATTGAACACCTGTTGTTGTAAAGTAACTCATGTATGCAAAATCAAGCAACTCATTTCTGAAATGACAGTTTTATTCATATGGAAGATTTCATCATGTGAAACCATGGTAACCAGTTTATACTGGATATTTAACCTGACTTACAGCAAGTTAATGATGTTAGACAGAAAATTATATTTCAGGTTCACAGCGATGCTGCGTAGTTGTGTCGTAGCTGGAGCGCTGAGCTCGCAGCATCCTGGTCTGGACCTGGACTGGGGCTTTGCATGTTCTCCTCATGCCTGCAGGTTCCCTCCGGTTACTTCAGCATCCTGCCTTAACCTCCTGACTACCAGTAGTTCAATTTGTCCTCTGTGGAGGAACCCTAAATATTTTCATCTCCCTGAATGCTACTGAACTAACACCTTTTGGTCTTTAAAGAGGACATTTAGTGCTTTTAAATGGTACCTCATTCTGCTTTGTGAACTTTCTTTCTCTCTTCAAGAAAAATGGCCTCCATTGCAACAAGCATGATTTATGGGAAGAGCAAAAGTGCAGAATACTTTTCTTTGTGCTGATTTTTACTTGAAATTTTGTAGTTATATTTTCATTGAATATCTTATAAACACATTAAATCGTTTCTTAGATGAATATAACTATATTTTACCACAATATTTAAAAGTTTAAGCAATGTCGTCCATAGTGGACATTTGTAGTTACACTTTTTTTTTTCCTGGTAGTCGGGAGGATAAAAGTGCATCCTGGGTTGATGGTGTCTCTAAATTCTCCCGATGTGTGAGTGGTTGTTTGCTTGTCTGTGTTGGCTCTGCGATTGGCTGGCGGCTGCCGCTGGTCAGGGTCAGTGGAAGTAGTAGAACCCATCCTAAACCATACTGGATTTTTATTTATTTATATATATATTTAGTCAAAAACAACAGCGCTGTACTTTGGAGAACATTTTGTTTTCCAGCTGAAATCCAGAAGTTGGTTGTCTGTATTAAGATCCCAACCAGTCAGTTATTTAAAAATGACTTTTTATTTCTGATTCTCTGCTAGATTTTCCGCAGACCTCCTTTAGTTCAGCGAGATGGGACAGAAAGGTCTCTTGTTTGTCTCTTCTTCCTCTCCTGCTTTTCTCAAGCAGCTGTCAAGCTAAACAGGACAGCATCTGGCTCAGCCTCCTCCAGATGTGCTCAGACAATAAAAAGAGTTATTGTTCCTCATTTCCACCCACTGGAAAGCGAGACAGGAGAAAAGAAGCAGGTTAAATAATAAAGAAGAAAGAAAAAAAAAGTCCTCATACATCAAGTTTTCCGTGTTGCATCACACACCTGCCAGGAAACGTTAGTCGTAGCTTTCTGACAGCATGGATGCTGTTTTCTTTTGTTGTGCTTGATGCTTGTAGATCCGTTTCAGAGAAATGCATCAACAACTAAATGAAAGAATCATGCAGACTGAGAGTATAAAACAGGCCGCTTTGCGCGCTGACTGCAGGGTGACGGCGCAGCGGAGCCAGGAGGATGCTGAGGAGGTGGAGCGGGAGCGAAGGAGGAGGGCCAGGGAGAGGCACAGAGGAGAGGGGAGCCCCTCCAGGCCAGAACCCACCCAACACAACAACCTCACGCCCAACACAGAGTAAGTCAGTTTCATAACAGCAGCTTTGCTCCTCTGTTTGGTGAAAGTTTGATTTTCTGTAAAATAAAAAAAGAAGTGAAAAACTGGAACTTCAAGGCTAAAATCAAACACATCTCCTTCTTTAGGTAGTCACATGACGGCTCCCCTTCACTCACAGTTTGTGTTTATGGTGTAAATTGATGTTTTCCTGCTGTTGTTTATCATTAACATGTCTGGTGTGGAATTTGCAGATGAATAACTGTAAATCAGTTTCCCTTCTGCTGAAATTGGGACATAAAGTTGCAGCAAACATATTGATGAGAACGATGCACGGCTAATTTAGGCTCCAAAACCATTAATAATCGGCTTAACCTGGTAAAATAGCAGCGTAGAAGTTTCTGGCTGCTGTAGAGGATGACATACTGGGACTACTGTGGGAATCCTCTGACTTTAACTGAACCTATGAGCTCTGATGTATGTTTCAGAGAGGTTAATTACCTTATCTTTTTTATTTATCTCTTTTATTTTTTTTTATTCTTTTTAACCTGTCCTGTCTTGCATCACAGTATACAGTATGACTATCTGTGTGCCATATTTTATCCAGACAGATTAGCTCTGTCAAGACAGACATGTCATGTCTATGGTTGCCCTTGATATTCTGGATATCATTAGTATTATTTTTATTGAAATAATTATCATACTCAATATGGCAGTGCTGGACCTGACAGGGGAAAAGGAAAAGAAAGAAAAGAAAAGGAGAGGAAAGAAAAAAAAAGAGCTGTGTGAAATCCTGTTTATATAATGAAATCATATCATATGTAGGAAATTTAATGCATATTTGTTGTCTGGAGAATCATCAGCTTCCTTCTGCTGAGCAGGATTAATCAGCTGATCTAAGCTGGCCTGAAACAGGCAGCAGTGTTGTGTATGTTTGCAGTTTCCATGGTTCCCGTCTCAGTTGCCATGGAGCCTGATGGTGCAGGTCCCATCTGCCACCTGCAGCTTCTCATTCTGCACCTTTAGAAACCTTTTTGTGACCTCACAAGTACTCTGCTACCTGATGCTGCAGCGTCCGCAGCAGCAGATCATTTCATTTAGCCACTTTCATCGACTTGTTCATTAAATTTGCTCTGTTGTGATGAAACATAGATGTTTGTTAGTTTTAAAATATAAACAAAATGCTGTCTTGTATTGGAAATTGTCTTGGTTTAAAGAACCAGGTTTGAACTTTATAGTTGGAGAGTATGTAAAATCTCCACTACAGGTGGAAACTACACTTTTAAGATGCATCACGTAACTTTCCACCTTAAAACTGCATTCCTGAGCCGATTCATGACATTTATTATGAACATTTCTGGATTGATTGTTGCCCAGGAACATCCCAAGGCTGAGAAACCAACGGATACATGTTTTTTATCTGAGACATCAAGTTCCATTTTACACACTGCACGTCACTTGCTAGCAACCAGATATAAAAACACCTGCCATATTGAATGCTCTCATTGGCTGATTCAGTAAGAAGACATTAAAGAAAGAGAGTAAGAGAAAAGACAAGAGTCAATATAAGAGCTTAGTATGGGTAGGAAGCAAGATGGAAGCTGGATTAGCTGTAAATAAGGAAATATCAGGGAAAATCTGCTCAATCTGTTCAATAGTATGTCTTTAAAGGTGCAGAGTGCAATAAAATCAAAGGTCAATGACATGAAAAATGTCATTAAAAACTGTGTTTCTAATCTCTTCACCAAAATATACTGTAATGTTTTTATTCTCTTGAAATGAGACATTTATCTCTAATTACTGTGGCTTTGTCCGAATGTCCACCCTGTTCCCTACACGGTGCCCTACATGATGCTCACGCCATTTTCTAGGGGTATCCGAATGTCCAGAGAGAAAAAATTAGTGTTCTCAAAATTACCCACAAAGTATCTTGAAAAGTAGTGAGCATCGATGATCACTAGGCGGGTCGATATAGACCACAATGCATCGTGGGCAAGGCACTCAAAGTGGCACAAGTAACACAAACGTCAAAGCAGGTTAATAAAAAAAAAAAAAAAATCATTTTATATCTTTATTTGGTGAATAAATATGCAACAAAGCAATGATAAAATACAATATAAGAAAATAAAAAATTTTCACATGAGTTTGGATTTGATTTGGAACGACATGTGGTGGTTGCCGTGGTGACAGTCGGTAGTCATAGATCTGCGATGAGGAAAACATAGCTGGCTTTGTGTCCGAATCGCCAACAGAATGAGTGCACTGTGTAGCGTGCTGTATGGTGGAGCCCTGTGGAGTAAATGAGGGGTTAGGGAACAGTGTGGACGTTCAGACACAGCTTATGAGTCCACAGCACAGCTGCCATATTTGTGCCACCATTTTTACTACAGTATCCCTGCATGGACAAATAACTTTGTGTGTGAGGTGAAAACCTCTAAGCATTACAACTGCAGAACCTGCGTTGTTTGATAGGTTAAAGAGCCCCGTTTGGGAGAAATAATGTTTTAAATGGTAGCTAAAGTAGTTACTTATAGTGCAGTCATTGCTGCACCTGAGACCACTGGATTCACTCGCATATGAAAACATGTATATGTCTGGAAGAATTTTGGCCACTGAGGCCACCGTCCAGCAACAGTTCTTAACATTTTACGTCATTTCTATTGCACACTTTACCTTTAAATATTTCCTGAACAACTTTATTGTTATGTAAAGTGTTGAGCATTGCAGCATCGCCAGGGATGAACTCAAAGGAACAGATAATGGAGACAAAGATCTTCTTTAGCATCTGTGGCTTATTTACTTGTGCAGAACAAAATGTAAATCCTTTCTCGGAGGGAAATTCCTACAAAACTAAAAAAGGGAGGAAAAAATCATTTTCTTTGACGCGTTCTACAGACTCAAACGTGATAACACAGATTACGTCCTTGATTTGTAAAACAGCGCCTCACTGTGGCGACAATCACAAACATCCCTGTTGGGGACAACGCATAGAAATATATTTGCATCATGAGTACACTTATAAAGTCTCTTAACATAAAGAAATAAGGATTTCTACAATGTCTGTTTGCATGTTGACTTTTAGTTCTTGTTTTTATCGGGTCCCTGAACCAGAACATCCGGCTCTTCTCTGTAAGGCTCTTTGCTTCGTTCTCAGGTCGGACGAGGAGCTGAAGCCCAGCTGCTGTCTGGTCCTGGATGAAGATGAAGGATTTAGCGACTGGAGCCACAGACTGGAAAACCGTACCGAGCACGAGGTGCAGGATTTCTGCAGGGCAAAGGGGAAGAGAACTTCAACACCGCCAGACCCCGAAGAAGAGAAAGAGCAGGACCATAAGGAGGATGATAGAAGGGAGCTGGAGCAGAGCAGCTGTAATGATGCCTCGACTCCATCTCCAGACAAGGTAGAACTTTCACTTCTGATATCTGAAATACCATCAAACCTTGATTCATATGAAATCAGTCAGCAAATTAAAATATTCTTTATGCTCCTAAGGTGAATTGTTGTTACTATTGTTGTAATTTCATCATTTTATAGGTATTTTAGACAAAATCCTACCTCCTGTAGCACATTTCTTTTCTTATAAACTATGGAAAACATGGTTTTACTTTTGCTTTATTTCAGACACCACTGACCAAAAACTCAGCCAGGACCTCATACAGTTCCTCAGTCTTCCTGTCACAGGATGCCAGACTGCAGCAGGCTGCGGGCCGACCTGCAGACAGGACGTCGTACCTGGCAGCAGGGACGATGAGGCCACGGTGAGTCTTTCTTCTCTCCTATCCAGGTTTTCATGCTGTAATCTGGACTTGACAGATCCGGCAGGTCGGTTCCAAGAGTGCAACAGCATGAAGCATCCTTCCTCCTGGTTGATGGTGTCCATTGCCCACTTTGTGATTTCTGTACTTACTGAATTCTGAACTGATGATTTGAGCGCCGTCTGAGAGTGACAGCTGATTAATGACACAGCAGAGGTGTCAGATGATGCGTCTGAGGAAGTCTGCAGTTGACAGTCAAAACATGTCAAAATACAATACAACAAAACAATGAAATCTTCTACATAAATGAAATCTTCAAACACTTTCAAACGTCCTCAATAGTTTTATTTTGCCATAGTTGTTAAGTCAGTTTATCCACTAGGGGGCAGTGCTGAGTTCAGCGTTTACTTTTGTGCTTAGACACCAGTTGGTAGCGTTAATAAACCGCTATTAAGTCATTTATTACCGGTTGGTAGTGTAAATAAACCACTATAAAGTCATTTATTACCAGTTGGTAGGGTTAATAAACCGCTATTAAGTCATTTATTACCGGTTGGTAGCGGTAATAAACGACTATAAAGTAATTTATTACCGGTTGGTAGCGATAATAAACTGCTATTAAGTCATTTATTACCGGTTGGTGGCTGTAATAAACCACTATAAAGTCATTTATTACCGGTTGGTAGCGTTAATAAACCGCTTTTAAGTCATTTATTACCGGTTGGTGGCTGTAATAAACCACTATAAAGTCATTTATTACCGGTTGGTAGCGGTAATAAACCGCTATAAAGTCATTTATTACCGGTTGGTAGCGGTAATAAACGACTATAAAGTAATTTATTACCGGTTGGTGGATGTAATAAACCACTATAAAGTCGTTTATTACCGGTTGGTAGCGGTAATAAACGACTATAAAGTAATTTATTACCGGTTGGTAGCGTTAATAAACCACTATAAAGTCATTTATTACCGGTTGGTGGCTGTAATAAACCACTATAAAGTCATTTATTACCGGTTGGTAGCGATAATAAACCACTATAAAGTCATTTATTACCGGTTGGTAGTGGTAATAAACCACTATTAAGTCATTTATTACCGGTTGGTGGATGTAATAAACCACTATAAAGTCGTTTATTACTGGTTGATGGCGGTAATAAACCGCTATAAAGTCATTTAAAGCCATTCAAAACCACCAGAAGAAGAAAAACTGTTATGGTTAGGGTCTTTGCCGTTCTCAATTTCTTTTCGCTTTTTCAGGGGCTTTTTATTTCTCCATCGTCTTGTTCCTGTTCCTCCCTTTCTTTGTTTCTGGTTTGTTCCTTTCACCAGTTAGCTGCACAACTCAACACTGCCCCCACCATTTCTGGTGGGATTATTCTGTTTTCTGCGTGACAGATAGCTAAACTCATTGAAAACAAACCAGATTATGCACGTAATCGACCCAGGAGACGGACACAAACTGTCCGTCCGTCTGCATATCCGTCTCCATCGAGCATAAACAGGCCTTTTTTTTCAGGCATCTGGTGGTAAAACAAACGTATTTGATTCTAATTATACAGGAAAACAAGCAGATAAGCTACACTTATAAAGGTAACCCCCAAACTTTGGGTTTTTTCTGCCTTGTAAATTCCAAAAAAATGCATAAAATTTGTTAGCTGTTTAGTAACTATGTGTAAATATAGAGGTAAAAATGTAAACATCACAAAGCATCTTTGATGTATAATATCCACCTTACCCTCAAATTCCCTATAAAATCTTAGCAAATGCAGTTTTCCATGTTTTCCTCCCGGCAAAGTGCATTTTTTCCTATCTGGATGTGTTGCGTCACATCTTTTCACAGGCCTGAGCGGTTTGGTGAGTTCCACGGTTGGCACTTTTATAACAGTTAAAGTGCCAACAGTGGAGCCGAGTTGCTGTTGTTTGAAACCACAAGATGAGACACAGAACTGCATCTGGTTTGAGTTGTTTTTAATTAAAACATGAGATAATTTTTACGTACTCAACTCCAAAAAAAAGTTGGGATGCTGTGTAAAATATAAATAAAAACAGAGTCCAATTGTTTACTAATCCCATAAACCCATATTTTATTCCTATTAGGGCAGAAATAACATATCACATGCTGAACACAGACATTTTATTATTTATAAAATGCAGTCATAATTGTGCTCCACCTTGTCACATTCAAGGAAACTTTTCAACTTTTTTTAAATAAAGATTTGTTTTTCCCTAACATGATGATCTGCTCCACAGTGGAGGAGTTTGCAGAGTGGATGAGGAAGTGCAGCAGGAGTTACAGAAGGACGAAGATGAAGAAGAGGAAGAGGTTCAGCAAACTTTGCAAGGAAAGCTGAAGACAGCAGAAACTCAGCCAAACCTCAGAGAGGAGGAAGATCTGGAGGAGGAAGAGTTAAGCTTCACACACGAGGAGAAGGAAGACTTTCACTTCAGGAGGGAGCAGAGGTCTGGAGGACCGCAGGAGGAAGAGCAAACGATGCAGAATAAGGTGTGCCACAGCTACTGATGATAAACCCCAGTTCTACCAGTTTAACCATCTGCTCTCATTGTGTTCAGGTTGATATCAGGGCACAGAGATGGCTTTAAATGATAAAGGTTTGTTGTAAGTCTCTGGGGAGGAAAATGGTGAGTAGAAGAATGATGATGGCGTGAACGGTAGGCAGGATTCCTGACCGCGTGAGGGAAAGTGGTGCTGGGTGAACAAACAAGCTGGCGGTGACTGGAAGGCCAAGCGGGTCGAAATGCAGAAAGTCGAAAGTCTGAACCAAGCGGGGTTAAAAGTGAAACGCAGAAGGGATAAAAGTTGCAGTTCCCGCCTCATCCACTAGGGGCTCCAGAACAGAGCAAATCCCCATAGACCATCCATCCATCCATCCATCTTCTGCCGCTTATCCGGGGTCGGGTCGCGGGGGCAGCAGCCTAAGCAGGGAAGCCCAGACTTCCCTCTCCCCAGACAAATTTGCCAACTCTGCGGGGGGGATCCCGAGGCGTTCCCAGGCCAGCCGAGAGATATAATCCCTCCAGCGTGTCCTGGGTCTTCCCCGGGGTCTCCTCCCAGAGGGACGTGCCTGGAACACCTCACCAGGGAGGTCCAGGAGGCATCCTGACCAGATGCCCGAGCCACCTCAACTGGTTCCTCTCGATGCGGAGGAGCAGCGGCTCTACTCTGAGCCCCTCCCGGATGACCGAGCTCCTCACCCTATCTCTAAGGGAGAGCCCGGCCACCCTGCGGAGGAAACTCATTTCAGCCGCCTGTATACGAGATCTGGTTCTTTCGGTCACGACCCACAGCTCATGACCATAGGTGAGGGTAGGAACGTAGATCGACTGGTAAATCGAGAGCTTCACCTTCTGGCTCAGCTCCTTCTTCACCACGACAGACCGGCGCAGAGTCCGCATTACTGCAGATGCCGCACCGATCCGTCTGTCGATCTCGCGCTCCATCCTTCCCTCACTCGTGAACAAGACCCCGAGATATTTAAACTCTTCCACTTGAGGCAGGACCTCACTCCCGACCCGGAGAGGGCAATCCACCCTATTCCGGCTGAGGACCATGGTCTCAGATTTGGAGGTGCTGATTCTCAGCTGATTCTCTCCCCATAGACTCCCATGTTAAAAAGACCAACTTCACAGCAGAAAAAAACATGTTTACAGCAGGAATAAACATGTTTACAGCCTGGTACAAAAATCCATTTTAGGTTTTATAGGTCAGGTTTACCTTCATGACAACTGTCGGGGTGTTGAATGTTTTTCTTTCTAACTCGCCCGTTTAGAGTAATTTCATCTCAAAATTCAGCACTTTTAGACACATTTAGATTGACAGGTACCCGATCTCCCGCTTCAAGTAAGAAGAACAACCGCGGTTTTTAGCCGGTTAGCAACGTGACTTAGCTTTAGCCCGCTTACCTCCGTTAGCTGGTTAGCTCCTGTTATCTCCAGGTTAGCTTGGTTAGCTTTTAACTACAGAAAGCTCGGAGTTCACTCGATGTCAATCATCCACCATGACGCTCACAGCCCCCCTCCCAGCTCCACCTCTTTGCCCATATTTGTATTTTCCAGGCGAGACAATACACATGCCTCTGCCAAGATGGTGATAGTAGGAACCGCCCACCGAGCTCCAAATAATGTTTCCAAGCCACGCCTCCAAATAAGAGAAACATGCAATCCTTTTTCCTGAGGGTTTGCAGAACGCTAGCTAACGTAGCTAGCCAAGCTTTGGCTCTTGGTTTTTTTACAAGTGCTCTAAGAGGGAGGGACAAGTGAGAGTTGGGTTTGACATATCACCATCCTTCATTTAGAACAAGCTGGTTAAACTGATTGGATGGTATTATTTCAGTCCTTTTCATCTACATGTGACTAAATATTTTTATTTTGTGTAACAGCGTTGGTTGTTTCATTTGAAGTGTGAAGGAGATGTTAAGCAACACAGTAAAAATTCTCCTGGAAAACACCTCCTACCCTTCTTTTACTGACTAGAATATTGTAAAAAAAAAAAAACAACAGGATGTACCTAATATGCTAAAAGTTTCTCCTTTCTTTTGCACTCACATTAGATTCTGTGTTTCATCTGAATTTTTTTTCAGGTCTCGGTGCGTCAAAGCTGCTGCTTTTCATTTAAATCTGACACAACATATGTTCCGCATTTTTACCTGGACGGCTGAATATATCTGAAATATACGTTTTAAATCCCGTCCAACAATGCAGATTTGATTTTCTCAGACAACCCAGAAACCTGCCCCCTCCCCTCGTTTTCCCTTTTTTCTCCCATGTTTCATAAAAGATTCAATCATATGCAGGCTGATTATAAAACTCACGGTTGGCAGAATTTGGCTTTAAATCTGAAAGCAGTAAAGTGAAAGAATGCTGTTTTGGCTCACACGGAGCAGGAAAGAAATGCAGCCTGACAAAAGCGGCGATGATGTAAGATGCTGTAACAATGTCTAGGTTTCAGCGCCAATGCAACGCTTTGCCAATAATTCATTTGTTTTTTAATCTAAACAACAACGTTTTGAAAAGTTTGACATGATGCAAAGGAAAAGATTAAACTAAACTTGCACCATATTTTCTTCCTGCTAATGATTTGTCTTTGCACTGGAACAGCAGCTGCACAGTCATTTTGTTTTGCTGGTTTCTCAGAGATTTGTGGAGGACGGAGGCAGGAGGAGCGAGGAGGTGAACAGATCTCCGGGTTCTCTCTGCAGCAGCTCTGAAGGCGAGGAGTCGTTAAACTGCTACGGCCCCATGAGCCCCACGTTCAAGGTAAGTCGTAAAACTGGAGCTGCTCTGCAGAAGTCAGAAGACGTAAGACGATGAAATGCCTCCATGTGCTGAATTCATGATTCTAAAACCTCCTTCTTTTTCTTTCATGCTTCCTGCTTCCACCAGAAACTCCTCATACAGTTTTACCCCGTAAGTACCGATCCAACCACAGCGCGTGTCCAAATGTTTTGTTTTTTGGGCTTTTAATAGTGGTGGTTTTGTGGCTTCAAGCTCCCACAGACAAGAACTTCTCTCAGGCATAAAGCTGTGATCCGACCGTTGCTGTAAATTAGGACAATTCACAGACTTATTCAATCAGCCAATCAGGTGGCAGCGCTGTGCTGCAGAATCATGACAACGCAGCCTCTCTGTTACTAAATGCTATTTACTGATCTGCACAATTACATTTCTTTCCTTTTTAGAAAGCATAAACATGAAATTAACTCCCAGAAGGAGGAATTAGCACTTTAAAAGGATTAAAAAGTTTGTGTTTAGAGGCAGGAGTATGTAGAACTGCAGTCACACGTTCATCAACAACAGTTTCTCCTTCGAATCTCTAATTTCTTCACTTTATTTAATCAGCTCCACTTTTGTTTCTGATCATTTTACTGAAATTTTCACTTTTGAAAAAGTCCATGTTTGGAAAACATCAAACTTTGCCTTTACACACTCCAATCCAATCTACTGTATTTATGTGGCGCATCATAAAAAGACATTGGTCGCCAATGCCCTGTACATATCAGACATAACATAAAGAGCACAGGTGTTAAACTCAGATCCTCGAGGGCCGCTATCCTGCAGGTTTATGTTGGATTCCTGCTTGAACCAAAACTTTAGCTACATTTCTGTCAAAGCTAAAGAAAAGAAAGTCTGTCCCAGTGTTGCTGGATCCCAAGATGGCGTCCTATCCTGTATTACCTGGATAGGTAATACCACATGCATCATGTCATAATATTACTTATGACATGATGCATCCAGATGACGATGCATCTTGTCAAAAGCCGTCTTCATAAGCTCCCAGAAGCATCCCAGTGAGTTCAGCGATCTCTCCAGAACACCTTCAGTGTTTTGGTAAAGCAGGAGCCGGTGCTGCTGACACATTTACAGAGGGTGTGATTAATCATGTCAACATGAAGCAGAATCTCTGGTGTCTGGTGGAATCCATGGCGGCATGACAACTAAGGCTGTTTATGAGCACAGGGAGGCCAGATCATTAGCAAGTCGTTCCATAGAAAGCTCTGAGTGAGAGTATTCTCCGTAACATAAAGTTTTACTTCAGTTTAGTTCTTGCATTTGTGAGAGTGTCTGTAATTTTACTTATTTACTTTATTTACACACACACACACACACACACACACACTTGTGTTAACGTACAATGTTGACTACACCAAGGATCCCCAACCCTGGTCTTCGAGGACCGGAGTCCTGCAGGTTCCTGCTGCAACACACCTGACTCAGACTGACTCTGCACATGTCTGCTAAATACACATTGATTTAAATCAGGTGCGTTGCAGCAGGGACACTTGGAAAACCTGCAGAAGACCAGTCCTCGAGGACCAGCATAGAAGATCCCTCATCTCCACGCGTCACACAAATTTATGAAAAGGATAAAAGGTTCATGTTTATTCCTGCTGCAGGATAACAAATATTTGCAACAAACAGTGTCTCAGCTGAGTCCGTCTCTTCTCAGGACGAGGTGAACAGTCGAGTCTCAGCGGATGGAAAATGCACGGTGAGTGCTGCTGCTGTACAGTCAAGGTCAAAGGTCGCTCTTTGCTGCTTCAATTTTCCATCAAGTCATGTCATCCAAAGCCAAGCAAAGAGGCAGACCCTGAGTCGCCCTGCAGCTGCACTGCAGAGAAATGAAACGTGCATCTGCTGGCGATTCGATCTGCTCCGGGAGGTCTGGAAACCTCCTGCCGTTGCACGTGTTTGCTCCGAGTTAGGAGGTTAACAGGATTAAAACTGAAATCTAGGGATTTCTTTCATATCAAGCATGACTCATTCTCAAGACAGAAGTGTCTCGTATGTTTTGGATATTAAAATTTATTCTTGTCTTCTTGCTTTATTAGAAATTACAGATAGATGTCTCAGATGAGATATGCAGCTGCGTGTTTTAGCTTCAGATTTGTTATTTTCATGTAATATGTTATGTTTAATCATGTATATTTCTGTATGTAAGTACACAAAGCAAGATGATTAGCAAGAAAGAGTTATTTTTTTTGTGATATTTAAACACAAATTGTGTTTTCATGCAGATAACAGAGAGAGCAGAGTCTCTGAAGAGAAGGTAAGTCAGGTATAACATGGACTCCACAGGAATTGAAGCAAAAAGCAAAGCTGATGGTTTTAAGAACACTTTTAAGAAAACTTTCTTTACAACCCCCACCACACACACACACACACACACACTTTAAATCTCAGTCCTATTAATAATCAGATGATTAAATCCTTCTTTCTTGAAGCACCAGCGGTATAAAGAAGACACAGCTGCCTGTTTCTGTTTGTAAGATCGACAAGAGGCTGGAGCAGTACACACACGCTCTGGAGGTAAAACCACATGCAAAGTCTGAGACTTCTTCACGTTTTGTGTTGTTTTACTCAGTTAAACTGAAATCAGTGACTGTTGGGGTTAAGAGGCAGTGCAGGGTTTCATCCTCGCACTCTGTTATGACAGGATACATCTTCTAGACGATGCATCTTCCTCACTCGTAGAATGATTTTTAATGGTAATTTATAAAAAATATTTCCAGATGAGGATGGAGAATTGTTTGTTTAACAAATGAGGTCTCTTATTAAGGTCCTGAGGTGTAAAAACATGTAGCTGGCTGATGTTTGTCATGTCTAACCTATCTGAATCTCATCTTATTGATGTAAGGTTTCCTCAAAGGAAAGCAGATCGAGTGGCCAGACGCTGACAGATCTGACGACTTTCTCCGAACCAGTCGCATCCAAAAAGAACCTGTTTGAAGCTGGAGAAGCCTGGAACCAAAACGTCGCCTCTGTTACGCCATCTAAAGTAAGTATGTGGCTTCTCTTTGTCTTGTCTGGACATGCTGAGCTGAACACGCGTCAGTTAGAGGGTGGATGGCAAGACTGGAACGGCTGGAACAGTTAAACACGTTGTTGCCGCCTTCATTCATTAATCCAGTTAATTTGATGTTTGAAACAGTTTCCAAATCATTCATGAAGCATGTGGAGAAACCTTCTCGTCTATCATGCTTTGCATCCACAGACAGAAAGAAGGACAAAGTTACCTGATAAGGTTTCATGACTACTTTGAACTGAAGATAATGCCGGTTTTGTAGAAACAACAACTGGGAAGGTTTGATGCACTTTGGGCTCCATGGAGCTGAGAATAGATTTTATTTCATTGTATTTTCTTTATTTTTACCTTTGTTTCAGGATGCAGATGGTTTCAAAGTTGGTGTGGCTGATCTCATTAACCAGTGGGTGAAAGGAGGTGAAGACGGAAGCAGGTGCACCTCTCCCTCCAAACCTGCAGTAAGATGACTTCTTCATCCTGAGTTCATGACATAAATGATAAAAAAGCTAAAAACTTAGATTAGAAATTAGAAACTGAGCTGATGTTTGACTACATGACATAATAAGTTACTCTACATTCTCCATATTAGTTCATTTATGCTTTTAAATCATCCAGTGCATGTTGCTCGGGTGGTGCTTCAGTTTAAATTAACCTAAATGTCCATTAATCTTATCATTATAAACCATCAGAAAGTCAACATTCCTCATGAAGGATCTTGGAAGCCTGTTTTAGACGAGCCATGATCCTGCAGCTAACATTCTCACACATGCAACCGTTTGATGCTGTGCATGTTTGCAAGGTCTCTGTTTGAAAATCACATACTCAGAAAGAAACGCAACCACAAGCTCTACGTTAAAGGGAACTCTTGTTGTGTTACTGGTGAAGATGGAATGAAGGCGGCATGTAGAACGGAAGAAAAACAATGAAAAATACTCACAACACTGACAGAAAAAGAGACTAATTGTTTTATTCTTTTTATTTGCAGAAAAAAAAATGATAGTAAACAGATAAACAAATCTGAAATATGTTCACATGTACAAATACTTTCAAAACCCAAGCACTAGTATAATATTTGAAGTCTTATTCACACCGTTCCATTAAAAGGAGCTGAATCCACAATTATCCCTCATAAAAGACAATCTGTCCAGTAGTTTTTGTGTAAAGTTGTGATGAAAACAGACAAAGAAACAGCTAAATGCTGGCAAAAACATAACCAGCTTGGTGGAGCTAATTAGAGACGTTTCCAAATTCCAAAATAGCCATTTTAACACAATTTGGCAACTTCTGTTCTTAAAGGGTTTTCATATGAATGTACTACCAGAGACCTCAGAGGTGTATTGTTTTTAACAGATATTTCCATTGCAGGAACATGTCTTCTTCTGTGTTATACACTCATGATCACACACACACACACACACACACAAACCTAAAAAATACCAGACTGTTATCCTGTCTGATCCGTCTCTTGTAAATGATGTCTGATTGTTCTGATTCATGTCATGTCTCCTCCTCCATCTGGTGTAAATCATTCATAGCTCAGTCTGTGGAAGTTCGTCTCCCCGGCAACCTCTGCAGCAAAGTTCAGGCCACTGAAGAAAGACTCTACTAATGCTTCCTTAATGTCCTTGTTTCCAGGAGATAAAACCTGGTGGTGTTTTAAACAAGAAGAATTTATGGGAGAGTCTGGGTGATACATTATCTACACGAGACGGAAAGGTAATCCTGCCGAGGATTTGTTTTTCCCGGAGTGTCCCGTTAGGATCAGGTGTCATTCCTACAAATAAACTTCATTTGTCTGTTATTTAAGCTCATCTAATTAAAATTTGTTCTGTTTGACTTACAGTTTTGTAGAGAGTAGTATCTGTATGATGCGATTGCAAAATCACAACTATGTATTTTTAAACCTTCCACCCTCACAGTTTACATTTGATACCTAAACCTGATCAGTGAGGTGGGAGTAAAGTAGAAAATAAAAAGTTAACAAAATGTCAGCTCAAATGGTGCCAAAGCCTGGCTCTATGACCCGTCAGTTCATCACAGGCTGTCTGATTAATGCCATCCATCATCTCCACCGCCATGCTTGCAAGTGTTTTTGCAGATGTTAAATGTGGCACACATGGATTTGGTGACAGTTTTATGCATCACAGCACTATACTTTCCACCGGCATAGCAGTTGCATTTATTTATGGATCAATTCAGATATTAATTTGCTTGTTTTTTTCTTTACTATTAATTGATCTGTCTATATCTGTCCATCTTTCTACGTATTTTCAGGAAGGCTCCGGCAAACCATATAAATATGTGGTGACAGGCCACGGTAAGTACGAGAAGGTTTCCGTTGGCAACGGCTGCAGTGAAGATGTAAACTGCCAGGCAGGTGAGAAAGATTCTCACCCGTCCCAATATAATGAAGCAAAATAGAAATACAGTTTGCTTGTTTGTTTATTGCACTGATTTCACACTTGATTTCATCATAAAAGTGCTGAACTGGGTGTAAAATGAAAATTATTACAGTTAGCTTTTTTAATATGTACATGCACAATCTGATAAAGGTTTAATCAGATTTTACAGGGCCTCGTGTTTTAGCTTGTTAAATAATAGCAGCATTAAGACACAGGTACGTCCCCACTCACTGTTAAGTACAATCTGTTTTACATATGTCAACTAAAAACCAGTATCTGCACCAACGATTGGATAAAAAGGTCTGCGGTAGCCTCTGTAGCTTTTGTTTCTACTGGAAATCGGTGAGTATGTTGAGGCAAAAAGCACTCAAATTGGCCTGTTTCTTATGTATTTTACACATAATTGAACTAATCTGTTGAATTAAATTAATTACATACATTGCTAATGAAGCATGCCTGCTTCTGGTGATAAAGGAAAATGCAAAGTCTTGCTTGCTGTGAAATGTGTTATGACTAGAAAGAACTATCACCAAATAAAAAAGGACATATACGACGGAAAAGTTTTACAACACTTTATCCATTTTTAAAAATCACACAGTGAACAAAACATGTTAAGCATCAGTGTAATAAATAGGGCTGTATTCAGTTTATGGGACTTTAGACCCCTTCACCAAAATTCCTCTAGTGGTAAACAACAGTTCTCAAAATCCAGCTCAGAGACAAAAAGAACCATAACGACTTGCTAATACCTGCTTTGGTAAAAGCAGAATTCTCCATCCTTAGAAACATAAACTCCCCAATATCTATGCTGTTTTTTGTTTTATTTTTACGCTATCGCTCCATTTCATTCAGTAAATTTTCTCACAATTCCTTCTTTACCATCTTAAACATTCTTAAGAAGCATTCACATGTACGTTTCATCCTGGTTACAATCAAAACTTAGCTGTAGTCTTCAACAGCAGTGGACAATCCACTAAAATGCAGGTGGGTATTTTGACACTCAATAATTCAACCACACAGCTTCTGAATCGGAAAAAAACAAAAAAACACCATCCTCGCATTCATTAACTGCATTATTGTCGTAAGATACTGTGGCGTCAAACTTAAATTTTGTTTGGACTTGAGGAGTGAAGTAAAATTGGGATCTTGCACGTACACAAACAGCATCTACTGTGATGTGAATGTCACTTTGGGTAGTTTTCGACAGTTTTAAAGAACAAACTGCTAGCTAGCTGACTAAAAAAGAGGTGCAGGATAGCTAACTAACTAGCTAGCTTTAATCAGAGATTGAGTCAGCAAATGTCATTAAGATGAAGATCAAACCAGAATTTTTCCCATACAAAAATGAAATAAGACCATTTTCAACTGAAATCTGAAGACATTTTTAGACACTACACCACTGAGGACTGCTAAAAATGCTAATTTGAAATGATAATATTTTAATACGATATCCCCTATTATTTTTTTCTTGTGTTGTTCTCACTCTCAGATGTAAGTCTCTTTGGAGAAAAGCATCTGCAAAATGGTTGTAGAATAGGATCATTTTAACAGCCAAGGCATTTACCTTGCTAATGTGTTAACATGTTATTACATAATAAAAAACTTATCAGTAAACAACTAAAGTTGATACTACTTCTGATTTACTTCCATAATTATTTTAGTGCATGCTTAGGTAATAAAAATGAAGTTATTGCCCTTTATCTAAGGAATATCCAGAAAAATAGCCTAGCATAGCAACTTTACCGTGATTGATGTCACTACTTTATTTTCCCCAAAACTCCAAAACATGAGCATCTTAGAACCATCACAATAATTAATAGGATTATTTCCAACAAGTTTAGAGTTTCCAGCATGGCTGAAAACATCAACCAGACACCTGCAGTTCTTGTAGACATAATTTTTCCTTGTTACCTAAGCCTCCTTTGGTCCAGCCTGTGTGGTTGAGTTTTCTGCTCATATTGACGTGCCACCATCTTTAAATGCATACCTGACTTTCATAAACCTTATACCATCCATTCAACTGTTCTTTTAATTTAAAATCCATTTTCCCTGTTGCTCCAGGAATGTGAAAGCCCTATTTATTACAGAGGATAACATCTGCCTGCCTGCAGTGTATGCTAAAAGCCTTACTTTGTTTAAAAAAAAATAGAAAAAGGGTAGACCGCGACAAAAACTTGCTACTTACTACTGCAGCTACACAACACTTTCATTTTCAAACAAAAAGAAAATTCTACCAAGATTCATTTGCGGAGTAAATTTTCTTCCTCTTTTTTATTTATATACTTTTGTCAAGTCAAATTCTAATTGACTATTATCAAAAAGTGCAAATATTTCACTCCTGCATTAAAGCTGCATCATTAATTTAACTTTAAGTGCTATGTCTTCTATTTAACAAATTAATCTCATTATATTTTTTTCTTTTTATTTCAGTTATATTTATCAAATAGAAATAATACTGAATCAGGTGAATCTCTCCTTTCACAATAGCGAAACTCCAGCATTGGGTGAAGTATTTGATTAGAGACTCATCCCTTTAGTTTTTCTTAGTCTCCGTGTTGCAGTTGTGACAAATTATATAAAGAGGAAATCTCTAAGTATCCTAATTTTCTCTGCCGCTCCAAATTATCCAAGAAAATGCATCTTTATGGTAAATCACGTCAGATAAATCAGTTTTAAATCTTCATTATGGGTCAGCCGCTTCAGGAACATCCATAGCTTTCTTTGAGCCGAATCCTTTGGCTGTTCTGTTGAAATCCTTTCGTTCATCCTCTTGTGATTTGCGTTTTATCAGCCCCATCTCAAATGCTGCTGCTATCTTCGTGAGCGGTTTCTCTGCTGCTTCTTTCAGCTTCCTAGCATCAAATCGAGGGCTGTAAAGTAAAACTGGCAGGCGATTGACAAAAGAAGGAACCTCTGCTTGATTGTCTTTGGGGGCCTTTTTCTGTTCAGGGTCTTTCTTGTTGGAATTGATCTGGTGCATTATTTTCTCTTTGGTAGAGAACATTTGAAAGAGAAGTGCATCCCACATCTTCAGAGCTTTGGGACCTTCTTTGTTCTGGATGACTTCCTGATTGGCAGGTTGGTCTACGGGCAACTTCTCGCAAACTTCATCAGATTTCCCGTTGCTGCCAGTGGAATTGGCCTGAGGTTTGGCCTCCACCTCTGGAAACTTTGGTTCATCTGGCTCAACGACCATGTGTTTCTTCAGCCGTGTCCACCCGCTGAGCTTACCCTTCAGACCTTTCAGCTTCTGGGTTGCTTTGGGCTCAGCGGATGCGGGAGGTGCACCTTCTGTAAGAGGTCTATTGTCAGTAGTTGAAGATGCAGTTGATGTCGCTGACTTCATGGAGGGTTCGGCTGCTGGCGTTTCCATTGGTGCAGCTGTTGTTTTGGTCTTCAGAACATCCTTGCCTTTGAGTCCAGTTTTTGGCTGAGATGACGGTGACATTCCTCTGTTTGGAGATGGAGGTTTGACAGAGACTGAGGCCTGAGGCAGAGAGGCAGGAGTGGTAGAGTCAATCACAGCAGCTTTAACTACGGGCGGTTTCATGACAGTATCTGTTGCTGGCTTTGCAGGGGAATCAGTCTCTAGTGGCTGTTCTGTTGCTGGCTGAACATCATTTATATGTGAGCTAATCTGGTTTAAAATGGTGGGAGACTTTGAGTATTCTGTATTTTCAACTGATGGCTTCATCTCTACAGTGGCAGAGGCTGCTATTGCTTCTACCTGCTGAATGGGAAGTGTTGTTTTTAGAGTTGTTGCACTAGTTAAATCTGATTGCATTTGTTGGGTGGCCATGCCTCCTCTGGTACCCGAGGAGAAGAGTATTCCTTCTAGAAATGGATTTGGTGACATAACTGTCTTTGTGTGATGCTTGGGGGAATGTACTTTTACCTCAGGTACGTAGGTGTCTTGAGCTGCAGGCAACCTTATTTCTGGATTTAAATTATCCTGTGTGACAGATGGAGCTGGCTGCTGGGTGGCCTTACTTGGTATATCAGTCTGAAAAGAGGTCAGGGGGTGTTTAACCTCGTCTTTCATTATGAATGATGAAGGTTTTGTTTCTGTCAAATAGTTGAAAGAAACAGGAGTTTGAGAGGACTGGGGTAAGGTAGGAGTATAACTTGTTTTAGGTGTGTGCAACACCCTTGGCTCTAGTAGAGGGGAAGACCTTACCGCAGGCCATGGCTTAATTGCAGTTGGTGGGCTATGTGGACCTTTCAAATCTGTCATGGCTCCACTGAGAGGCCGATTATTTTCAGGATTGGGACTACTTAAAGCAACACATGGGACAGATTGAGTATTTACAGCGTGAGCATTAGTTTCAAGAGTTATTTTTGTTTCACTGATAGAGCCAATGGAATAGTTCGCTGAATTGACTAAACTGAGAGCATTATTTCCTGGCAAAGAGGTTTGATTTGGTTTAATTAACTGTGTGGTTTTCTGTTCAGCGCTAATGCAAGATGTGGTAGCTTCAATATGCTTTGAAGAGATGGAAACTGTTGATTCCACAGTAGATATTATGGAATTTTTATTTTTTATGGGTGGACTTGCTAAATGTTGATTGTCTATGAATGACTTAATGACAGGGAGGTTCTCTTTTATGGTAGAATGAGAATTAATTTTGTGCCTTGGTATCTCTGGAGATCTGTTCACAGCGAAAAGAGTTGGAGTCAGTTTGCCATGAACTGAGCCAGGAAATGATGCTTCATCCACAAGGGGCTTTGCAGCAGATAATTCATCAGACCTGTCTGATTTTATCTTTGGGCTTTTTGGTGGAATATGCCTGAGGATTGGGCTCAAGGGCACCATTGGTTTATTGGGTTGTATAGTATTAAATGGTGGTTTAGCACTCAGTGTTGGGTCTGTTGTTATAGGCAAAGCTCTTTCTCCGTTAAGTGTGATGGGGACTTTTGTTTCAGAGGTTGGATCACTGTAAAAATGACCTCCTAAACCAAATTTATTTGACTGTGTAATTTCACGTTGAATAGACTCTTCAGATTGCCTGTATGAAATTGTGTCTACAAACGATTTATGTTGGTTCGCAGTTTGGTCATTGGAAAGTTTGGCTTCACTGGTTGATAGGTTTATATTTCCTTTTAATAGATCAGAAGTCAGTTCTTTTTGGCTGTTTTCTGTTTTGAAAATTGTGGTTTCCATTGCTCCGATTACTCCTGTACCTGAGTAAAAATTTGCACTGGAACTTGCTTCTTGCACAACTTTATTATGTTTATTCAATCCTATGTTTATTTGAGTGTTTACCGGTGCATTTGCACTGATTGGGTTTAGCTTTTCTGGCTCTTTTGGTGGCATGTGTGATGGTTCTGCCGGTAAAAGGACGTTAACATCTGAAAAAGTAAATGGTTTGGTTGCAGTAAGATGTAAAGCAGGCAGTTTAGTGTCTGTGGTAGGTTCATGTGGTAAAATAGCATTTACATCAGGTACATTTGGTATAGGCAAATGCATTTTGCTTTCTATTGACTTGTTACTTTTGCAAACTTGAGTTTCGGATCTGAGTGGATGAATAAATTTGGGGTCCCTCTCAGGCGAACATACAGATGCCTTAACGGGTTTGTGTGAAAACACTGAAGTGGCAGTGATATCAGGTTCTTTGATGAATTTTTCTGATAATTGTACTGTTTTGTTTCTGTTGTCAGTAGGATGTTCTGTATTAGTCAAAGACGGCAAAATGCTTCCAATGTTTGTCTTATTTTGTGGAACAATAGCACAACTTGCTTTAATTTCATGGTTAATATTGTTTAGTTTGTCTAACACAGCTTCACTGGCCACTTTTCTGGTCTGTGAGGTTTCTGATATCACTTTGGTGGATTGTTGCATTCCCAAAATGAATTCATCATTCAAAGCAGGAGTCTCTGAGAATCTGGGCTGAAGCTCCTTGATGGTAGATTGAGCAACAAGGCTTTCACTTTCAGCGATATGGTTTACAGGCTTGCAAGTGTCTTGAATATTGACACCATGATCTGTAAAATGACTCCCTTCAAGTGGAGCCATTTTTATTTGTCCCGACTTGTCTTTTATACATGTAACTCTGGTTTCTTCAATGCAGGTTTCATTATAAATCTGAGGTGTTTTAACAGGATTGGAAGCTTTGTTTACATCTACCAGTTTTGGTTTATGCTGCACATCAGGATTTGCATTTTTCACTTTAGGTGAGGGAGAAGCTGACAAATGAGAGCTACCAGGTGAAGATTGGCCCATTTTTAGACCTGCCTCTGTGGAAAACTGTGCCGGACTTTGCATGAGCCCCTCACCTGTTTTAGGTATTGGTATTGGAGCCTCAGAGTATGAGGCTTTTGGTGTTGATACATCAGTTGTGGATTCCTGCACTGTTTTCTGTGTCAAGCCAGAGGGAAGTTCAGGTTTTATTCTGTCCACATTGGATGTTTTAAGTGACTGTATTTGAGTACTCTCAGCTCCAGACCAGTTTTCTTCAGTGATAACTTCACTATTTGGGACACTCCAATCAGCTGGGAGCTCCTGACACTTGGGAGATGGTAGATCCTCATGTCCATTGAGCTGTTTTTCATGTTTCGTAGCAGGGGATCCGTCTGTAGATATGTCTGAGAAGAACTTTTCTGACAAGGTTTCGGGGGGGCTGTGGTGTAACGGAGTTGTCCTAATTCCACCATAGGCAACATACTCAGCTGGAGTTAGCCCATAGTATGTAGACCGTGATTTGGGCTTTGAGGTTGCTAATGACATTTGAGTCTCCAATAGTGATGACAAAGATTTGCGTGCCTCAAGCACAGGAGGGCGATGGTTTGAGACCATTGGACTTTGATTTGGTGTTGTTTGTGTTGAAATCGATGGTGTAGGGTTGATATTCTTTGGCGCAGAAAGGAAGGATGGAACTTGTGGCAAAGATGAACCTCTGTTGTTTGGTGCTTCTGCCGTCAGCTGCGAGTTGACAGATGCCATTAGCAAAGGTCTGGCCACAGGAACATCCCCTGTAGTTATGTTCTCTCTGTGGTACAACTCCTTATTCGCCATGCTTAAATTTATGGTACTCCTTTGTGTATTTGGGATCGCTATTTCTTCGTAATTGCTGAATTGTCCAGTGTAAGTCATGTTAAACATGCTAGGCTGCTTCCATTCTTCTGATGGCGTTGGAGGATTACTTATGAAGTTAGTTTGACTTGCTGATTTGTGTTTCAGTTCATCTTTCATAACAACAGGTTCTTGTAAATCTTGGTAGTTGAAAGCAGGACTTGCAGTAAATAAAAATGGGGCGGGTTTTGCGATTTCAAAGTTAGGTGTTGATGTTTGAGTTGTTACGTAAGGCGTCTGAGGTCTCCCACTATGGATCCTTGTCGAAGACAGTCTGAGATCAGTGTCAACTACCGTCAGAGCCGTTTTCTCCCTGTATTCAGCTGAAAATGATGCTCCCTGGTCGGCCGCATATATTGCTGTGAGGTCCTGGACAGAGTAAGGTTTAGAGATTTCATAAAATGTTGCTTTTGATGTATAAATCTTAGCTTTTGTGGCTTCAGACCTTGCCTCTCTCCCTGCTTCAACAAGTGATATTTTTGAGGCAGTTATTTCAGAGGGTATCTGGTGAAGAATACAGTTGCCATTGCTGCTTGGTCTGACGGTCCAAGATGATGTCTGATTCTGAAGGTCATCCTTTAAATAAGGGTTTGTCTCCCTCTGGCTGGGAATAAAAGGTTGTGTGCTGGAAACTGATAGTAGCACTGGAACAGAAGGTAGCTCTGAAACATGAGAAGGTGTCAGGCCTGGGCCAGAGTTGGGGATGACAGAGGATAGTGTCAGGCTGTGCGTTGATATTTTAGGACTGGACTGCGACATAGCAGCTGGAGACACTGTTTTGACTGACCCATGGGAATTTGAAGTCATGTTTGACATGAAGGCAGTGGGAAGGCATTGTGCTGGAACCTGTCTGGGTGGTAATGTCGAAGGTGGCATCATGAAAGGAGTCGCATCATCAAATAAGAAAGAGGAGCACTCATACAGAGGGGCCACCTGGTTTTCAGAGGTTCTGATCTGGGTTGTGTGGAGCTGAGGCTGAAAGCTGCCAACTTGTCCGTGGGGGTTGCTCGGAGGCGGAGGGAATGCAGATGCAGAGGGATTGTAGAAGGATCCGAAAGGGAAACTGGATACTGAAGAGTCTGCAATGAATGCTGAATCTGGTGTCCGGGGTGGGCTGGACTGGTCGCTGTGCTCTAGGTCTGTGCTTGCTTCATTGACAGGCGACAAACAGGATCGGAACGGGATGGGAGTCTGAGAAAGGCTGCCTTTTTTCTTGGCTCTTTTCTTCTTGAGTTTCTGGAGCCTTGCATTGTCTTTTCCCGGCTTTGGCAGTAAGGGCGGTGGATACTGCTGGCAAAAGTCAGGATCCAACCCGTTACTGTAGCAGATGTCCATCAGCATTTCACACTCCTGCAAGATGGATGGCACATATCAGCTCATTCATCAATAATTGAGATATTGGCAAACCAAAGTTCTGTTATTCATGAGTCTCGTCATGTTAGAAATAGTTTAATTGTGTGATAAACAGAAAAATACTTAGTTGAGTCTACAACAAAATCAAAAGAAGATAATACATGTCACCATATGAAAGACAAATTAATAAATCTTATGACTGATAGCTTAATAACTTGGTCATTAGTAAGTCAGATAATGATTTTGATACGTCTTTTAGTGGCTGGAAATATTGGTGAGTCTTTTCCTACTGCAAAGTTGAGCAAAAATTAAAATTTTCAGTGACTTGTAGTCTCGGGAGCTACTGGAATATTCTCTGCTTTTATTCAGTATATTCGGCAGATAATTAAAGTCAATAATTTGACAAGTATAAATATTGATTGTTCCTTCTTTTTCTCTTTTCAGCTGGACACTTTTATGAAGATTTGTGAAGCACATATTTGGGTTATTGAGGAAAAGCCACTTTCACTTCACCGTTCTCTGTTTTTCAATAAGCTTCCAAGCTTATTTCTGTGAGACTCTGTAATTCTGCAACTAGAGAAGCAAAACGTTTATCTGCAAGTCATTTTCATATATTTTGGGAATGTCCAAAGTTTAAGACTTACATGGTGCAAGTGGAAAAACACCCTTTTTTGCATTTTATGCATACATCAATCTCACGACTGCTTGTAACTACCCAGTGGTCAGAAGAGTTTATTCGCATTGTATTTTCCCATTAAACACTCATTATTTTTTTGGTGAAATGGCTAACATGGAGGTGGATTTGAAGAAGCTTAAGAAAAGAGAATTACTAGAGATTGCCAGAAGTTATTCTAACCTGCCCAAAAAATCTCTAAAACTCCTTTAATCACAAAATATTGGCTAAACCCGCCCACCTGGTTTACAGCAGGGGTAGACCCCCTTCCATAAGTAGGCTTTTTCTGATATCAACAGACTAAAAACATGTTACTTTTCATTTGATGTACACTGAGAAAAATATTTATATGTCATGTTCTGCTCATGGAACGTCTAGTACAAAACAGCCGAAGAAAGAAAATCGATCCTGTCATTTTGGCCCAAACTGTTCCATTTAACCCCATCCACAGTAACAGACTGGACATCTGGCACAACAGTCATTTTCCTGGTGGTCTGACATCTTTCTGGGGTCGACAGTGTATTGATTGGTCTTGCTGGTTCATAAAAGTCAGATCGGTAGCACAGCTAACACTGAACCGTCTGCTTCATCTCTAAACTTATTCCAAGTTGACGAGACATAAAACAACTCTGCTATTTTTCTCATTTTCCTGGTAAAGACGACTCTTTCTGAGATTCCAACAGATATCCGAGGTGTCGGACCTTCTTGGGTAGTTAGAAGTAGCTACGAGCTGCGACGTCTGCATAAATTATGAAAACCATCTGTTAATAAAGTTACTGGATCGGAACTGGGTGTGAACTTTAATATTATTTATTTGGGCAATATACTAGAAAACATGACAGGAAAAAACAATATGACAAATAAAAAAAACTAAATGGATGTGTAAAGAGAACCCATTGGAAATAGTTAAAAAAAAAATGTTTGTCATGGAAAATAACAACATGTTGTCTTCAAAAATGGGTTAAAAATATTAAAGATACTGGGATGACTGGATTCATTTCGTGGGTTTAGAGCTTATGTCTCAAAAATGAACAGTGAACAAAGGCAAAAGTTTTGATTGTGGCAGGTCTGTTATGGAAATGGACTTTTCTATGGTAGGCTCCATTTGTTTTTATCCCTGTCAGCCTGGTTTATGTATTTTGTATTGTTTTATTTTTCTTTTCTCTCTTTATGTTTGTCTTTTTTGATATATTGTATGCTGTTTTTTTTCCATGTGATCTGGAAAGTTATTAAAAAAAAACATGATCCAGAGAAGCAAAATGTGAGATTTTTTGTGTTTAATCTTGGCAGTCATTTTTATGACTGATATTAAAAGGTACTTCATCTACCTTTGAATTAAATTAATCTAATAAAACCTTTTCATAATAATTTAACTGTGACACGTCTTCTATCGAATCCATTGCAGTACAGAACATTAAACTCCCTACCAACGGTACTGATATAACACATGCCAAAGGCTCTGGAACACGTCTTCATTTGGCTTCAGGAAACGATGAGCTCTTATAAGAACGGGCTCATTAGCAGGTTCCAAAACTCTTAATTGGGTCCAGAAGATGCTGCATGGTTACAAGAAGCCTCAACTATTGGAAATAGAAAGGCATGTAAAGCTGTTGCTTATGGCAAAGCTGCTTTGAAATGATGACAAACTGCTTATGAAAATAGTCTCTCAAGGAGACTGTTGAAATTAAAAGTGACCTCTGGAGGAAATAAAAGCAAATCTCAAGGAAGATGACACAAACAGGAGCGTGAGCAAGTCCAAGCATGGAAGTGGATGATAGTTTTCAGCTCATATCTGTGTAAAACAATAAGTTAACAGACTTTACACACACATTTCTGAATGTTTGAACAGAGAAAAGAAAGGAAACAGGCTGAAAAAGAGGTTTTATCATTTATCTTTAAATGTGAAAGTTTGTTGCTTTTACTACAACTTAGTTAACATCAGCTAAATTGTTCCCTTTCTCATGGAATATGAGTGCCTTGGCACTAGGAAAGATCCACAGTCTAATTTTAGACAGAGGGAAATAAGAGCAAACATCCTGACACCGAGCACCTGCTGCCTGCCGTCCTGCTCTCGCTGAAACACCCACAGTTTGCTGGAAATCAATCCCAGGCGCAAATCCCGCTCCAACTGGGAGCTTAGCCTTGTGTTTCCAGGAGACAATATCGCCTAAATTTTTCTTCATGTTGTACTTCAGTCACTTTGACTAAGGACAAGCCAGAGACGCTGACCTTGAGAGAAATTTCTGCCTGAATATTCCTGAATAGAGCTAAATATTTCAAATGCAGCAGAGAAAAACCTCTTCTAATCTCTTCTGCTTCTGATGTCTGCTCTGAAATCCCAACAACATGCGATAATTGGCGACTTTTAAAGGAATGTTTATCATAAATTCCTGCAGTCAAAGTGACTCCTGCCACCACGGTGACAGTCTGACACATGAGACATCCCCTATTTAAGGTTGTGGGGTTGGACATCTGGGAGGTTTCCACTGCAGCAGCTCAAAAGAGGAAAGTGTAAGTTTAGCTTTGTGATAAAACTGGGCCGTGACCTCAATCTGACCAGCTTTTAAGCACTTTGTTAGAGAAAACTGACAGATTCAGTAATAGCAGACTGGCACATTTTGAATCTGGAACACTTACTTGAGGTGGAAGTTGCTTGTGTTGTGCAGGACGGTGTGCAGAGGAAACACAAGATCTACAGTGAGAAGGGAGGCGCAGACATTTTACCTATTTAAAGCACAGTGGGTTCAAAAGCCCATGAAATAATAAAAATGTAATCACTGTGGTACAAGCTTGCATTTAACTGTCCTAATAAAAACCTGCAGGAACAGAATATGTTTAACATCTCCATACAAGCTTGTTAATTGCTGGATGTACCATAATGTTTATTATCCATCATGCATTTATGGTTAGAAATCCTGCACGTGGCATCAAATGCTACGCCATGTTTACAAGTCAGCATCTGACCAGTCAGTCAGCATCACAAACCACCAGCTTGTCAGAGTTTGACTGGTTTACCTTCAGCGAGCGGCTGACAGGGCAAGCTGCTCTCGGCTTGTTAATCCCGGCTCAGGGTGCCACAGGGCCGTCTCATCCTGAACTGAGCAGGAGTCTTTAGGAGCGAGCCGCGGTGCCTGCAGCCACTCCAAAAATAAAACCGTTGCTTTCAGTGTGTGTTGCAGTGACCGATGGGGGTTTCCAGGCCACCTGAGATGGCTGAGGTGCAGCCCCTACAGGCCAGTGGCAGCCACCTCCACCTGAGGGAAAGTAGTAACTCTGCACACCGAGAAAGCCAACAGACCCAATGGCAACTACGGACGAAGGACGAACTACTAGAAAACTAAAAGGGGGGGTTCTTACCTCTAACATGAAGCAAATCATATTCACCCAGATTTATCTGGAGAGAATTTAAATTTGTGACAGAAATGGATCTAAACAGGCTCCATCACAAGCAGCTGCAGCTGCAAAGTTCTGCTTATAAGCACTACATGGTACAATACTGAATGACAGGATTTTCTGCAATGCACACAGTACCATCTCACTGCAGATGCTGTTATCAATTCAGCACAGACTTTCTTCAAAATTGAGGGAACATGAAGCATGCAGAGAGGTTGTTGTACTGAATAGGTTTGCACCAGGCTTGTTGGCAGGGATCATGGACCGAGTCTCAATCAGATCAATCTGCACATTCATGACTGATAGACATGCTTATATTTGTTTTAATCTTGCACACAGAATGGGATCAGTGAGTACAGATGTCTGTAGTTGAAGTTGTAAATGTTACATCCATGTGTGGCGGCTGACTAACCCAGTGGTTCTCAAGCTGGGGGTCGGGACACCATTAGGGGTCGTCAGATAATTTTAAAAGATACATAACCTACATCTATCAAACAAATTTGTGATTTTTGACAGGGATTTTCATAATAAAACATTAATTTAGAGATAAATAGATGTGAAATTGGTTAACTTAATCCACCAAAATCCACTTTGTCCTAATTTGTGAAGATTTTAACAGTTTTCCAGCCCTGCATGTAGAGAATGGCTGCTTGCCATTCAAATAAATCACACAATTAATTATTCTGCCATCGCATGAGGGGTACGAATCGTAAACACCAATGGTGTTCATCAAAGGTTCGTTCATTCATTCATTATCCTAACCAGTTAATCCAATGAGGGGTCGCGGCAAAGCTGGAGCCTATCCCAGCAGTCTTTGGGCGAAAGGCAGGGTACACCCTGGACAGCTCGCCAGTCCATCGCAGGGCTATCTTAAAGGTTGTTGTTTAAAAAGTTTGAGAACCACTAGACTTATCAACAGTCTGATACCTTTAACTGTATAGTATAGTATAGCATGCTTGAAACCACAGCTGACTATGGGATAGCGATAGCATCAGATCAGTGGTGCTGCCTACAATGGAAAACCAAAAACAAAAGCAAGCCAAACTTTACCATAGCATACAATGGAAAACTACCACATCTGTAATAAATCAAGACTAGTACGTGCTTAAAAAGCTCAAAGCAGGATTGTGGTGATCCAAGGTATTGATAAAAAAAAAAACAGCAATCCAAGCCAGGTTATTATTGTAAATTTTACAGGCAAAAAGTTGTAAAACAGCCCTTACTTAATTAAATTAAGATTAAATGCAACGACAACAGAACATTAAAATAATAATAAGAAGAAAATCCTGCAGATCGAGTCATAAGATACTGTAATAGCCAAGAGGTATTTATATTAGATGACTGATCACTGACAGAAGCCTGTAAGGCAAGAGGCAAGGAAAGAAAAAAAAAAGAAAAAAGGGGACGTGCTTGCGATACGAGACTGGAGAGACATTTTAGCTACAATTGTAATCTAAGGAGGTTAATTAGTTTTCAAGACTTTAGGAGTAACTTATAGTCACCTTCCAAAGAACTTTGAAAACCACATGAGCCAAACGTCTGCTGGTGTTTAGTTGTTGTGTGCATGTTTAACATGGTGGTACTGTGGGCCTCTGAAGAACTCTATATTCTTTGTATGCATGACCATAAAGAAACTTGACTTAGACCAGAGCTGTCATTGGCTGGGTGATTACCAGTGAGTACAGACAGTAGTTACATAAATATAATTAAATAAGGATGTGTGGGATATCAAATGAGAGGGGCTCTAATTTGTTGAATTGATCTAAGTTGGTGTTGGTGTTTGGCTCCTCAGTCTGACTGGCACCATTTACGGCAGAAGCAACGAGTTAGCTCAGTTGTCAGCCATTACAATCAGGACATCCATGTGAGAAACCGATACTTAAAGTTTTCATTTCACTGTGTTTCAGATGAAAAAGAGCATAAAAAGGACATTTTTGTGTCTCGTTTTGAAATTATACTCTGTATTTTTGTACTGCAGGAGATAAACATCAACGTCAACTCTTTACATCTCGCATTCTACATAAATTAACAATCAAAGCTGTACTTTAACTTCCTGCGTGTCTGAGAACAGAATTAAGGGAAAAGCATCATGATTAGCCTCTATGATTAAGCTAGTTATGTTTTTCTACACTTATAATGTGGCAGTATTTTCATTTTTGTGTGTTTTCATTGCATCATTTTAAAGTTTTCTGACAATAAAATTATTTAGTTTAGTGGTTGATATTTTTAAAAAGAGTAGATTGAGCTTGTTGTCTGAAGGCCCATTTATATTTCCTTTTCTACATAAGTGGGATTCGGACGTCCATTTCAAATTCCTCTTTTACGTTGCCATTATTCATCCACTAGTGGACAATGTTGAGTTTAGAGTTCACTCCTGTGTTTTGACACTGGTTGGTAGAGGTAACAAACCATTATAAAGTCATTAACAACTATCTGAAAACACCAGAAGAAGAAGAAAACCACAAAATTGTGGATGTGTCTCAATTCAGGGTCTGCACACTTCTAAGTACGCAGACTACATAGGCTACGATGTTTTCTACGTCATCTGCACAGTCTGAAGTGGGATTACTGTCACTGAAACGAGACGGCCTATCCAGTGTACGAGAATTGCCCATAGTGCTCCAGTCCTCCATCGCCTAGCAACTACATATGCAAAGTTGATCTAATCACTGATCCCATTCTTCCACAAAAAACACAAAAATATTTTTAAAATTACAGAAAAGGATGCCAGTCATTTTAATTTTATTTATTTTTCTATTTTTCTTTGTGATTAAATGACCAACATGGAGGAGGCGGTTTAGACGAGCTCTCATCTGGCTGACAGTTCATCCTGTCAATCTGACGTTAACTTCAAGGTAAAATGATCCTTGTTAGACACATATACAGTCTTTTTATAGATATCTTTTACAGTGTATTCATCCCCTCCCATTGAAGAAGGAGAAAAACTGCTGCCTGGGAAATAAATTCAAATTGACAAAATTAATAATAAATAGAAGTTTTATGAAAATCATTACATTATTTACTAATTCTGGTTCAATAAAAAGATTTTTAAAAAGTAAACCATTATGATAAAATAACATATGTTACAACACTCATAAACCAATATTTATTTTAATAATCCTTTGATGATTACAATATAGTCAGGTGTTTTCTGTTCCTCTCAGTCAGACTTCTGCACCTGTTGACAGGTATTTTGTCCCACTGTTCATCAGAAAAGTGCTATAATTTGTCCAGGGCCAGTTTATTTGTTTGTTTGTTTTTCTTTAACTCAGTTAAATAACAAAACAGTGTATACTATCACTGAATGTAGATTTCCTACTGTCTTGTCTTTGTTTCAAGCAAACAGTTGCTTAAATAGAGCAATGAACTGAAGTGAACCCTCCTCTGCAGTAGGTGGCAGTGTTGTGCAGCCAGCTCTGGATTACAATCAGTGATTCCAGGTATGAATAGGATGCAGGGAGCAATGGTAAAAAATTTTTACAGGTGTGCAACAGGAAAGTTTGCTGATGAGTTTCCAGATAAATGGGGGTCTAATGGAGAATCTGATCTTCTGGACGGGGCGTGAACAGATGAGGTGGAGAACTAGTGCAATCTAACAGATGGTAAGAAGAGAAAAGGTTAAGCTAGCACTGTGAAGCATCACATCTGGGAGCAATGAGCTACACTGCAAAGCAACAAAATTAAGCTGAAATGGATGGAAATAAAACTGATAAATGCTCTGATAGAGAATTAAAGTATGACAAAAATAAGCAACAATCAAAAGGATATTTATTCTACTTGATCAAACTGGGAGTTGTATGCAGACTGAAATGTGTCAAGAGAAGAAAGAAACATTGATGTGATTTATTTAGTTGGTGTTAATTCAACATTTTGAGCTCAAAACTGAAAATCATTTGAGTTAAATGAGCTAAATTGAGCTAAAAAATTTTAATTTTAGCAAAATGATCAGATTTTTTGAGGTTATAGGAAGCAAATACGCAACATAGAAGTTGTGCAGAGAAATGCAGAAAAGAGCCACTAGACTGCTAAATAATGCAGGACTATGAGCTCATGCAAAGAAACTCTTCTGGGAAATACAAGCTCCAAAACTTCCAGTTTAGATGAAGTTTAAGAAATACTATTCAGAGCAAGAGATCATTTATCTCTGGATAAAATTAAGAACTTATTTTCAGAAATAAGAGGTGTAACTAAAGCAGAATGGAGCATGTGGAGCAACGAGACACATTTTTAGCAGATAAATTAAAGTAAAACTTTTACTAATTTATTTTTATATGCAAATATAAAATAAATATAAGTTTGAAGAAGAGCAGCTTGGTACAGTGTTTATAGTCAAATGTTATTTTCCTATTTTAAGGGGTACATTGTTTTACTTATCATTATTAATATTATTATTATTATTATTATTATTATTATTATCAATATTGTCATTTTTATTATCATCATCCTCATTATTATTATTGGCTGCACGGTGGCATGGTTGTTAACACTGTCACCTCACACCATAAGGTCACTGGTTTGATCCTCGACTGGGCGGGAGGCTCAACTGGTGGTCTTTCTGTGTGGCGTTTGCATGTTCTCCCCGGCTTCCTCACACCGTCCAAAGACATGCATGTTAGGTTAATAGGTTACTTTTAAATTGGCCATAGGAGTGAGTGTGAATGGTTGTTCATCTGTTTGTGTTAGCTCTGCGATAGACTGGCATATTGTAAATCTCCTTTATGGTTGTTGAGTTAAAATAAGAAAAAGAAAATCAAAATGCAGGATGGACGAAACCTTCCACTAAAATGTATTACTTTCAACATTTTGCTGGTTGGCATAGAAACGATGTGTTGGACAGGAGACTATAACATCCCTTTTTTTTTTTTTTTGAGAAATAAAGGCAATATTTGTATGTTTCTACAAACAACAATTGCAATTTGCAGGTGTTTCCACTGAACAGTGTTTAGCACATCGACCTCAGCTTCCTGAACTGGATGAGTTTTTACACGAATTGCAGCCTGTGCAAGGTAGCACAAGACATTATTTTGGTATCTTCTACCTGCTGCAGAGAATTACGGCTTTTCAAAGCTTTTCTGCCTCAATTTTTTCTCTAAAACTGAAATTTGCTGCTGTTTGTTCCACAATGCGCCATCTTTACTGGAAATGAACTGGTCTCATGTCCAGAGTCACATAAAAAAAATGTTTCCATTACATTTTCTGAAATATAATTCTATATGGAAACGTCAGGAAAACCACCTCATGAGAGCGGAAAACTTTTTAGCAATATTTCAGACTTTTTTTTAAAAATGTAGGTGTTTCCATTCGCTTTTTGTTATTGCGATATATTTAGGGGTTTTTGTTTTTTTTGTTTTTTTTTTAGCCTGTCCTGTCCAGCATTGTAGCATCCAGAATGGCTGTGTGCCAAATTTTTTTAAAATGTAGGTGTTTCCATTCGCTTTTTGTTATTGCGATATATTTAGGGGTTTTTGTTTTTTTTTTTTTTTTTTTAGCCTGTCCTGTCCAGCATTGTAGCATCCAGAATGGCTGTGTGCCAAATTTTTTAAAAATGTAGGTGTTTCCATTCGCTTTTTGTTATTGCGATATATTTAGGGGTTTTTGGTTTTTTTTTTTTTTTTTTAGCCTGTCCTGTCCAGCATTGTAGCATCCAGAATGGCTGTGTGCCAAATTTAGCCAGGCAGATGTACTCTACCAAGGGAAACAGGTCTTATAGATGGCTGCCCTTAATAATCTGAATATTTTTATTGTTTTTTTTTAAATTTCTAATCATTGTGTAGTAATAGGCAAAGCTGAACCTAGCAGGAGAGAGAAGGTAGGAAAAGAAGAAAAAAAAAGAAAGAAAAGAAACATGCAGAATTAAAGGTGCAGTATGTAAGATTTTCAATATTTTCTAAATAAATTAACTAATAAAATAACTACAATCATAATTAGATAGTTTTTTGAGCATGTAGGTTCCAGTCTGTCCATATTTGATGCGTTATTAAATTACAAGTTTAATTAATGACAAATGACAAAAAGCACTTTTTTTTTACTGGTAGGAAAACATTTAAGAAGGGTCTTTGTCATTAATTAAACTTATAATTTAATAACACATCAAATATGAACAGACTGGAACCTACATGTTTAAAAAACTATCTAATTATGATTGTAGTTATTTTTTTAGTTAATTTATTTTGTAAATATTGAAAATCTTACATACTGCACCTTTTAAAGTGTGAAGGAAAAATTTGTCTAAGCTGCCAAAATCACAGTATACACACACACACACACACACACACACACACACACACACACACACACAAACACACAAATTGCTGCAGTACTATTTCTTCCTACGTCTCCTCCTCCTGGGAGGCACTTGGGATGGGGGTGGTCGGGGTTGGGCAATAGACCAGGGCAATATTTAGTTTTTGCACAATTCTAGGTCTAATGGTAACACAGCTTGTGCTACAATATTATTTACCAGTATACAATATATCTACTGCTCACATTATACCTTATTATCTACTGTGTCTCAGCTCCACTCTGACTTTCAGACATTCCACTTTAGGGGATTAAGGACTAGTAGTGGCATTAGACCTTTAACCAGCTAATATAGGATCTCTTGGATCGATCGATAAGTACAACTTTATATCCCAACAGCAAAGGGACACCATTGTTCAAGCTAAACAAAAGGAAATGCAAAATAAAATTTTTCTTTTTTTAGCTGAAAATGCAAAAACTTCGCAAAGTTCAGCTGAAGGTTCTTCAAATCTTTACTCTGCCTTCTGTCTTGCTTTATACTTGCTTCTCTTATGTTTGCTTAGATATGTATGTATTTATTGAGTCAAAGCTTTTATTATGTGTTGTTTATGAATGAGTCGGCGTTCTATCACTTTATTATAGTATATCTTTGCTTAATGCACATGCATACTACTACTACTGCTACTACCACTACTACTACTACTAATAATAATGATAATGATAATAATAATTATAATAATAATAATAATGATAATGATAATAATAATAATGATATTATTATTTTTATATTATTAATGATAATAATACATTTGATTTTTATATTATTAATGATAATAATACATTTTATTTTTATATTATTAATGATAATAATACATTTTATTTTAGCGCCTTTCAAGAAACCGAAGGCTGCTTACTAACTGATGCAATAAGAACAAACAATGAAACAACCAAATTAAATTCGCTCAGTTAAAAGCAGCAAATAAAATGGTGGACAAATGATGGTGAAAGACTGTAAGCAAGTTTAAACAGCTGACTCTTGAGATGAGCTTTAAAAGCAGCAAGGGATGTGATGTTCTGGAGATCGAGTGGATCTCTGGCGTTCCAGAGTTTGGGAGCAGATCAGTGGAAGAGTCGTAGTCCTTTTTGCTTTGTAAGATACCGTCTTTGTAGAGCA
The DNA here is from genome assembly GCF_933228915.1 of Telmatherina bonti. NCBI lineage: Eukaryota > Metazoa > Chordata > Actinopteri > Atheriniformes > Telmatherinidae > Telmatherina > Telmatherina bonti. The sequence goes on along the minus strand of NC_136619.1, from coordinate 39,695,171 downwards.
GAACATGTTTGAAGTACATTTCTTGATGAATAGAAAGTCCAATTTTCTTTTAAAGGTGCTTCAGTTGTCGCATGCGGCTAAACGTATGACAGTTTACTAACGCTTCAGCGGCGGGACTTTAATTTGATGGACACACCATGTGGTCAGTTCAGGAGTAAAGACGAGGACGTAAAGAAGGAAGATTTAAAACAATCAGTAGAATAGAAAAGAAAGGCATAAATTACAAGTGTGTGAGGAAAAACTTGAGACTTTAATATATGTGAAGTCTCATAATGTTCAGAATTTGGCTTTTATTTTCTTTATATGATTGATTTGGTTCTGTGTTCAGTTGTTCACCTAAAGCAGGGGTGTCAAACTCCAGTCCTCGAGTGTCTCTGGGAGGTTTTTCTCGTTTCCCTGCCACAACACACCTGATTCAACTCAAGTGGATCCAACAGCTTCTTATCAACCTGTTCATTAAATCAGTCAGGTGCGTTGGAGCGTGGAGACAACCTGCATGATGCTGCTCTGGACAACTGGAAATTAACACTTGCATATGAAACATAACTATCCAGACAGCTCCGTGCTGCCTTCCTGAACACGTAAAAAGCCTGACGTAATCTTTATTCATAAAGTTGAGAGCATTTCTTTTAGAATTTTGTTTTTATGTTTAGTCACACTCAAAGGACAGTCGTAGGGGTGTGTGTATTTGTTTCTAGCCACAGTTTTAGAAAAAGTTTATGAAAAGTAAAGTTTGGTGACAAAACTTCTAAACCAACAACAACGACAAGCCGATCTTCCCTTTTTTTTAGGCGGCAGTATCATCAGTTGTGAAGTTGTTGTGCAGTGTGTGTGAAAGTGAATGTGTGGCGTGAGAGTGTGTGAAAGTGTGAAATGTCTCATGCATTGACTGCGACACCTGAGAGCTCTGTACGTGAAAATACTTAACGTTGAAAACACACTGAGCGAGCATTTCAGTTCCCCAGACAATCACATCACAGGTAAAATATTAGGAGTGGGAAAATAATAATAAAGAATTAAAAAAATTAAAATCAGGATTTTTTTGCTTCACAATTTTAAAATCGATTTTTTTCTTTTTTTTTTTTCTTTTTTTAATAATTTTTTTCAAATAAAAAAATAATAATCCATTACAAAATTTTTGGTCATTTTTATTATTTTTTTTAATCTTTTTATTTGTCTTCTTGGGCGTTACAGCAGCAGAATGATGGTCTGGATACTGCGTTGTTTTTTTCTAATTGAAATCAAGAAAAATAACAAGGAAAAAAAATTTCTTTACATTTTTTTTCTACAAAAATCAGAATTGTGAGAATCACAATTTAAATTGAATCGGCGCCCAAACAAATCGGGATCAAATTGGGACAAAAGTCACAGTCCTATAAAATAGCTAACAGAGAATTGTACCATTTTACATACAATGTCTTCAATCATAAAAATGATTTTAGTAATAATTCAAATCACACTTTTCTAAACATTAAATGGATTTCCATATAAATAAGTCATTTTACATTAAATTTGGTCATTTCTATGCATTTTCTGGCTTTCAGCATCTCTTTATGCCATTAAAATGACGAGCCAAAAGGTTTGCGTCGGGGTAAAAATACAAAGCTGGGGGCCTCCTCTTCTGAGAACATGGTGTACAACGACACACTGTAAAGGAAAACATGCATTGTGATTATACTAAGTATTACTCTGCATATTACTATGCTGTTTCATTAGAAAATACCGTTTTTTATCCTCATTCTGTTTTTAATCCGCACTGACTGAGTGAGATCAATGGATGCTGGTTGATAAGCTGGCTAACAAACACACACACACACACACACACACACTTTCCCTCCATTGTCTGGATGCCAAGCTGATGTGTAAGCCCGCTCTCAACCTTCTATCGCTGTAAATTTAGCAACAGAAGCTTCTCAGCTGCTCCTTTCCAAAACCCGAGCCCTCCTCCTCCATCCACAGTATTCCACCCATCTCCTCCTCCAGGGTCACGGCTGTACTCCCCACCTTTTCCACACATAAAAATATACACTACACACACTCCACTCTCATCCCACAGCCAATAAGGGCCTGATGATCTCAAGTATCACTATAACATAAGGACTTATTCTCTCAGCTGAGTCTGAAGAGTCTCACAGACCTTCATCTTCGTCGCGGAAGGAGCTTCTCTTCCTCGCCAAGGTTAGTCGCTCAAAGCCAGCCAGCATCCCTGAAACCGCCCGACACACCGAGCATGGCTCTTTTACACTCTTTGTTTTTTATGTTTTACTCACCTTAGACCTTGTTTTAGTCAGCTGAAGCAGGAAAAACTTCCAGGTTTGGAAAAAGAAACTATTAGAACAACAAACATTTTCATTCTAGACGTAATTTTAATATCATGTTTGTTCTGCTGCAGAAGTTTCTGTAGCTCAGAAAAATAACTTTATTGTGTTCTGACAGTTCCTCAATTATAGATTAATTTTCATAAAGCTAAATGTCACTAAAACCTTTGTGAAAGCTGTGGTTTTGGTGTGATAAATCAGTCTGAGAGGCACTGAGGAGTGGCAGCGGTTGTCGACATGCATCCTCTGCCGACAATATGATGTAGATGCTCCCCGGTGGGCAGTTATTAAAAGCACAGAGGATATATATATATATATATATATATATATATATATATATATATATATTTGGTCTTACACCTTGAATCCACTTTATTTTTTGATAGATTGGCACTTTAGCTTGAAGTTTGCAGAATATGTTTTAGCTTTTTCCTACATAATCTGGTTTTGTAAAGTTTCCTTGTGGCTGCTGTGAATTACAACGTGAGCATCTGGTTATTCATCAGGAGATGGTCCTTTATTTTCCCACATGTCCATAAAACCAGACTGAAGTGATATTTCTGTATTAAAACCATTTTTAGTTGTGTTTTCTGTCTTTTAAATCCCTCTGGGTGAAAGCATCTACTTAATGAGTAAATGTAAAATGTGAATAAAGCTTGTTTTGGATCCCTTAGACTTATCAGTCCGTTAAGCTGCAACATCAAACCTTAGTTTCAGAAAAACGGGACATTAGGTGTCATTACAGAAGACGCGAATTGACCACTCACTAAATATACAGCGTGATGAAGTGTCGGTATGTACTGAGTGAATGCTGCGCACACAGAGGTTAGACCGCTGTGTGCATGAACCCGAACGATGGAAGCTGGTGGTGATTGGCTGTTTGGGTGCAGAAGATCCTCCCGCTGGACCAAGCAGAGGGATTAAAGCAGCTATTTGAACGCAGTTCCTCAGCTGATGGGTAGAAATATGATCCAAAACTAATCCTCCGAGTCCTCTGCAGCTGTGCTCACCATTAAGTGCGAAGGAGTCATCCAAAGATGCTTTTTATATGTCAAATATGATATAGTGATATAGATGAATATAGAATATACAGTGAGAAGAAATCCTGAAACAGAGCTCCCCCCTTTGGTAGACTCAGTAACAGTCAGGCTGGGACTAAGCAATGCTTTACTGTATTTATTCCCACTGAGGCTAATTTTAGGGTTTTCTCTTTATCTTAATCATTAAAGCGAAGTGGGTGTTTACGACAACGGTCAACGGCGCTGACGAATCCAGATGAAACAAAGCAAGATTCAGGAGTTTACACTCGCAGTGAAATTAATTTAAATACATGAATCTTACCAGCTTGAAAGCAACACATCAGCTGTGTTTCCATCAGAACTGTGTCAAACCTAAATATCACTGTAAAAACTGGTAAAGGGAAACACCTAAACTAGAGAAAATACTTTACGCTGTCATGAGGTGGTTTTTCACACGTGTTGCATGACGTAAGGGTCACATGACCGGTTCATCTAAAGTAAAGACGTCTTCCAAACACAAAAAGTTTCTATCCTCATCCTCCTCATAGAGGAAGCTCACGGGATGAGATTCTGCAGGAACCAACGCCATCATGCTTTGTAGAAATGTTACAAATACTGCTTTTATTTTGCTAAATGAAACGTAGAGCAGCTAGAAAGAGAAACTGATTGAGGTTTAGAGCTGCAGCTGCATGATTGTTTGTCATCTTCTGCCATTCTTCCTCAGGAACAAACATGCTCATATTTACATATTTTAACAAATCTAACATAAATTACCTTTACTGTGACTCCAAAAGAATTCAAATAAATCTTGTGGTTGCAGAGAAATACTCCTTTAATTATGGGAAGTTTACAAGCAGACAAAACTGACACAAAGATTAAAGGATTCAACAATTTATTTATAAAGTTTTGTTTAGTCATTCTCAGCTGTTCTCTTATTTAATAATGTTAATAAACATATTTTAATTGATTTTTTAAATGATAAATCAGCTTTAATTTGCACCAAAAATATTTCTTTACTTTTGTTTTCCTGAAAAAAAATTAATTTACTGAAAAACCAAGAAGTGGAAACTGAATTACAAACGTCTGGATTTAGATGCTACTAGGTGAAGTTCTAAGTTTGTAAAACAAAGCATCCATTCGCTGCATCTCCATCACAGTTTTTCACAAAATAATCAGTTCAGTTGCCATTTGGAGGTGTTTCCATTAAAAGCCAATCAATTCTCATAAGATTTCATTCTGAGACTTTGAGGATGATGGAGATACGAAACATTTAACATTTTATAGCATCTGTTCCCGTTGGCAGTACCGCTGTCGCTGCTGGAGCAAGTCATCTTCATTTAAAATGGATCAAGCGTTGATTAGAAAAAGGTGTTTCCACAACAATTTAGCAATATTCTTCTGTACTGAGGCGTCAGAAAAACCATCTTATGAGAGCGTGAAAACATTTCAGCGTTATTTGAGTTTTTTTAAGTGCTTCCATCACATTTTTTATTATATTTTGGTTTTGCACAATTCTAGGGGAAATGGAAAAGCTGTTTCTGTTTGGTGAAGACATGAAAAAAAGCTTTGTTTTGTTTCATAAATTCACTTTTTGTTCATTTCTTTTTTCACTTTTTACTCACTTGTCTGGTGTTTTTTTTTTTATCTAGTTATGTATGAGGGGGAAAAGAAAAAAGTGTAGCTTTGAACATCCAACAGAGCATCACATAAAAATCAGGAAGCTTAATTTCAAGACTAAAACTCTTAAGAAATGTTTACAGCATTTCTTTTGTAAAAGCGAAAGTAAAAAGAAAACAATTGTACCAAAAATTTAGTAAATTCAGAAAAATTCTATATTTTGTCAGTGCACATTTAAGCTAAAATAATATATATAAAAAATCAGATTCTCTGTAAATCTTTTTGTGTTCTTTACAACCAACATGAATTATAACGTCCCAAATGGAAAAGTGTGGTCAGCAGGTGATAAATTTTGTCCTAAAATGTAAAATCAAAGATAACAACGCAGAGTTTGTGGGAAAGAAGCTCTAAATATCTTTCATGATAACCACGGCTGGCAGTGGACGAGTATAGATGACTCGCAATGTGCTTTGATTCCGGACCGGATTTTCACATGTCAAAACAAACCCGCGAAGCAGATTACACCTCAGGACCAGCTGAGTAAACATTCCTGGACAAGCTGTGAAAATGCTTCAGAGGACAGATGCTGCTGCAGATTTATTGCCTTATAAGTGGCTGCAGTCGCATCCAACAGACACTTTTCCCAGACTGTCAGTTTACTGCACTTTGACACAAAACAAACACGCTTGAGATTCTTTAAGTCATTCAGGATATTCACTTCGGGTTAGAAACTGTTTGGTGTACATAACAGAACTTTTTAGGCCGTGTAATTACATGTTGCTTTCGTGAAACTATTGTAAACCATAAATGACAACAATAAATTTAGTTATATACTGTAAAACTATATGAGTCAAGATTTAATTAGAGAATAGAAAGTGAAAATAGAAATCCAAGGATAAACAAAATAACTGACAAATAAGCAAACAAGCTAGCCTATCAACACCGCTAAAGCTCGTATTTATTCCTAAATTTAGATTTTTAGCTTTTGTTCAAAAATCTTAAATATTGATGTTGCCAGAGGAAAATAAAGCTGTTGCAAAATGAAAACTTTATATTTTTACATGTGAACTTTGCCAGTTTGAGAGGCGAGATTAGGGATCACAAGCCGCATGTTTTAGATGTTTCCCTGCTGCAACACACCTGACTGGAATTAAATTGTTTGATGTCGTTTTACACAAGCCTCTAACCCCTTAAAGACCATTTAAATTATGTTCAGTTTTCATTTCCTTGATGATATAAAAAGTCAAACAGAAAATATCAACTAAATCACAAATAAATACACAGCTGAGTTAGTGTTAAGTTAAAAAAAAAAAAAAAAAAAAAAAAAAAAAATATATATATATATATATATATATATATATATATATATATATATATATATATATTATGATTATTTTGTAAATATAACAAGCATGTTTAAACCCTTTAAAGAGAGATGCATATAAAAATAGTAAGAAATGTCTTTTTTCTTTAGAGATGAAGTTTTTGTTTGACAAATTTAACCAAACATTAACCATTGTTTGGGGGGACGTTTACTCTTTATTACCATATGAAAAGTAAGAATGTATAATAATAATGTAGTCTGCTGCTTCTTGGTTTCTCTGAAATGGTGAAAGACAAGTATCAAATGTGGTTAACAGTATTTTGATCAAGTTTTTACCATACAGTGATGTGAAATGTCTCAGAAACTGTTTATGTAATATGTCGCGCTGGGCTTCATAAGGTCAAAGAAGACATTTGTTCGAATTTTTTAAAGCATGTTGTGTTGTTGAAGATGATTCATTGTAATTTTTTTGTAATGTTCCCACAAATATCACTGCAATAAAAAGGTTTTAATGTAAATATCTGTTAAAAAAAAAAACAAAAAAAAAAAACAACCTATTAATGTGGAGATAGGAATTTAAAAGCCTCATGTCTTGTAGCTAAAAGCTTTGAGCTAAAATCTTTCCAACAAATTTGAGATAACTGAGATCATTTTTAAGTTTTATAAATAAACACTGAGGAGATTTTTGGGAGAACACTTGTCTGAGGATGTAAGTTTGTATTATTTCTACATAGTCTCTGTGTTTTTCTTTAGGAGTGAAGTCTGCTGCCACCATGTCTGACACTGAGGAAGTGTAAGTTATTCTCATTTTATTTCCTGATGTTTGATCAGTATTTATAATTAGAAATAATTAGAATAATAATTAGAAAATCTACTTTCCTGTTTAACTGACTGTCAAATGTCTTGTGTTTTAAATTTCAGATATGAGGGTAAGTGACACCCAGCTGAATGTTTGTTCATCTTTTCTGCAGAGCCTGAATAGAAAATGTCAGCAATAGTCATTTTTTACTGTGTAGATTAAATGATGATTTCGTTTGTGTTGTCCAACCATTTTCCTTTTTGCCTAAATGAAGATGAGGAAGGTAAAGACTGCTGAGTAAACTCGACATTTTAGACCTTTTTTCTGCTGCACTAATAGGTCAGCTGCCTTGTTTCACCCTGATCTTGAAGCGTTTGACATGGAACGATTCTTGTACGCAACAATTTAACATCAGCTGACATCATTAGAACCTCAGCAAGATTTAATAGATGCAAAATTGGCCTATTGTTGCATAATAATACCTGTATTTAACAGGTAATCGATACTAAATAGATTATTATACTTTTAAAAGTCTCACATTTGCAGTAACTATAAATGTTTTGTGCGGTTGTGCTTTATTTTATCTGTCTTAATGACTCAAGTGGGACAGAAAGACATAAAATATTTAGTTACAGACGTTTCATAAACTAACTTCCAGCTGTCAAAGACTTCCAAGTTAAGGGTGAACTTTTCTGAGTGATGTTTGACTCGCATGACGAAGGAAAAGATGTGACGGAGCCTTTTGGCCGTCCACATTTATTTTCTTGCCATGTGAATTGTTTACATGATCAGTGTTGATGTCATTGACCTGATGGACACACCAGACCACTTTAAACTGCTGATGTGGAAAACGCTTGGGGTCAATCTGAATTTGAACCTTGTCAAACAGACAAAGGCAAAGGGAAAAGGAAAGTTATATTTGTCTATAAAAATCTGTACTAAAAGAGACAGATTTCAGTGACACTGGTACCAATTTCGTGCTAATTAGAAAGCTAACATCCGCTAGCAAGTAGATGATGTGTTTTTTTGGTTTTTTTTAGCTTTTACCTCCAATAAAAACAAAAATATAAAACATAAGCCCATCTGGGTATCACATTTTCTACATTTGCAATTGGAATATAGTTTTTTATTTTAGATTGAAATACAATATTAGATAATGTCATTAAATCAGTCATATGAGTAAGCAGCACAATAAATTACAGAAAAGCTTCTTGTAAACATGGGGAAAATAAAAAAAAACTTCTAGGTTTTACCTGTGACAACAAAGCTTTGAAGACTTCAATTAAGAGTAAAATGTAAATTGTAGTCTCTTAAAATTAAACAAATTGCTATTCTAATATTCTATATCATTATTTACATTGACTTATTTTTGCTGCACGTTTTGTTTTTGAAATCTTCTATTTCATTGGTTATTTATTTTTTAATTTCATTTAGACATGAATTATCACTGATGTAGCAATGATAAAGTATTTGTAGAAAACAGGTTAGTTTCAAGTATATCTATGGCCCTAAAATTTAATATTTAGTTTTTTAAATGTTTCCCTTTTTCTTATTTTCTCTCACTGTGTCTAGATTTTATGTTAATTGCACTTTTAGTTCAGTTGCTTCAGTTAATATAAGATTTAAATGATCCTCCATTGCTTGAAAGCTGAAAACTCAGGTCCTAGTTCTTCAAAACTCAATGCAAGACCTGACGACCACGTCATCTCTCTGCAGTTTCACACATCTTTAGTTTAATTTGGCGTGTGTGTAAGAAGTCTAATGACTTTCTGTTATCATCATCATCATCTGTTTCTTTTTCTGTTCTCCAGCAGCACTGTTCTACGCACATCCTTCCATCCATCCATCCTCTCTTTAACTAAAGTAATCTTTCACTTTTGGTTTCTAATGGCTCTGTCATGTCTATGGTCTTCATTAACGGCCTTCGTCGACACCCTCCACCCTGCGGTTTGGTGCATGCTGCGTGCCCGTAGCCCAGGAGGAGGTAGTAGAAGTAGAAGTAGCCCCTGAGGCGGAGGCCCAGGTAGAAGCAGAGCCAGAGGTAGAGCCTGAACCAGAACCAGAACCAGAACCAGAGCCAGAAGTGGTGCAGCAGGTGGTTCATGAGGAGGAAGGTACGTGGCATGGGCAGTCCCCTCACTCTTCTCCTGCAGGACATCCAACACTTTATTCCTTAGGACAGTCCAGTCCTGTATGTCCGTATCAACACGCTGCAAAACACGTTCCAACCTGACAGATCAACGTCTTTTTCAGCCGTCAAAAATAGTAAAGTATGGTTTGAGTTTTCACTGCTGTAAAGAAATCACTACAAACCCTCATTTATAAACTTTCAGGTTTTTCTACCAACCTTCAGAAGGTAATATTACAAAAAATTCATTTTAAAAATGCTCAGATTTTTTTCCCATTTATTTCTCTACTGTGTGCATTTTATACATTGTTGTATTTTTTTTTTTTCCAAGCAGCTATTTTCAGATTCACCATGTCACCAATTTACAACCCCAACTTCCATAATGTTAGAATAAAATGTCTAAGATTTATATGGTTTTAATGTTTTACTGGAAATAAAATTTGGTTTCATGAGATTTGGAAATAACTGAATTCTGCTTTTATTTACTTTTTACACAATCTCTCTTTTTTAAAAAAAAAAAATTGGGGTTCTACTGTTACAATTGTTTTTCAGGAGTAATGCTATTTTTTATTTATTTTATAATAATAATAATTTTTACATTATTAATCCCACTTGGGAAATGAGACCCTGCATTTTACCTACATTTAGATTTACAAGAGAGCAATGAGTTGCCATGTTTGGGGTCATTAAAGACCTCTCTGAGGGTCTTAGAATGGTTCAGCACTTCCTACTCAAGCCCACTTCTGGAACCACTAAGCTATCAAACCCCCTCCACTATGTCTCATTTCTCCTTTCATAACTACTACAAAAATCTGGGACCAGTTCTATCTGCCATTTAGCATTTAATTATGATTAATGACTCTTGCAGAACACATCTTATTTAATATATTTATTTAGATTTTGTAGTTATCATTTGTGATGATAAAATTGTGATGATAGCAAACAAGCAGAAACTCTGATCGTGCTCATGCTATACTTTACTATGCTAATACTTTTACAGTTTCAAGCCTGAATCAAAAGAGAAGTCTGCTAAATTAAACTAAAACAATAAAACTGGAGAGTCGAGACTTTTGTCTTGTTAGGTTTGACGTTTTTGCAGTGCCGTAGTTAGCTCCACGTTAGCTTAGCAGCCGTTAGCCCTTTCCACTAGAGTTACTTCCTCTTCATAACTGCCCAGTTTGACCAAAACGCGTCTGCTGACTTCATACAGAATTTGTAAGATTTCTTAAAGTAGTAAAGAATTTAAAATATACAGAATTTAGGATAAACTAGACGCGCTAAAGCCACACAGTAGCTAGCTACATCTTATAGCAACATTTTAATGTTAGCTGCATCTCCAGAGTTCTTAACATGAATATACAGGTACACATTCATCATTTCATATCAGAGTGATATTTACTCATTATGAGGAAGTTCAAATGTGAATTTAGTGTTTTAATACAATAAAGCATACCAAAATGATGATGTTGGTTAAAATTAATCCATATTTCATTCAGTTTGATACATTATTTGTCATGTTTCCAGCACTTTTCCTCACTGTCAGTGTGTGTTTTGAATATGAGCTATGCATATAAATGTTTCCAAGGGAGAAGAAGAAATTCAGCTGCCTTTACATGAGTCAGTTGCCCCGTCTCATCCATGGCCTTCTATGTATTTTAATGGCTCATTTTATTGTCAATGACCATTTTTGCATTTTGGCAAACTCATGTGACACTGTTCAAGGCCATAGCAGAAAGGATGATGGGTAATTTTGTGTCATGTAAAAGCCATTTTTTCACCTCCCTTCAGTCCATGTTTAGTATTTCTCTGTGTGTAGATAAAGAGTGGCATTGGCACATTGCTCAAAGCATTTACATTGGGGTGTTGTGATTCAAAACAGTCATCCTGACTACATGGAAATGTTTGATTTTGTTTAGAAGCATTTAAGATCAATGTTTCGGATAGAGTCTCTGCAGAAGTCCCACGCTTATGTGTGCATTTGTTTAACTAATGCTTCAGCATTATTGCTTCAACAACAACAGTTTAGTTTTGTCTGGAAGAATTTTCTGATTTTTAGTCCTTCTTATTTAGTTTTACTCACTTAAGATACCCAAATAATTCGCCTTCATTGTTAAAATGACATTTAATGTAGACAAGCTGTATTGTTTGTAATAAATTATGTAATTTTAGCACTCCATCTAACAAACCAAACTGGCTCATGTTGGGAAGATGTATAGGCTAAATATATATATAACTGTTTTCACAGTACGGATGCAAGTCTATGAACTAGATACCTTTACAAAGTTGAGCCATTTCAAGGCACAAATTATCACATATTAAAAAAAAAAAAAAAAAATTGTTGTAGGAATACCTGTCAACTACTGTACAAGCATGCTAACTTTAGCATTGCATTGACACTTTTTGATCCAAATGAAAGGTTCATGAGCCACGTTTTTCAACGTTTCTTTTCTATATATATTTTTTTTTTTTTTTTTTTTTGTAAAATTCATTGCCTGCTTTGATTTTTTTTATGACTTCACAAGGAACTCCAAAGTAATCTCAATCCATTTCAATAATTGATACAGCCAAAAAAAAAAAAAAAAAAAAAAAAAAAAAGTATACTCCAGGAATCCTTTTTCCCCAACAGCTGGTCCACAATGCGCTAGGTTAAACACAGCTTCGTTTTAAACTAATGAGGCAAATTTGAGCTCACATGAATACAAGTAACACCAATGGATTGCATTTACATGGAACACCAAATTTGGTTTACTCTTTATGAGGCTTTTGATTTTCTAAATAGGTAAAGAATGATTGTGCTCCCAGTGACAATTTATGTTAAGGTATGAACAAATAAAGAAATTAATTCCTGGAAGTGTTAGAAATAGAGCGCCTTAGTGCCATCTGGGGATACCAGTATTTCCTGGTATCCCCAAATGAGAAACACAAAATAACAAAAAAGGTGTGTCAATCTATCAAAAAGAGAGTGAACAACCAAAGAAGGGACTAATTTATCGAGAGCAAAGTTTGTTTTGGTGTCAAACTCCTAAAAGAGTAGTAGGATGCCTCAATCTAATAATATATTCATAATATCAAATGTTGTGATCCATGATGGAGATAATAGACTATTTATCACTCATGCATGCTCATAACTACCAAAGAAGGCCAGAAAGCTGGGATGTCCGTGTAAACTTGTCTTGAATTGGAAATTTGATCGATGCCAGAGAATTTCTGTGTTCAGCTGTTCCAATCAAATAAGAGAGAACTGGGGATATGTTTTAAAATGAAGTGCTTGTAAACCAGTGAGACCAATAAACACACTGTTGGTCCTAGAAATGCATCAGGCTAACAGGAAAGTGGCCAGTATGCCAGATTTCCAGTCTGTCCCTGTGTATGGGCTTAAATGGGCCATTTTTCTTTCTGTACAACCATCAGCTGTTTTGTACCAGATGTTCCATGAGTGGGACACAACAAGCAAATACGTATTAAATAAGTATATAAACAGGCTTTAAGTCTGTTGATATTAAAAATGGCTGAAGCTACTTAATGGTGGGAACTGTGGGTGTCTGACATCCACCTCTGAGGCTTGAGCCCAGAGCCTTGGAGGTGGGCTGATTTAGCTGACAAAATTACAATTTAAGATGTTTCAGAGGGTTTCTTGGGCAGGTTAGAGGAGCCTTTGGCAATTTACAATAATTCTCTTTTCTTCAGCTTCTTCAAATTGACTTCTATGAAAGCCATTTAGCTGTAATCTAAAAAATTATCTGTGCTCAATAAGAAAATACAATGCAAATAGACGTTGGTAGTTACAAGCATGAGTGATGAATGCATAAATTAGGAAAACGGTCTACAAGAGTTGAAGTTACTCTCCCTGTGCTTGATAAAACATCCTCAGGTAACTTTTGTCTTTATTAGTGTGCAGTCAGACACAGTAACCCTTTATTATAAAACTTTGATAATACAAAAGTAAAGCATTGCCTGAAGTTTTAATGCAAGATAAATGCATGCCATGACATGGGACTTGTGCAGTGGCTGCCTATGAACACCCCAACCTGGTAAATGTGCTTCGAAAGCTATGCATCATGAAAGAAAAGGCAGGAACAGGCTGCTCAGTCCGAACACTAATGATATCTGTTCTGTTCTTGCTTTGGACGCTTGCTGCATGCAGAGGCCTATGAAGAGGAAGGTATGTTGATCTGAATTCTTCTCTGTTCTTCTGGTTGAATCTGTTAACTAGTTTCCGACCAGTAAGGGATCCTTTTACAGTTTTTCCAAATGAAAAATGTTTCCATCAATGATTTTTTTCTTGAGAGAAAAGCAGAATTAATCAGGTGGCTTCAGTCTCTGGGTCAGACGACTGGGTTGACCCGGAGGAACAGGGCGAAGGATTCATAAATGCCGAGCTGATGTTGCAGGCCCCACTGCTCATCTTTGCTTCTTCTCTTTTTTGCATGAATGTGTCCTGCCAGGGGAGGATGGAGATCAAGATGGTAGTTTGTATTACCTGCTGGGTCGCTGTTGCTTTGCCTGCTGTTCCTTCCCCGTGTTGTCTGTTTCTTTTACCTTTAGCGTGAGGGTCCCATAAAATAAAAATCTAATCGCACACTTCCCAATCCCAGCTGTGTCTTTATCACAAAAACTATTAACAGCTATTACAATACAAAGTCCCCTGTTGTGAAAAGTGTGCGTTGATGTACTGTATGCTCCGAAAGTTTAACTCAAATAGTTATATCTGATCATTTAAATGACTGAATACTGATCCTGATTAGTACTTTAAATATCTCTGAATATACTAGTTTGATTTGATTTACACACTAATTCACAGAGAATTAACAGTGTTAAATAAAATAAGGTAACATAATACTCTGGCCTCATACCTGTGTATGAACCTTTGAAGAAAATACACAGTAAAACTGTTTGAACTGGATGAATGTGGAATGGTTTAAAAGATACAACATTTTATAAGTCATAATCTGGTAAAGGTACAACAGTTTTTGTTGGTGTTTTTCCCGAGCTGTAGACTAAAAGTCATAGCTAAAACCAGCTAGCTTAGTTTGGATTAGCTTAAAGTGCTAGAAGAGCAGATATTTCTTTGTATAAAGAAAAAACCGACACACCCTGGAAGTCTGTATCACAATTCAGTTGTAAAACTTTTAAGTGTTTTTCGTTATTTCTCGATACACGAGTCAAATACGTCCTCAATATTCCTAGTAGAGGATTAGCTTAGCAGCTAGGTTGATATGCTGCTAAATGTAGCTTCCTGAGAGTAACTTTAGTCTCGTTAATTTCTCCCTCTTGGCATGAAGACAATGTATTTACCCCAAATTTAAAATGTTTAATAAAATGTTTTCATCGCACTTTTCATGTTTTCTCTTCAACCCAACCTCAACCAGTTTTGCTGTGTTTACTTTGACAGGCGCTAATGCACCATTATTATGTCACTGTCGGTGGAAATAATTGCTAAAATGAAAACTCACTCTGGCATTACAATGAATCTACTGGAGGTGTGAAACAACCTGCAGCCCTCAGATGTAACTCAGCTTGTCCACATGGATCTTCTCCCCAATTAACCAGCAAATCTTTCCACTTCCTTCACTTCTGTTTTTCTAACCGCTCAATCTTTTCTTTTCTTTTGTTATTTTTTAATGTTAACCAGAGGAGAAGCCAAAGTTCAAGTGAGTACATACAAACTTTCACAGCTGGGGATTTTTGTTGAGGCCACATTTATCTAACATTTATTATTTCTTTTGATAGACCGAGTGCTCCAAAGATCCCAGATGGAGAGAAAGTGGACTTTGATGTAAGCTGACATATTTTCTTCTTTAAAAATCAAAAGCATTAAATATGAAGGCTGCATGGTGGCGCAGTGGTTAGCACTGTGGCCTCACAGCAAGAAGGTTGCTGGTTTGATCCTTGGCTGGTTTGGTCAGTGGCCTTTCTGTGTGGAGTTTGCATGTTCTCCCCATGTATGCGTGGGTTCTCTCCGGGTACTCCAGCTTCCTCCCACCATCCAAAGACATGCATGATAGGTTAATTGGTCACTATAATTGCCCCTAGGAGTGAGTGTGAGCATGAGTGTGGTTGTTTGTCTCTCTGTGTGTGGCCCTGCAATGGACTGGCGAGCTGTCCAGGGTGTACCCTGCCTGTCACCCAAAGCCAGCTGGGATAGGCTCCAGCTTCCCCGCAACCCTGAATTGGAATAAGCGGTTTGGAAAATGAATGAATGAATTAAATATGAACTATTGATTTCCTTTTTTTTGGCAACCTACTCCTGTTTTAATGCAGATCCCATTCCTCTTTTTTCCATCTTTATTTATTCTAAAGTAAAGCTGTATTTAAGAAACTGAACATTTTATGATGGATATACAGAAGCAGTCAAAAGTTTGGACACATTTCCCCATCACATTTGACTTAGTAAAAAGGTCCATTTGTGCTCCCTTATAAACGTAAATTGGGAAGTCAATTTCAAATGCTGTCCTACGTCGCCACATCCATATTTTTATGTTTCCTTTACATCACAATTTAGGTAGTTTACTTATTTCGAACAATTGAAAGAAAATAAGAAAAGAAAAATATACGTAAATACCTATACATACATATGTACATATGTACATACACACATGTATATACATACATACACATACTAATTTAAGAAAATAATAATAATCACAAATATTAATGTAATAACTAATAATTCCTCATCAATTTGATAATTAAATAAATTCACGAGATAAAAGGAGTTCGAAAAAAGTCACAATAGTTGTGAAGTCAGTTAATCCACAAGGGGGCAGTGCTGAGTTTAGAGTTCACTTCTGGGTTTTGACACCAGCAGTCATGAACCGCAATAAAGTTGTTTACAACCATCTGAAAACACCAGAAGAAGTAGAAGAATAAAACTAATAAAACTTTTTGTTTGGTGGTTTCTGCATCATTTACTTCCTGTTGCTCTTCTTCTTCTCTCCTTCTTCTATACAAGTCAACACTGCCTCCGTGATTTCTGATGATATCGCTGTTTTCTGCACCGAGTGACGCATTGCAAAGCCCTTTGAAAACTGACCAAATTATATATTTAACCGACGCAGGAGATTAACTAAGATGTCCATTCGTTTGCCTATCTAAAAATAAAAAAAATTTTTTTTTTAAAAAGATATAAAAAATATTATAAGCAGATGGGTATTTATGTAATATTTTGTAGATATGGATGTAAATACATGTATGTATGTAGTATACCTGTGTGGATGTGTTTAAATGAATGGAGGTATATGGAAATGTGTGTGTAAGTGTAAATAGGTGAATGTAAACATAGATTGTAAATTGAATAAGTATGTTGTGACGTGCAGCGACTGAATGGAAAACTAGATGAGTAGAAAAGGGTGGGAATACCAAATAAGTGTATACTTCTTCCCACTCCTTTTTCGAACTCCTTTTATCTCACAAATTTCTTTAACTATCAAATTGATGAGGAATTATCATTGTTGTTACTAATATTAATATTTGTGATTATTATTATTTTCTTAATTAGTATGTATATGTATGTATATGCGTATGTGTATATACATATGTATGTATAGGTATGTACGTATATTTTTCTTTTCTTATTTTCTTTCATTTGTTCAAAATAAATAAACTAACTAACTAACTATCTGTCTTCTGCGTCAAACACAAAAACCATATTTTTTGGGGGGTTTTTTTTATTATAATTTCTTTGTCCCATGTAATTACCTAAACTAAGCCAAAGTCTAAACTAAGCAAATAACACAGTAAATGTCAAAGCCAGAGTTTGCAACCTTATTTGTAATATGTGCTGGTTGTGGCTAAGCCTTGTTGGTTTTGGTCGATTTTGGCCCCTCGGCAGGTTTTTATTAAAGCATAAGGATTTATGTTCTTCTCTTACAGGACATCCAGAAGAAACGTCAGAACAAAGATCTGTTTGAGCTTCAGTCGCTGATCGACGCTCACTTTGAGTGCAGGAAGAAGGAAGAAGAGGAACTCATTGCTCTCAAAGAAAGAATTGTGAGATCATATTTAAATGATGAGATATTTAATTTACAGAGTGGTATTGATAGTTTAGTTTACAGCATCCAGCTTATGCATTTGCATTTTCAGGAGAAGCGTCGAGCTGAGCGAGCCGAGCAGCAAAGGATTCGTGCTGAGAAAGACAAAGAGCGACAGGCGAGGAGGGAGGTAAACTGATCCTGTCTTTATGGAGGTTTTGTTTGTTTAATGAAGGGCATGAGACAATATTTAAACTCTTTTAGATATCATGACAAGACATTTTATTTTATTTTACTGTGCAGAAACACTTAGTTTTCCAGATCTCATGTTTGTTAACTGCAGGTCAACAAAAACAAAGTCTTAGATATGAATTTACTCTTCCTATGACTATTTGTCGACAACCAGGCTGAGAGGATCCGAAAAGAGGAGGCAGATGCCCAGAGGAAGGCTGATGATGACGCTAAGAAGAAGATAGCCCTGACCAACATGGGGTCAGGCTTTAGCAGCCACCTCCAGAGGGTGATGTGGCTTTTATTTGGATTTATTTT